>NW_026000019.1:19712397-19718753 GCF_001458135.2 Marmota marmota marmota
CAAGGCCAACATGCTTCCGGGGGAAGCCCCCCCCCCCCCGGGGGGGGGTGTTTTCTTGGTGTGGTTTGGCACTCTCTGGACTCAACACAAAGGACTCATCCTCCCCTTGCGGAATGAGCAGGCATGCTAACGGAGAGGGAACGCGACCAGATGCAAGATGGCACTGCCCCCAGCCGGAACTGCATGTCACTGCGTGGACTGAGCCTCGAAGCTAATCCAGAGCACTGGGGCCGACAGCCACTCTGTGCTCTTCGTAGTATTTCATTTTCATCTCGACATCAATATACCACGCACCCAGCAAACAAAGAAGGGGGAATGGAGACCATCTTCTTGCTGCTCCAGGAAGTCCCTGACCCTGTCTGACAGGCAGTGCCCCCACAGCCCCAGCAAATGGGACAAGGTTAGACGGTAAGTTTATTATAACTACAATGGAGGAATTCCAAGCAAGTGGGAAAAGAGAATCAGGACCTAAAATTATCTCAACAGGGTGAAAAATCCCTCAAATTTAACAAATGTAAGTAAATTTAGCATTTACTATGCTCATAAAAGTACCGCCCTTAATAAAACAAGCAAAGGGTCTAGGCAAACTACAAATGAAGAAAAGATCTGGTGGTCACAGTTGACTACGAGTTTGTTATAAACCAATAAGCAGCTAACTACTGCAAAGCTAATGGGATCTAAGACCTCATTAACTGCAGGTTAATGTCAGAATGCGAGGGACGATGTCCCTCTGAGTTATGTACTGGGGGCAGCCCACACGGCTGGCATGCAGTTTTGGAGGACAGGCTTCAAGTGCTTTACTGGCAAACCTGGAGTATGTGGAAAAGGACACTGATGACAATAGTGTCATCATCCACGTCCCACACTTGGCTAAAGCAAAGTAAGAGCCTAACGGGGACTCGATGCTGCTTTATTCTGAAGACATTTCCTTCAGGATTAAACTTTCTCTTCATTCCTGACCATTGGCAATCCCCTAGTTGAAAATGCCTAATAAGAAAAATGACACAGCAAGGTGCTGTCAATAGAAATACAGACCTGAGCACAGCGCATCCGGGGGCCTCCCTAAGCCTCCTCTATCCAAAGCTCCGATACCTGGCATCATTGAAAGGGCAAGACGTTCTTGCCCAGCTTTCTAAAACCATGGAAGAGCACCACAACTGAATGTGTGCATGTGGCATTTAATTACCAAAGGACGCCTAACAGCCAAGTTTGTGACCTGTAGATGACAGCAAATACCACATTCAACGAGCACATGACGTTCGAAGGAAAACAAATCTGCAGGAATGAGACCTAAACATGAGGACATAAATATCTGATTCCTCTAGATACCTTCATTTAATACAGAATAAGGCCATATTTTATGTGAAAAAATCTATTAATATTTTTAGTTTATATAATAATTGTACATTATTTCTAGGATACAGAGCCACAGTTTGGTACATGTATAACGTATAATGATCCAGAAAGGGTAATTGGCATTTCCAGCTTCTTAAATCAGTTCTTTGTGTTGAGAAACCTCAAACTCCCCCTTTAGCTCTTCATAAAATACAGAACAAGTTGTTGAGAACTACAGCCACCCTAAGGCGCTGTGTGACATGAGCACTTATTCCTATCTAACTGGATTTTAGTGCCCATTATCCAACATCCTTCTATCCCCACCCCCTGTGAAAATTTTTGGTTGATTAGAATTTGAATACTTTAAAGCTTTGAAATCCTTTCTCCCTCACCCAAAAAAGTTATTATGTAGATGCTTAGAATCATCATCCTCTCTTAGCAAAAGCCATGATATAATAACTACCTCTCTTAATTGAGATATTAAAACAATGTAAAAGGGAGAGTGTTTTATTCATATGTCGGCACTAAAATCAATGCTATTAACGGAGAAATACAAATTACCAGCTTCCTAAGAAAAGAGCAACATTACTTGAAAATTTAAAGATACTACTTTTTCTAGTCGTAGAAAGTCCTTTGATTCCTACAGCAGCAAGGAAGCAACTGTGTAAGTTATTTGATGACTCACATTGTAAAATAACTGTTTTTAAAATCGCCAATAAATTTACTACTCCATCCCTTAAAGCTCTACATAAAATCTTCATGTCATTCAATTTTCACGGAATATAAGTTTCCGCTAAACTTGCACTCAGTAAAGCTCAAACGGGGCAGGATTTCAAAAGATCTCAAACTCGGCATTCACTGGGGCTGGTGAGGGACCCATCCATCCAATTAAGAAGTATCTCTACAAATTCTTGCCATTTCTCCCAAGCTGTACTTACGTATCTAAAATACAAATATGGACGGCCTCTGCCCTCAAGCAGTTCACCAACTTGTGGACAAAATGATCAGCTAACACCTACATACCACGGGATGGCGCAGTGCGACAGGAGCTAGCAGAGAAGCCCGTACCAAGTACCAGGGAGCACCAAGGAGGACACCGAGTGGGAAGACAGAAGGGGGCCTTCAGTCCACAACAGAAGTGCACTGGGGGACAAGGGGACATAAGGAATTCCAGACAAAAAGATAAACCTGAGAAGTGCCACATTCACTGCTGCTAAGGTAAAGGTTCAACTGGATGCATGGTTCAGCAAGGAACAAGTTGGAGGATTCTTTGGGAAAAACCACTGCCTATGGGGTCAAAATGTCAAATCACGGTGCTTTACTTAGTCTTCTGTTACCTAGACTTCAAAGAAGAGAAAAGACACCAAGTAAGCTAGGTACTGGCGGAAGCTGCCCAATCAACCAACAGTACTGAATCCTTGTACTCAGTTGAGCAGTTGGAGCAGATCTGCCTTTTTGGAAACATTATTCAGAGATTGATTTCTTTACAAATAAATTAAATCTTTAGAAAATGGAAATCTGTTTGCCAAATAAAGCACAGTTAGGAACAGAAAAGCAAGTGTACAACAAATAAAGTTTTTATGGTGCAAAGCAACACATGTAACATATTTCCAAGTGGGGCCCTCATCCTACTGAATAACCATGCAGGATCCAAGTCCTACATTCACTAAGAGGTAGAATAGGAGATTTGCAGTATTTTCCCACCTTGAGATCAAAATGTGAGTTCTATCAAAGTTATGATATCATGCTGTAAGTAAGAACAGGAGAACAGGGACCATCAAGATCGCTTAGAACTGATCATTCAACCACGAGGTTTCCTTATTTGAACCAAGGACTCAACAAAACAGCAGCTAGTGGTGGACAGTATCTTTGGGAGAACTTAAGGTTAGGAAAAAGTTATGTGACTTGTCACGTGTGTTTATGACCTAACATCTTTGGCAAACCCAGACTGTAGACCCCAAAACATCACCAAGTGGATGACACAGCATGCCCTTCCTCCCTCAGAAGCACTCCATCTTCCTCCCCAAACCACTAATATGCTCTCGTCATGCAAATTTCATTTTCTAGAATTCTATATGAAACTAAGCATACATCACATGCACTTTGTTTTTAAAACCTGACTTCTTTCAATCTGCACAATCAATCATTCCTTTTTTATGTTTTTTATTTGTTTTTAATTTTTCTCTTTTTGCAGTACCGAGGATTGAACTCCAGGCTTTGTGAATGTTAGACAAACATCCTCTGCCCTGTTTTTATTTTGAGACAAGGTCTCACTTAACTGCCCAGGCTGACGTCAAACTTGAGATCTTCCTGCCTCGACCTCCCAGTGGCTGGGTATTCTAGGTGTGCATGATGCACCTGCTCATTCTTTATTACCAAGGGGTGTTCCATGATGTGGATGATCCACAGTTTGTTGCCCATCCCCCTGTTGATGATCATTTGGATTGTTGGGGCTATTTGTGTATAAGGCTTTGTAAGGGCAAATGCATCCATTTCTCATGGGTAAATACCTGGGAATAGACAGGCTGGGCCAGGTGGTAGTGCCAAGCTATTTTCCAAAGTGGTTGTGCCATTGTGCAGGTCACACCAACCGTGTCTGAGCCCCAGTTCCTCCATGTTCTAGCCTAAACTTGTGATCAGCCTTCTTAACCTTGTACAGTCCAGTGGGGGTTCAGTCAGAGCACTCTGTGGTTGCATTTCCCTAAAGCCCACCAATGTCGAATATCTTTTTAAAATATTTTCTAGTTATAAATGGACACAACATATTTATTCATTTTTATGTGGTGCTGAGGATCGAACCCAGTGCCTCACGCATGCAGGGCAAGCACCCCACCACTGAGTCCCAGCCCCAGCCCCTCGAACATCTTTTACCTTGCTCAGTTGCTATCCTCCCTCATCCTGTACCCCAGCTCCACTCTCCCCACAGTACTCCTGGTGCCCTCCTGACCTTAGAGAATATTTCTAACATCCACATTCATATGTGCAGCTAAAACTAGAAGCGGATACTGGTAGGATGAGATGTCTCCATTTCTGATACATTAATTAATAATATTTTTCCTACAATATTTAAAATATGCTCCACATTTTCCCATGCTAACAACACTATTTTAACAATGAGGAAGATTTTTATTCCACGATCAGTAAATTTCTAAGGTTTCACTGTAATTAAAAAATATGTATAATTTAGTTTAATAATGTTTATGCTTTTTTGAAAAAAAAAATCATGATAAGGATATTCTTTTAACATAAAAACCAGACGAGATCTAAGCCAGCCACATCTCCATTTCCTAGCCAATATATCTAAACAAATTGCATAATTGAGGAAGTCCCATAACTGCACTTTTTTTTCCAGAACTCTTGAACATCTGAATACTAGGAAATAGAATCGTTGTCATGATCTAATTAGAGCCTACAGATCTTGACCTTGGGACTTCCTCTATCTGGATGCTGTTCAGCCACGAGAGTCCTTTGCCCAGGTTGCACTTAGGAGTCGGCTCCTTCAGGAAACTGCTGCGTGAGGAAGCGTGTTAGCAGGGGTCCCAGAGGAGCCAGCTATGTGCCACTTGTTTTCCTTGGCAGAGCTTCTTTCCACCGCATCTTATCAGTGAAGAGCTGCCCTTCCTTTCTCTCTCTCCAAGGTGATCAGATCAATGAGGAGCTCACTCATCTGCAAAAACGTGAAGGCTGGCCTCGCTCAGACCACAGTCTCAGATCCCCCTCAATGCTCAAGCACACAGACCTAAACGTTAGAAGCAATGGTTTAACTCTGACACTCAAATTCCAGCCTTCTTAACCCAGCTCATTCTTCAGACATCTCAGTATTAGCTCCTCCTGCTTTCCTTATCCATTATAAATTAGGTTCTTGATGAAAAATTTAGTGAAACTACTCAAATTATCAGATCTTAAGCAATTTACCAAAAAAAAACACAAAAACAACTTTCATTTGTGTAATGCATTGATATTTTTCAAAGTGTTTTCAAATTTGTTATTTTTCTTCTCTAAATGTTGTATTTGTCTCATTGACTGTCAAACAGATTGAGTTGCTGTCTGTTCAATGCAAGTAGAGTGCTTTAAAGATCAGAAATAATTTATAAAGCACACTGAGCTTATACAAGATGGAATTACCAGAGGCGCTAACCTTGGGCAGAAGCAGAACTTCAGCCATCTAGGTGGTGTGATTTTAAGAGCATGAAAAAGACTCCCCAAATTAAGAACAAATGAGTGACACTTAGAATCCCCCATCCCAACCGAGAACTCCACTGGTGGAGAGTAATCTCTGTAGCATGCAAGGCTTCTCATATGCTTCTGCTAAAATGCAAAGAGCGTTGGGATAGAAACACTTTAAACTGTATCAGTTACTTGTATCCGAGTGTAAATGCACTTATCAGATGCTTTGGCGAAGGCCTCACCAAGAGGGAGGAATAGGTAGGAGAGGTGCATAGGGAATATGAAGCCCTGGGCGCTGGAGAGAGGAGAGAGAGGAAAAATGGGAACAGAAACAGCAGGCTGGGGTCCAAGGAAACACATCTCATCTGCTTAACTACTTTATTATTAGAGAGATCCTGAACTTCTCCATCAGTACTAAGGGATGCTGCTGCTGTTAATATTCCTAAAATTATCATTGATAAACTTTTGAGAGTGAAGTAAAATAAAATAATTTCAGTATTTGCTGTGAAAGACTCTTTTCCCCCCTCAGCCTCTTAACGATGAAATTTTAAAACTGCAAACTACGAGTCGTGTTTTAAAAATATATCTATTTTTTAATATTTATTTTTTAGTTTTCGGCGGACACAACATCTTTGTTTGTATGTGGTGCTGAGGATCGAACCCGGGCCACACACATGCCAGGCAAGCGCACTCAGACACTAGTATGGCAATATGTAAATCAATGGATGTGTAACTGATGTGATTCTGCAATCTGTATACGGGGTAAAAATGGGAGTTCATAACCCACTTGAATCAAAGTGTGAAATATGATATATCGAGAACTATGTAATGTTTTGAACAACCAACAATAAAAA
>NW_026000019.1:19718777-19743703 GCF_001458135.2 Marmota marmota marmota
AAATATATATATATATATATATATATATATATATATATATATCTAAGTCTTGTCTAATGAGAAACCTTGATGAATACTGCACCTCCCCTTCCTCAATGTACAGACACACGAAACTGCTGAGAAAAGCAACCAATGGACAGCTCCCCCCTCGGTCCTCCTGATGGCAACTCCTCTGGAACCAGAGGCAAGTCTAGAGGCACAAAGGGGAAATCAAGTCTGGATCCACACACGACCCCCTCACAGGGCCTGCACTCCCCCGCCCACCAGAGCAACAGGCCTGTTTGTCTCATTTCCAACAGCTGCCACTGTGTGGTCATCTCACCCTGCCACCAACTGAAATGGACGTGTGTCAACAGTCCACCAAGCTGCATAGTGTTGGGCATGATTAAAACCATGTTAGTCTAAAGCTCAGAATCACCATCACCCAGAGGGTGGCCAGCCACCAGGGACAGTCGGCCCAGCCCAGCGCAGCCCCCAGGCCCCTTCGATCTTGTGGAGATTCAAAGGTGGGAGCCTCAGGCCTCAGTAACACTCACAATGGCTCTCATCAAGCCCAAAGGCCACCCACTCGCTCCCTGGCTACCAACTAACCCTCGCCTTGGATATTGGTTAAAGGTATTTAAAGTGATTTAATGTTAAACCCAAAATCCTAGATCTAAACCACAGATTTATGTGAAGGGTTTGCACCTTTCAACAACTACCCATGTGAGACGCTCCGTCCTGACGTTGTCTGACAGGGAACACCTGCTCCCATTAGAAAAATTGAGGGCAAGGCACTCACTCCAGGAATACGCACACCTACAGCGAGAAGATGGAATAGTCAACTCAGGTAGGGGGTTCTGCCATCTCTGCCATTGTTCCCAAGAAGACCAATCTCTGAATGATCTCTTCAACAGTCCCAAAATGACAACACAATGATTAATAGTCCTGACCAAGTCCTCCAACCCCATCTCCCACCACCCCAGTAACCACCCCTGGACTAGTGAGGTAGAACCTACGGTGAGGCTCTACACTCGACAACTACAAACCCAGGTCCTCTCTCAACCCAAAGCCTCTGCTCATCATCCACCTTGTACCTCTGTCACCTAAAGATGTCTGGGCTTCACTTCCCTGGGCAGCTCAGAAGGCCCCCTGAGAGCTGGCTAATCTGATGTTTTAAACTTGGAGAAAATGCCTCACACATTTGGCATTCTGTGGCACTTTGGAAGCATCTACAAATGAATGTATTACCCCCACATACGCAGGGAAAAAAAAAAAAAAAACAGGCAGAGGAGAAGTAACAAATAATTCAAAGTAAACTATTGACCTGAGAAGAATGATCAAATTATTTTCTTCATCATATCAGCCACAAAACAATGCCCAAAAATGATCCTTGCAACGTTTTCATGAGTGGTGAAAATCACTGTGTTCCTCAATGTTGATCATGAACAGTGTTAAAGGTTAGTTAACTGAGTATCACTGACACTTCCAACATGACGAATTATCAGAAATGGGACTTACCCTCTCATCCTAAATAACTACAAGACAGGACTGGATACACAAAAGAACAATGTATAACAAAATAGAGTAAATAAAGAAATCAAAAAAATTAATAACAATGATAAAATAATTCAATTAAAAATGGGCAAATGACCTGAATAGACATTTCTCAAAAGAAGGAATGCAAGTGGTCAAAAGATATATGAAAAAAATGCTCAATATAATTTAGCCATCAGGATAATCACATCAAAATCGCAATACTATCTTACTCCAGCAAAAATGGCTATTATTTTAAAAATGCTGATGAGGATTTGGAGAAGAAGGAACTCTTCTTCATTATGGATGGTAATATAAATTATTACTGCCATTAAAGAGAACAGTAATAACAGAGTATCCTCTCACATTGAGATTTAAGAGTAACTATATCCAAGGGACTTGAAACTATGAATCTATAACCTGCACTTTACACAGAAAACAATAGGGAACCCGCACTGAAGCAGAAAAGGTCAAAGCTGCAGCTAAGAAGAAATGTTTTGTTTTTTCCATGAGCATACTTCCTTAGAGTGAAAAAAAAAATAAACATTTAATCCATTGCAAAAGCAGACTGCAATGAAAAGCAAATTTTATTAACTTCAGATATCTAAATGTAAAACAAAATGACATCTGCAGTTTTAAAATTTTTTCAGTGTTGTTATACAAAATAATAGGGGAAGGCAAAGTGGCAGTACAAGGGATTGAAACGTAGCAAATTACATTTCATGCATGTATGAATACATAAAAATGAACTCCATTATTATGTATAACTATGATGCACTAATAAAACATTTTTTAAAAAGAAAGAATTTACATTTTGAAATTTATATTTTAAAAATCTCCTGAGCTGGGTGCAGTGGTGCATGACTGTGATCTCAGTAACTCGGGAGGCTGAGATAGGAGTTCATTCAACTGAGAACAGAACTCAAGAAGTTCAAGGCCAGTCTCAGCAATTTCGAAAGGCCCTCAGCAACTTAGTGAGACCATGTCTCAAAATAAAAAATAAGACTGGGGATGTGGCTCAGTAGTAAAGCACCCTGGATTAAATCCCCAGTACCAATTAAAAAAAAATCTTCTACAAGATAAAAATGAAAATTATATATCGAAACCTCTGGAAAAACAATATCTGACTATTTCTAGCATGCAGCAGTGTAGTTTATGAAGCCAGAAAACAAGTTTATTGTACAGAAGTCAGGATTTCAAGTCTAGTCTCCAAATGCCTTTAAAATATCTCATCTATAAAATGTGGAGCTTTTTCTCCCAACCAAGGTTACTATACCCAGAAAAGCTCAGTTTAAAATTCAAGGGGGAAATAAAAATTTTTCAATGACAAGAATAAACTAAAAGAATTCACGACCACCAAGACATCACTACAAAGAATACTCAGAGATAAACTGTATGCAGAGAACTAAGAAATCCCAAAGTTCCCAAACAGAGAAAGATAAATAGAAAAAGAATTCACTAAACAAGAATCAAGGTGGTATTAAATTTAGCAAAAACTCAAAATGGCCGGGAACTACAAACACATATCCATCCTAACATTGAGATTTAATGGTTTCAATTCTCCAATTAAAAGACATACATTATGGACAGGGGTTGTGCTCAGTGGTAGAGCACTTGCCTAGCACATGTGAGGACCTGGGTTAATTCTCAGTACTACATAAGAATAAACAAATAAAATAAAAGCACGTTGTCCATCTACAACTAAAAAAAAAAAAGTGTTTTAAAAGACAGATTAGCAGAATGGGTCAAAAAATAAGATTCACCATTTGCTGTTTACAAGAGACTCATCTTATAGGCAAAGACCCGCAAGCTGAAGGTAAATGGATGGAAAAAATATTCCACACAAATGACCCTTGCAACATTTTCATGAGTGGTGAAAATGACTCCAAGTGGACTCCAAAAACAAGCATGGGTAGCTAGTTTCCTATCTGACAAAGCAGATTTCAAGCAAAAATTAATCAGAAGAGACAAAGGAGCTACTACATCCTGATAAAGGAAACAATACAATGAGAAAATATAATGAAAGTAAATATTTATGCTCCAAATCTTAGCATACCCAATTACGTTAAAAAAAAAAATACTCCATGACATTAAATCCCAGATAGACCCCAACACAATGATACTAGGTGATTTTAACACACCCTTATCACCAATAGACAGGTCATCAAAACATAAAATCAAGACTACTCCAATCTAAAAATATTATAAATCAAATGAACCTAATAGATAACTACAGAATATTTCACCCCAAAACAGCTGTACTTCTCAGCACTTCATGGAACTTTTTCCAAAATAGACCATATTCTAGGTCACAAAGTAAACCTTAGCAAATACAAAAAAAAATGATATAATCCCATGTATCCTGTAAGATCATAATGTAATGAAACTACAATTCAACATCAAGAAAATTAATAGAAACCACATAACCACACAGAGATGAATTATGCTCTCAAATGAAGAATGGGTCAAGAGAGAAATGAGAACAGAAGGAGAACAGACACAACATGTCAAAATCTCTGGGATGGTATGAAATCATTCCAAGGAAAATTTATAGCACTGAGGCCTGCATTAAAATATTAGAGCGATCCCAAATAAATAAGCTTATGCTCCACCTTAAGCCCTTTGACAAAAAAGGACAAACTAACTCCAAAATTAGAAGACAGGAAGTGATTAAGATCAGAACTGAAATTAATAAAACTGAAAATAAAAAAATACCCAGGATCAGTGCAATGGAGTATTGGTTCTTAGGAAAGAAAAAAAGACTGAGCTTTTTCTCTAGACTTCGCTATTCCCTGACTATTGCAGTAGGAAGCTCTCTCTTCAATCTTGCTTTGGCGCTGTTCCATTTGACACTCGGTGGTCCCGAGGCCCAGCCTGCAGATGGGCCTCACTGGGCAACCGCCCTTCTCTCAGAGGGCAGATTCCACCTTCACACTCCTTCCGGGGTTCCTCAGATCTGCTGCCTGAACTCTGTCTCCACATTAGCTTGTTAGTCAACTAGTGCCTCCAAAACAACTTTGTGATTTCTGTTGCTATATATCTTTCTTTATTAAAATGATCATTTATAGCAATTCTCACCAAGAATCCAAAATACTGAACAATAAACACTAATAAATTACAAGTCATATACAATTTTTTTCAAATGTAGACACTTGACACCATGCATTTTCTGCAACATGAAGGCTGGTAAATTCTGATGGATTAATAATACTTGGCATGGAGGAAAGCAGGAAGCAGCAAGGAAATCTTTCACAAAACAGAATGTTCTGTACTTTGAACCACTGCTCTTAACCCGTTTGCAATTTCTTATTTTAAATGTCTTCCTTTCTTACATTAATGCCATTGAAATAAAGCAGAGTAAACAATATAAGAGCATTTCGAGAAACATTTTAAAACAGAAAAGTTCTCCAGGAGACAAGATCATTCATCTTCAACCATGACCTGCGGATTTGTTTCCTAAGTCCTTTCAGTCAGGCACAGTGGCACAGGCCTATAATCCCAGCGGTTCAGGAGGCTGAGGCAGGAGGACCCCAAGCTCAAGCCAGCCTCAGCAACTTAGCAAGATCCTGACTCAAAATAAAATATAAAAGGGCTGGGGATTGGCCCAGTGGTTGAACACCCCTGGGTTCAATCCCTAGTACCAAAAAAAAAAAAAAAAAAAGTAATTTTTAATGCAGAATGATTTGAGTTCCAAAATCTTTTTTAAAAAACCTTCTCTTTCAGAAGGCATATCAACTTCCAAATTAATCATTTTTTAAAGCAATGATTCTTCAATAGGTTGATAAAAAATTTTTATACCCAGATACATTTCCTTCCTGTTTGACATTTGATTTAACCAGTAAGCAGAGCGAGTATTGAGGAGGAGATCAGTGGGGCACCAGTTAGAGCTTAGAAACTGGTTCCCTAGTTGGGGGAAAGCCCAGATTGCAGCACTGGCCAATTTCCATAGGGTAAACACTCCCAGCAAGACCACCTTCCAGCTGCCACCCAGCATCGCTGAACACAAACTGGAGAAAAGAAGCACCCAGTCAGACCTCGGGAGCTGGCGTCAGGCAGTTCAGCAGGACACTGGAAGAAGCCACCAAATCGTCCCATGTCTCACAATGACCCTCTGCCTGCTCCCTTGCTCCACGCCCTGCAGACCTCGCCCAACGCCTCTGCAGGGCTTTGTCCAGCTCTTGTCCTCCCACACCACATCCGCAGGAACCCACAAGCCTATCACTTTGTTTTCCTCTGCTGACAAGAGAGGTAGTGATTTTTCTCACCTTCCTCCCAATGCGACATGGTTTCTTGGAATGTCCCTCTGTGTTAAGCACCAAATGTCCTAAAAATGAATCATACAGATTAAGGCTTAGGGCCTCTAATCAGCTGCTTGGTCAAGCAACTAATACAGCAGCAGGTGAAGACAATCAATTAAGCTTTACTTAATGGACATCATGCTGGAAATTGGTCGGTTAATTATGAACTAGCCCACTAACTTCTAGATTTACTATTCCCATGTTTATGCTTTTTGACATTAAAAATATCCTATAAAAATGTTCATTGTGCTCTGCAAATATAAAAGCAAGCACAAAGACTTGCCTACTTTAAATCTACATCGACAGGATCATACACACACCAGTACCAAGCTCCACTCCTGCCACAGTGAGTGTGGCTTTGGACAAATTGCATCACTTTGCTGGGTCTCTTTTTCCAAAGTGAGAACCATAGTATGTATCTATGAAGGTTCTCATAAGGATTAAATGCTGATAATGCTGATTAATGATCAAAACACAGTACCTACTCGTCCTTACAGTTTTCCACACAGCACCTGTGCTGGGCCCAGCCCTCCCTCTACGAGGGTTTCCACAGCTGGATGGGAAGACTGCTGACCAGACACCAGGGAGCCAGAGGTTTGGGACGCTCCTCGAGTGCTCTGCCGCCCCATGCTCTGGGCCCAGGACCAGCAGAGCCCCGAGTCCCCGGTCCCCTAGGCTCTCACTGCCTGTGGCTGCTTGCTGAACCAAGGCAAGGTAAGACTCCCCTGCCTCAGGCTCTCTGTCCTTTCTCTCTGTCCAGTGGGACCTACGTTAAGGCTCCAACCCACTATCGTGTTCCCCGATGAGCTCCCTGACCCACACCACCTCCCGACCAGTGCTGTGGGCAGCACCAGCCGTCTACCACCTCCTCTCCTTCCCCTCACTCGCTGCTCCTCCAGCCCTGCAGCCTCCTAGTCCGACTTCAGAGCTGACCGCAGCAGCTCCCATCATCCCGCCTTCTCCCATCCCGCTTCCTACATGCCCACCAGCCTGCCTGCCGCATGCCCACCTTCCTCATCCCCTAACATCGCTTGCTGATTTTGCTTCTTTTGTGGTTGCTCCCCAATTACAGAGGAGCCTCCCCAGTGACTGACGTCTGCCTAGCACCAGGAAATAGTTCCTTAATAAATATCTGCTGACTCAATCAGTGAAGAGAAAGCTGGATTTTTGGAACTGGCCCCAATTAGGACCTGAAGGCACCAGTGGACCTCATGAGCAGTGGGCATGTGTTATGCTTTAAATATTAGGGTCCCCCAGAAGTTCACGTGAGATAAAAAGAGTTTAGAGGTGAAGTGATTGGACTATGAGCATCTTGACCTAATCAGTGCATTAATCCTTAGATGGATTAACTGAAAGGGATGGAGGCAGGGAGGGTACACCGGAGGGGTAGGTCACTGCAGGTGTGCCTTCGGGATAGATATTTTGGCCCTGGTGAGCAGAGCCATCTCGGATTCCTGATTGTTGTGATCTCAGCTGCTCCCCACACCCTTCCACCTGATGACCTGCCTCACCTTGGACCTGGAGCAATGGAGCCAGCCGTCCAAGGTCAGACCTCTGAGCACCAAATCAAGTTTTCCTCCTCTAATAGTTCCTATCAGGTCTGTTGGTTATAGTGATTTAAAAAGAAAAGAAAAGAAAGCTGACCAAAAAGCTGCTGCTGCCCAGTTCTGATTAGCCTCATCCATGGAAGCTTACGGTCACACAAGATCACCCCATGAACACTTAGGGCGAAATAAAAAATGGAGCCTGGTTCTCAGCTGGCACCAGCGGAAAAGGGTGCTGCAGCTCTAAAGCTCCACTCGGGGTACGTGAAGGGAGCAATTTCTAGTCCATTTTGCATGAACAGAGACACGGAGAGGGTAGTGTGGTGTGGCCCTTGCTGAACGGCAGGGAGCAAGGGGAGAGCATCAGAACCTGGACAGGACACAGGGGTGGGCAGCAGAAGGGGCGAGTGAAAGGCCCGTGTTACCCTCAAAGGAGCTCAGGTGTGAGGTTATTTCCCCCTGGTCGATGCGCACAGAAGACCCCAGAGGTAGGGAAGCTTGATATTCTGATCATAGGTCTCTCTTCTCAGCCCCCAGGATGTGCATGTTAAGTATTCAATTTCAAAATGAAGATCACATGACTATATAACCAACATACCCAAGAGGCTCAATTAAAAATATTTTCATCTATAGCCAAATGTAGACTGAGATGGCTAGTTTAAAAACTGAAATCAGAAAAGCATCAGATTTTACATAGATCAGCATTTGGGATTCTGACAGAATTGCATTGAATTCATTAGTCTATTAGGGGAATATTTCCGTCTTAACATCGTTAAGTCTTCCCATAAATGAACAAGGGATGTTTTCCCAATTAATTTAGATCTCCTCTAATTTCTTTCAATAATACTTTATAGTCCATTTTGCATTTCTTTGGTTAAATTTATTCCTAACCAGTGCATTCTTTTTGATGCGGTATAGATAGAATAGTTTCCTTAATTCCATGTTTGGATTGTTCATTGCAAGTGCATAGAAATACAATTGATTTTTATACATTTTCTTGTACCCTGCCATCTTTCTGAAACCATTTATTAGTTCTAATAGTATTTTAGTGAATGCCTTCAGATTTTCTCTCTACATAATCATACTATCAGCATCAGACACCTCCAGGACGGTTGGAATACATTGACAAGAGCAGAGACACTTGTTCTGCTCCTGATCTTGGTGGGAAAGCATCCAGCCTCTCACCACTCAGTACCTTAGCTAGCGAGTTGTCATATTGCCCTTTATCAGGTTGAGGACCTTCCCCCTCATTCCAAGTGCACTACAAGTTTTCATCAGGAAGGGCATGGTGCAGGGAAACCACTCCATTAGTGGCCGCCAGGAAGCAAGGAGGGCTGGGGGCCTACAGGGAAGGAGACCCCTTCCAGGACACACCCCCAGTGACCAGCCATGTCCCACCTGCCTACAGTTACCACCCAGTCAGTCCATTTGAACTAGGATGGGCTGATTAGGCCACAGCTCTCTTAACCCAATCATTTCACCTCTGAATGTTCCTTCATTAACACAGGAGCTTTGGGGGAACACCTCATATCCAAACCCTAGCAATGACACCTTAAGTTAATTGACTTTCAGATGTTAAACCAGCCTTGTGTTTATGGGATAAAACAAGGTAGTTCTACAATTCATGTAGAATTTTGAGGAACCCAGAATAGCCAAAACACTCTTGGTGGGGGTGCAGGGTAGGTAGAAGGACTCCTACTTCTCAACTTAGCAAGAGTAATGAGGACAGTGTGGGACAGGCACAGGACAGACAAAGATCAACTGAACAGAATTCAGAGTCCAGATGTATACCCAAGTAGCTGTGGTCAACAGATTTTTGACAAGGGTGCTGAGATAATGCAATGTAAAAAGAGTATCTTTTCAATAAATTTTGCTGTGTGTCCCTAAGCAGAAGATGAAGTGGACCATTACCTCACAGTGAATTAAAAATGAACATCAGGAGGGAGGTGAGGAACGAGGAAGGGCTGGGGGCTGAAATGGAGCGAATCACATTCCACACACATCCAGCTATGTCAAAGTGAACCCCACTAATATACTTCACTACAATGCACCAATGTAACAGTTTTTTAAAAAATCACTCAAAATGGATCAAAGGCCTAAATGTAAAAGCAAAATCATAAAACTCTTAGAAGAAAACAGGACCTTGATTTTGGCAAAGGATTCGATTCTTAGATATCACATCAAAAGCATGAGCAATGAATTTAAAAAGACGATAATTGGAATTTACCAAAATGAAAAACTTTGTGCTTCAAAGGACACTATCAAGTGAAACAACAGTCCCCTGAAATAGGAGGGGGCTGAGGCAGGAAGACAGCTTGAGCCCAGAAGTTCAAGGTCAGCCCAAACAACAAAGCAAGGTCCAGTCTCCAAAAGCAAAACAACAAACAAAATCTGTATGTAAATAGGACTTTCCCTTTAATGTCACCAGAGGAATAAGAGCAACGAGGAAGAGAGCATTCTGGAGAGAAAGGCAGGCAGCTGCCCACAGCAGGGTGGTCACAAGAACATTTCCATTGTCCAACCCAGCAATGAAGGTGACAGGTGCCAAGGCATCCCCTGTGGGTGCAGCCAACAACCCTGCTCATTACCTGCTTTGGAAGTGACCAGCTGAAGCACCAGAGGTCGTCTCGTTACAATGCCCGACCCTCGAGGAAGAAAGTCCCTAAAGAAGTAAGAAAAAAATAGATTAAGGCATTCAGGAATTCTGATCACCTGTACACTTATAAGTTCCACATTAATTCTTCTAATTCCCAACCTTTCAATGTGTCAGTCACCTAAAGAAGGGAGGGAGGAGGGGAGGGAAGGGGGAAATAGTGGGGAGTGATATTGGCCAAATTATATTGTTATATTGTGTGCGTGTATGAGTATTTTAACAGGAAATCCCACCATATGTACAACCCTAAGATACTGATTAAAATATGGAAAAAAAAGAAGCATTTTAAAAATTAAAGAGGGGAAAGGTCTTATATTGAATATTAATCTATTACCATAATGACCTCACTGGAAAGTGTCATTCATACATTGAGCCTGAAATTAATCAAAGCTTGCATTAAATTTTAGTGTGTTAGCAATTCACTTTCATTTTCAGAGAATTAGCATTAATAAGAACATTTGAAGCTAAAATTATTCCTTAAACTCTTTTTGATGACTAAAAAGAAATCAGGACTCTCTCTGGCTTGAAAATCAATGTTAGCATCACTGAATTCTGACCATGACTAAGAAGGTAGAATAGACTGTCTTCTAAATATCCTTAAATTTTTCTACAATAAAAGGACATACAAAATGTGGAATCAAATGAAGGCAAATATTGTTTCTACAAAAGTTAACGTCAGAAAAAATATTGCAACTTGAGTTTTGTTTCTTCTCATTCATTCCTGATAAATAGGAGTTCATGACAAATGAATATCATGTTGAAAATGGCATGTTAAAATACCCTAAACCTATATAATAGCAGCAAAGAAAGCATCATGCAAAATCATATCAACAGTGCCACAGAAATAATTACTGATTCTACAACATCAGTGAATCATATGTGTATGTGTTTGTATACATACACACACACAGAGACATATACCCACACACACACCCTTACAATAGTATTTCAACACACATACAATGCCTCACAACTTTTAGAAGGACCATCACAGAATTCCGTTCAAAATACACTTTTGACTCGATATGTCTTGAAAAGTGGTTCCCACCCTGCAGGATGGTGCTGCAACCCAGACACCAAGACCCATTCTGAACATGCTGATGCATGATATTCTGCAGAAGATGTGTCATCTGTCCTCCTAACAAGCTCCAGGGGGATGAGAGCCAGGGGTGTCAGGCAGGGTGACAACCATCCAGGGCATGCTCTGAAGGGAGAGCTACAGAGAGCATTAAGCAAATCCCCCCGGCCAATACGTCAGTGAATATGCTGGGAGAGGAAGGAGTACTGCACAGCCTCAAAACGAAGCTCTTGACTTCCTCAACTCCATGGGCCAGGGTTCATTTAGAATGTCACTGTATGGGAATAGAACAAAATTTTTGTTTGCGCTCCAAAAAAAAAAAAAAAATGCCACCTGAAATAAACAATATGATTTATTCATAATTTTTTTTTAAAAAATCACTGAGAGACTGAGCCATGCTAGGGAGACACTGTGGGAACGGCTGGAGCTTAAAATGCAAAGGAAAGACGAGGCAGGTCCACAGAACAGCACTCAAAAGGGAACAGTGGGCCACACTGACATTCAGGTGGGAGAGACCAATGCGCCCCTTGTGATGTGTAAAACACACATAACTAAGCCCTCCTTCTTTCAATACTCTCCAGGGAGTACACTAAGATAATGCAAGTTTGGATGGTTTCAATAAACATTTATAATTTGATCCCAAGGAACAGGGCATCTACTCTGGCCTCTAGCCAGAAGGAAGAGGCTAACTGGAAAAATAAGATGAAGGAAGGAAAAACACAACTGCAGGGTAAAGAGTGGAGGGCCTCTATTTGAGCTGTGAGGGCCAGGAATGAGGTTTTAGAACTTACAGATGCCAACCAAAGAGAAATGTGCAGGTCTTAGGTGCCCGAGTGACGCCGTTTAACAGAACTATAAAAAGTTTTCTGAGGAGATGGAGAGAAAGAAGAAGAAAGAGGAGGAGGTGGCAGCAGCAAGGAAAAAGGAGATTTAGTCCCTTTCAACCTTTACTCTGGGACTATTTCAACTCAGCCCTGTTAACTACATTAAAGCAAAACAGAATGCATCTGTCATTTTACTTATCAAGTAATTACCCTGTATTTGGATGAAAAGCAAACCCACAAATCCAGTCAATAGTTTTCCCTATTTTTTTTTTTTAAATTAAGCAAGCAGAACTTTGCATTGAGAGTAATGAATAGACCCAGGCACCCACCCCTGCTCCTGCCAACTCACCTCCACAGCTGCCAGGGGGCTCTCCAGTCCTGCCCCTAACACATACACTTTCACCAGAAATAAAAGATTGGGTGACCAAACCTTGCCAAGTGAAAGTCTCTGCTCCTTCATAGGAGTCTCAAAAATGCAATGAAGCACAGAGAGGAATCTCTCCCCAACAAAGAGTGAGCAGTTAGTTGGGCATCCTGAATGTACATCTCGTTATATTGACCCAGAAAAATAAAACCCCTGCCCGGCACACTCCTGCTGTGAGCTAAGGACACGATGAACCCTCATGGGGGAGAGGGAGACCTTTGCTTTGAACCCCTGACTGGACAAAACACTCCCTGAACCTCAGGATTTTTACTACTAAACTCCACGCTCCTAACGATAGTCCAAGTTGTGTGGCTCAAGTGAAGCCCAACACCTGACCACATTTTAAAACCCAAGTGCCACAGAACAAGGGGTTAATGTTCTCTGATTGTTGGCGGTATACAGCCACAGAGTGCTTCTCCTGACACTGAAGAATTCTCTTGCCTAAAAACCCTTAAATTGCCAGGCAAGGTATATTCATGTTTTGCGAATGGAATTTGGATGTGAGGAGCCACCAACTCCACCTGAACCTCCTTCTTGGTGTTGACCAGCCACCATGCTTTGGAGAACTCAGTTCCTCACGGATGCCCCCACTCACACTGAGCCAAGGCACTGGCACAAGCAATCTGAGTGGTTCATTAGCTGTGCAATCGGAGCTTGGTTTCCTCCAGAAAGCACGCCGAATGGCTTATCCACCTGTTAGTTTAGGGAAAATGATGATCATACTTTAGTATTACTTTAGACTATACCTTTTCTTTAAATTTGTGGCCTAATTCATATGCACACAACAAATGAGAGCCACAGAGTCCCATTTGAACCATGCACATATGAGCCACTTTCCTGAGTCATCTGGAGACTGGACGGCGTCGAGCTGGCTCCAGGCCTGCCCAGGGCCTCACCGTGGCAGGTCCGCACAGGGCAGAGGGAGCGCCTCCCTCTCTGTGCCACCAAGAGCTGCAACTCAAATGCCCTCTTGTCTCTGAACCCACCAAATGAAGGTCAAGCCTACAGTCTTAACAGCTGTGCTTCAGGCAGTAAGTTCGTGTCCCCTCATGACTTCCGGACTCCTAGGGTCTGAGAACAGTCTCAGTAACATTTCTTATCGGCTCTTCCAGAAACTTCGTTAGGAAGAAACATTGGTATTGCTCCACTAGGAAATGACCCAACTTTGGAAGCCAGAAAAGGGTGAACACACTGGCTGTGTCGACAAAGCTAAGAGGAACCTGCCCCTCTAGCAGCAAATAAAGTAACTTCGGAGACAGCTTTCTTCACTCTAAATGTAAGTGGTCATTGTGCAGTAAAAAGCCAAGAACCACCTGCACCTGACGATGGGAGCCCAACGCTGCTCTTCCAGAAGCTGATTCAAGTGACTGATTCATCACAGGAGAACGAGCGCAGTCTGGGCGGAGAATGCCAGCAGATGACTATCAAGCAGGACAGGTGCCGCGGATAAGCACCCCAGAGGAGCAGTGGACAGAGCCAGGAGCTTCTGTCCGGGTGACCTGCCAGCAGGAACTGTAGAGAAGGAACCCAAGGTGGGAGGCACTGGACAGAGAATCTGCAGCAGAGGACGTTAAGGAAATGCAGATATGGAGGACGGTCAGAAAGACCGGGAAGGGAAGGGAGCAGGCAGACCCTGAAGCCCTCGCTTGGCGTTGATGTTCCTCCTGTGAGATCCGAAAGGCACTCAGGAGCGTTAATGATGAGGTTTGCATTTTAGAAAACTTACTGGGGGCTAAATAGAGAACAGGAAAAGGGGAAGACTTAAACCAGTCACTAACCCATCAGGTTGCTCAGGAAGAAGAAAAAAACAAAACAAAGGTCCAATCCAGGGCAGAAATGGATGGAGGTGGAAAGAAACAGGAAGGACTCAATGGTTGTCTTGTTGTGGAACTGGATATGGAAGAGTTAGGGCGAGGCTCACCCCTGGTTTGGGTAGCTGGATCAATGTGGCCCACTAACCAGGACAGGAAATAAAGGAGTTCTACCTATAGCTGATTTTTATGTGGTGCCTACCCTGTGCCAGCACAATCTATTTCACAAAGAGGCGGAGAGGGAGGGAGAGAGAAAATTTGACCTCGTAAGAATCCTATGAGTGTGGTGAGCCGTTCTAATTAGACCGTGGCCGCCATTAGAAGATGGCGCCGGCTTCCACTGTGGCCTGTGATAAACAACTCCCAATATGGAGAATTGGCGCGCAATCCCTTACCACCCTATGAGAAAGGTCCACGTGGCAGCTTAAGATTGGTATGCTGGAGGCTTTATTAGGCTGTGCTTGGGCGCTCGGCGACGGGTCACTAGAAGATGAAACATGAATCAAGGCCTGAATAAACTGCTGAAAGAAGAATCCTGTGTCGTGTTTTCCCTTGCCGGCGAGGGGTCGCGGCATATGAGGTAATCACTATTACTATTATCACTCACAGATGAGGAAACAGGCACAGAAAAGTCACATAATTTGCACAGGGTCACAAAGCTAGTAAGTGATATCCGGGACTCAAACCTAGAGAGTATAGCCATTGGACTACGTTGGTGATCGTTAGATTCTGGTATGTTTTCAGAGCTATGTGGGAAGAACATAAGGGGACATACTGGACCTGTTGATCTTTTGGTGCCTGGGAAGATCCAGATGGGGTTAAACTGAAGGGTTGGAACTCAGAATAAAAGTCCTGTGTGGGCATAACTTGCAGTCACAGAGCAGAAAGTTGAAGCTACAGACCAGATGAGTAGTGAGCAACGTATTTTTAAAAAGTAGTCCTTACCAACAGAAAAGCCTTTTAAAACTTCATTTTAAAAATATAATTTTTTTGTACCCCCAAATAATCCCCTTGGAATTACCTTCTCCTAACACTTCAAAATGATAATCCAAAAAAAAAAAAAAGAGTGGGGGAGATGGGAGACAGGGAAAGGAAGGAGGAGAGAGAGAGAAAGATCACTCCCAAATGCTGCCACCCCTCCCCAAGAATGCTGAGGTCATGCTTTGATTCCAGCCCCAACACAATGGCGCTGTCACAGTGGCCCTGAGCTTGTGCTCCCTGACTGAGAGCCTGCCAACCACCGCAAGGCCACTGTCATTGCTGAAGGAAGTCATTATGCCAAAATCCACAGATTTAACTGGAAATTTTCCACTGCAGTTTCCTTTTCCCTCCCTAAATTACTGGCACACAGTAAGGTATTATCACATGGAGACTTGTAAAAGATCACAGTTTTGCTACTGTTACTCTATCATTTAAAGCATTCAATACCGACGTCATCTGGTTTTGGAAAACGTAGTTACAAGACCCATTGCAGGAAAGAATGCTTTATGTTTATTACCATCTAAAAGATTTCAATACTCACTTTTTACTCACAAAACTTTAACATCCTAAGCAATATACTCTTCTTAAATCTAATTGATCAATAATCAATGGTTCCCACTAAAACATTTAGAATGCAAAGTTCCTCTATCAGAGATGTATAAACAAAATAAAGACACTTCTTGGTTCACAAACACCACGTCCTCACCCTGCCAGGGAACACTGTCAAGAACCCTGGGCCTTGATGTTTAATCCATTTTATTTGCTTTTTCACAAAAGTCAATTTGTTCAAGAATCTAAAGCCACTGGATTACTGAGTCTGGGTACAAAATAGAGGCACTTAGCTCTCACTTTATTCCAAATCACAGGTTACACCTTACCCTGGCTGGCTGCCACGAAGATGAATGGCAAAGTAGACCACCATAAGGACCACCAGTCGTCTTCCCAATATCCTTTCCCCCTTTCTTATTGACAGAATCCAACTGTTATTAGGAATGGCAATGTGCCCACCTTTCATAGATAAATAAACCAACCCCATTTCCCAGCCTCCCTTGTAAACAGGGTGTCCATGTGACTAACTTCTAGACAGTAAGGTGTCATTACAGGCTGCTGAGTGCCATCCACACAGTTCCTCCAAAGAGTCTAATCTGGTGAGTACCTTTCTCCTTCCTCTTCTCCCTGCTGGTCACCTGTGGCCTAACCACCTTAAGCCACAAGGCAATTGTGGGGACTGAAGCTACGGGCAAGAGACGGCAGGGAAAAAGAGAAGACAGGAGCCTCCGAAGGCTCAGACACTGAGTCGCTGCAGGTGACCCTGTTCTACCAGGGGCGTGGGAGGGAGCAGAGGGGCGAGCAGAGAGACCCTGCCCCAGGCTGGTGTGTCTCCACCTCCTTTTCCTTATTGCCCCCGCAACGAGCTTTATTTCACATTCTACATTAAAATTGTCCTCTATTAAATACAGTATCAGATACATTGCCTACCAGTATGTGTGTTTTGTGTTTGTGCTTTAAACCTGAAAAGATGCTTGTTGTCCCCCAAGAACCAGGTGTCACTGGAGCACTAGTTGTCCCACTGAGAAAGAGCACTCAGAAGGCTAGATATTCTGTCCCATCAGCCACACCTTCCTGTGGAGTTTCTAAAGAGATACGGGTGGAAAAGACAAAGTCAGAGGGCTTCCGCCTCGATCCCAGTTAACTCCCACACTTTCCAGCCTGGAAACCCGGGCAGGCCTGCGTAAGACGCAGCCCTAACTCTTCTTTTTAAGACTGTTTAGTGTGGTGGCTTAGAGCAGATTCCAGCACTAAAATGCCAGGGTTTGAACGCAGGGTGCCCTGCTCGTGGCTGGGTTTCCTCAGCCGTAAACTGGAAGGAGGGGGAGGAATAATAGAAGTCTATCTGCTGTGGACAGATGTCCAAGGAAACTCAAGACTTTCTGATTTTAGAGAAGTAAAATGATGTGCACCATCACCAGAGTCCGCAGAATCATCTGGAATCAAACTCACTAGCGTTTCTCTAGCAGAACAAAGTAAAGTGAGTACTGAGAGAGAAAACGCCAACAGTGAACAGCCTCACATCAGTTGAGGTCAAGTTTGCTGGTTAACAAGTGCTAAGTGAAATTAAGTTTTGCCGGATGAGTTATAATTGGTTTTCAGAGCGCTTTGCAATTGTAGGAAAGGTCTGAAATGTTTCCAGTTAGGCCCAGCACACAGCAAGGGGTCAAGGCTACCCCCAAGATGATCAGTACCATCGTCATCACTTTTAGAAGTAGTGGTATGTTATCTTGAAATCTACTTAGTAATTATTTACTCAAATTTGTTCCTCAAACTCAATAAGGCCTCTATAAGGAAGCAGAAGTGATCTTTTGCAAGCTTACCCATAGCTATGTCCGTCTTGCCACACTGTCTAGATTTGGGGGCTGTGACAAGGAACACGCCTCAACTTGAACACATGTGGCTCTGACCTTTCCATCTGGGAGCTCTGACTGCTGTGCTTTTGCCTCCCACAGAAGGCCAACGCTCATCATGGAACAAACTCTTAAACCAGCCAAGAGTCAACACACATTCCAGCCACAGTGTGCTCCATTCAGACCCAGAGCGAAGTGAACCCCTGGCATCTAGAGCATTCCACATGCGTGTGGCAAGTGTTATTTCTAGCCACTTAACAGCACCAGTGAAAAGAACTCAAATACTTAGAGAAGAAAAGGTCTGCATTCCCACGAGGAGGAGAGGCCTTCATGAACCCTTAATGGCCCCCTTTCATCGCCTTCCCACTGACGCATCTCTAATTGTTCCAACTGTGATTTCAAGTCACAAAACCAGTAATGGTATAAGTCTTCAGTTCAGTGTGTGCATTCTGAAAAGAGGTCTTTAACGGCACAACCCTGTAATAAAGCCCGTGACAGCGTGGGGTCTGGGCCGCAGCCTGACCATAAAGAGGGAGCAGGGGCCCGAGACCCTGGCCAAGCAGCAGCTGAGGTTCCAGCTGCCACTCGCCCTCCTCCTCGAGAGACTCCGTGCCCACGTCTTGAAAGTGCGAGGACAACACAAATGTCCTCTGACGCCCCTGTTAATCCTCACGTTCTCTCAGCCTGACGCTGCACAGAAGCTGCTCTCGCCTCCCGGCCGCTGAGCAATCTCCCAGCTTCCTGGTGTCTCCTCCACAACGGGGAGGCCAGCGCCCAGTCTGGGTTCCGCAAGCGCAGGATGACCTCGATCGCTTTCTCCCTGCGGCCTGGCCCACGGCAGGTGCCTAACAGTATTCCTTAGAAGGGAGGAGGAAGAGGGAGGCAGGAAAGAGGGAGGAAGGAAGAGGGGCAAGAGGAAGGGAGGCCGGGACAAACGGGATCCTGTCCTACAGCAGACACTGGTAAAAAGACCACATTAGGAAAATTTTCAAATTCATAGACTCTGCTATATTAGAGTTATTATAGAGATAGCAACTCAGTATTTTCTGTGCTGAGGAATTAAGACACTAAAAATATTTAAATGTACAATAGTCTACATAGAATATGAACATTTTGATGCTTTGAAACAATGAACCACGAATTATTTTTTTCACAATTAAATGTTTTCTTCATCGTTAGCATCTAATCTCAACGTAGACAGGAAAATGAACAATTGACTGACAATTAAAACATTGAAATTTGGCAGGAAAGAAAAAAGGGAAAGAAACCTCCTGGCCCATTGGGTTAAAAAAGACATTTCTAGTGCAAGAGTCCTAACATCAACAAATAATGAGAATAGGAACCTGTTAAATCATTACATAATCTATACCATCTCTTATTACTAATGTGAATGTTCACGTTTTACCAAGTCAGACGCCAATAACTCCGATGTATAAATGAGTTCCATTCATCTCTCCCCCATGATCTGTTTTCAAGAAATTAACATGTAAGATTCTTATCTCCCGAGTTAACAGTATTTAAAGAGTCATAGTTTGATAATTTTAAAACCAAGGGCTATAACCAATGAGTTTTATAACAATTTTGTTATCAAAGATCATGACTTACACTTTAAAAAAAAAAAAAAAGAAGTTGAAAGGAATGGAACTGGACAGAAAAAATGATTGCACATAGGTTCCCCCGGGGCTGCGGTTTAAAGCAGTGGATCAAGGCAAGCCTCGTGGAGAAAACGTGATTTGAGCAGGCGTGGAGGGGTGAGTGCACTGGCCACGCAGATGCCAGGGAGATGGTGCTCAGAGGAATTCATAAGAGGAAGGCACTGAGACAGTGTAATGGGCAGTCTCAAAGGATATCACAGGGACTCTGGCTTTCTCTGTAAGAAATGGAGGTCGTGGGGGAGGCTGTTGAAAGATTCTGTGCAGAGATGTCACATGACCTGACTTGCATTTGTAAAGGATCACATCAGCTATTAAGAATGAGCTCTTGGTGTCGAAGACAGAAGAGGGTAAAACAAGTGGGAGAGGTGAGGGCAATCTAGGCAAAACATCAGAGCCTTGCACCAGGTAGGGGCTGCAGAGGTGGTCAGGTTTGGGGTTTCTTTAAAAATGAATCCCACCTGGAATTATTTCTGCCTTGCAGCACAACGTGGTAGGACAAGGATACGGGGTTCCAGAATGGCCTGGGTCCACCTCTCATGTTACCTTGGCTACATTTTACGTCCTCTCTCTAAATCTCATGGTCCAGATCTGTGAAATAAAAGTTGTGTCACTTACTCTAAGGTTTGTTGACCTTGTAACTCAACAATACGCATTAAGCACACAGCAGGACTTCCATCAACCGTCACCTTCTTTTCCTCCCCTAGGATTATTTGTTAAAGACTTAAGTGAAATATTAAAGTCCCAACAAATAATAGTTAACAGACATTCCCTGGAAGTTAGGACTCTTTGATGAAAATAACCTAGTTTCCAAAACAAATTAGGTATCTGTAAAACAGGAAAGACGAATGTATTTTAATTCCAAAAAGTAGTAGATTTTGAATCATGTCAGATTTTTCAAGTTAAAGTACATTATCAAGATTCTGTGCAAAACATTCTTAACGTGGTTCATCGCATGTCAGGAGACTAGTTAATGGGGGCAGGGCACATGAAGATGGGCTCTCAGGTGCAAGAGTCTGTGGGCCTTTGTAATGGCCGCAAAGAAACTGACGGGAGGAAGGAATTAAGATGTTTTTAACAAAGTGAAATTCAACTACGATTAAAAATACTAATGTTTTATAAGCTACTTCATCCATTTCCTCATCTTATCTTTGAAAGCTACAATGTACAGGGATGAGACGACATCCAATAATCCAGTCCCAGTCCCCTGCCTTGCACAACTCATAGCCACAGGCCTTTGTCCCCACCCGTCAGCTGTGGGCCACCTCTTAGAACTGAAAACAACTTCAGTCTTGAGCTGTGGTTTTGAGCCTGCTCCTGGATTTCACCCTTAGTGTCCTATCTCCAAGTTGACGTTCCCGTCGGCTTTTTCATCCTTCTGTAAAAGTAATTCTGTGTGCTGGGCTCAAATCCACTCAAAATACCTCCCTGGACCATTAACAAACCATTTCCTGATAATCACTTCTTTGCATAGAAAGTCCTCTTGCCCATTTGAGACCCTCCCCCAGTCCAGTCTTGCACAAGGTAAGCTTCTTTTCACTTCCCAGCTTTCTCCTCACCACATTCATAAATACCTCAGAGCTTGGGACAGAACTTCCAGGCCCTCCCCTCCTGCAGGCCAAAGCCCTCTCTTCCGTGATTTTCCTACTACAGCTCAGCTCTCCCTCAATTCAAGTCATTTCATTCTGTCCCTAACCAGCCTGTGATTTAAGCAAGGCAGGCATTTTTCTATATTGCTAATTAGGAAGCCAAGAATTATTTTTAGACTCCCTAATCTCTGCTTATTCAAAAAGGAGAAATAATATTTGACATGAATTTTGAATGATGAGTAAGCATTTTCCAGGTGGTCAAATGAAGACAAAGATATTTAAGGATGGATGCACACAGGCCAGGGAGGTAGGGAAGAGAAATTAAATCCCTGTGTGTGCAGGGAGTAATGTGTGCCCATAAAGCTATGAACAGCTCCCCAGAGCTGACATGCAAGCCACGTCTTTTTGTTTCTCAAATTCAATTCCCTTCACACTTCAAAGGGAAAACTTCAGCCACATAAGTAACATCAGACACCAATAAAGGCTCTCTCTCACCCCTTGAGTTGTATCAAGACCCAAAGGTGATGCAATTAAAAACAAAAATATTCCCCAGCCCAGGGCAACTCCCTGGAGACTCCTGGTCTATACCCCATGATCCTGCTGAAGGTGACAGTTCCATTGGTAACTCCACTGCTGAGACCTCTATGCAGCCTCTGCCAAGTTAGCAATGAGGATCTTCATCATGGATGTCAGAGTCACCATCTGCTCAATCCTCTCTAGCACTCACATGATCCCACCCATTTCAGAACCTCCAGGGCACTGCTTCAGTAGAGAACCAACTTCAGCTACCCCCAAAACAGACCATCCTGGGACCAGAGGACACGCTGTCAGGTGGAATGAGCCAGGCTCAGAAAAACAAGTGCCGTGTGTTCTCACTCATATGTGGAGCCTAAGAAGAGTGATCCAATAAAGTAGAGAGAAGAACAGCGGTTGCTAGAGGGTAGGAAGGGAGCAGGGAGGGAGAATAGAGGCAGACCAGAGAGCAGATAGCAGGTACCAGAATCCAATTAGCTGGAGGAATGAGTACCCGTGTCCTATAGCACTACAGGAGGGTGACTATAGTTTACAGCAGTTTTTCTTCTTCTATTCTTATTATTAATAATATATTTTTTGGTACCAGCCGGGAGCTCTTAACCTCTGAGCCACATCCCCAGCCCTTCTTTATTTTAAGACAAGATTTTGCTAAGTTACTTAGGGCCCGAGTTGCTGAGACTGGCCTCAAACTTGTGATCCTTCTACCTCAGCCCCCCGAGCAACTAGGATTACAGGCATGTGCCACCACACCCAGCTATTACATATTTTATTTTAAAAAAAAAGAAAGAAAGGAATTCAAAGGATCCTATCACTAAGAAATAATAAATGTTTAGAGAGTGAAATGCTAAGTATCCTGATGCAATCCCTATAGATTGTATATATGTACCAAATTATCACACTGTATCCCATAAATAAGTACAAAAATAATAAAAACAGGTTTTAGTGGAAAAAATTATACCATCTTCAATTTCCTCTCCCTGGTAAACTTCCCTGAGAAAGAATGGCCAATCTTCTAAAGAACCGGCCTTTCTTGCCCAGTCTCTTCCCACAGTGATGTGGTTAGCTGTCCTCCCAAAGGCTTTAGATGCACACCAATCCTAACCAAGGACTGACTGAACCAAGAACCTGGAAACATGGATGGGCTGCATGCATCCCTTAATTAAGGTGCAGTTTCTTATTTTGCTAGAGCGAATTCTGAAGATGCCACCCCAATACACACGTAAGCAACTTTAAGTCTTCCTTCTCCAGCTAGACCACAGGTGGCTCAGGAAAACAGTCATAGCAGGCACTAACATATGTTCATAATGTATTTTAGCTGATTATATAAACTCATGCTCTTGACATATTGCAAGCCAAACTGTGCCTTCAAATATAGCTTGGTGAACCATGGTGGCACACACCTATAATCTCAGCTCTTCAGGAGGTTGCTGTAGAAGAATCACAAGTCCAAGATCAGCCTGGGTAACTTAGCAAGACCCTGTCTCAAAATACAATACAGCACGTGCCTAGTATGTGTGAGGCCCTGGGTCCAATCCCCAACACCACAAAAATATTTTTTACTTATTTACATATACACACACACACACACACACACACACACACAGGATTACAGGCATGCAAAGCTTCAACAATATTCTCCCCAATTCAGCACCAGTTGTCTATGAAGAATGCAGTGCTCATGGCTAGCACTGAATGAATTCAAGCAATGTGCTCATTTTGCCCATAACAGAACATTTTAAATAGTTTTTAAGCAAAAATGTAAATGTAAAGGTCTACATAGAATTTCCAGCTATTACCTCTTTCCTGTTACACTCTTTTGTAAGAGTAACATGTCTACAAGTTAAATTTTCAAGTTCCAAGCTTAGTTAAAACCTCCAGCAAATCTTTTTCAATCAGTTCTCATATGAACCATGTGTGGTCATTAAAGGACAACAGATTACAAGAAATTTCAGTCCTGACACCAGCTTTGGGGACTTACGTGACTGCTACTGAACCTCTTACATGTTCTCTCATTGTAAAACAGCAACAACATACTTACCTCCCTCCTATGTACAGTGTCCTGTATAATAAATCATACAGCCCTTGGGAAAGGCCTCTAAAAACTACATTGTGAAAAAATATCTAGGCACTATCAATGGTCATGTGCATCTTGGAGCTTGGAGTCTAAATTAATAGATAAAAGTTTCATCCAGGAAAATAAAATCCAAATAGTAGCACCAAGTTCAAAACAGAGGTCTATAATAAAGTCATTTTTAAAGTTATATTATTTGCTACTCTCCATTCTATGACATCAGGTTATACCCATAAAACATTTTCAAAAAAAAAAAAATCACACACTTTTTTTTTCTTTTAGTTGTAGATGAACACAATGCCTTTATTTTATTTATGTTTTATGTGGTTACTGATTGAACCCAGTGCCTCACACATGCTAGGCAAGCATTCTACCACTGAGCCACAACCCCAGCCTCACACATTTTTTTTATCTTATTTCTCAGTTAGAAATTTTCCTCACACCCTCACCCCTTTCCCACCCCACACCCTCATTCATGCTTTTAAAAGCCTTTTCCTTGAGTAGCTGTTGTAGAGCACAAAATAACACAATGGTTTTCAACCAGTGCCTATACTTTGATAGGACACACTGGAATTCCTGATCCCTAACAAGCACCTGACAATCTGTTCCCACCCTACGTGAGTCAGCCACCAGACTGTGTGGCTTCTGCCATAAGGACTTGGTTTCAAGAAAATTTCAGCACTAAAGACAGTGGCAAGAATCCACTGAGCCCACTGGGAGTAAAATAATAATACAGAGTTAAGCCTTTGATCAGTTAAAAAAAAAAAACTCTTTATCAAAGATTATCACTCCCAAACACACTTCTACACCACCAACACCACTCTGGCCACCATTTTGATTTTAAGCCATTGTCTAGATATCAGACTCTTGATTGTCCGGGACAGAAACACTTCTCAAGTTGGGGATTTGGGGTCCTAGGAGGTTTCAAGGCTTACCCTTCTGAGTGTCAGCAGGGCTGCCACAATTCAATCCTGAGCATTTTACTTTCATTTTCCGGAACTCTGCTTTTGTACATTGGCAATTCTCAAAGAACAATTAAAATACTCACTGCCTTTGAATGGAAAATGAATCATTCGTATTTCATTTTTAATAATTTTTACTCTAGGCTACTATTTCAATTAAAGACACTGAAAGAAAATAATACTCTTCCTTAGAACACAAAAGAGGAATATTTGCTACTCTGACAACTTGAGTTGTATTCTGTAGGGTCAGAATGTAGTCTGGGATAGAGTTTTTTTCTTATTGAAAAATCTCACTTTATTAACCTTTTTATGATCCCACAGGCCAATACAGACTGAAAATGATGACTTTTTAAAATGTGCCATGGGAATAAAAGCTTGGGCTGATATGGAAAGCTCCCCTGGGCTCCCTCCATCTATAACCAGGTTTTCTAGTCTTTCTATTCATCATAGGTCTATATCTCAGCAATGTAAGTTTTAGTCTGTTTTTTGCTGCTATGACTAAAAGACCCGACAAGAACAACTTTAAAGAAAAGTTTATCTAAAAAAAAAAAAAAAAAAAAAAAAAAAAATTAAAAAAAAAAAAAAAAA
>NW_026000019.1:19743820-19793392 GCF_001458135.2 Marmota marmota marmota
AAAAAAAAAAAAAAAAAAAAAAAAAAAAAAGAAAAGTTTATCTGGGAGCTCACAGTTTCAGAGGTCTCAGCCACTCCATTTCTCAGGGCCCCAGGTGGGGCAGAACATCATGGAGGAAGAGTGTGGTGAAGGGATGCAGCTCAGTGATGATCAGAAAGGAGAGAGGGAGATTCTACTTGCCTGATACAAAATATATACCCCACAGGCACACCCCCAGGGACCCACCTCCTCCAGCCACTCCCTACCCACCCTCCGTTCCCACTCAGTTAATCCCATCAGGGGATAATTCACTGATTGGGTTAAGGCTCTCATAACCCTATCATTTCTCCTATAAACCTTCTTGCATTGTCTCACACATGAGCTTTTGGGGGACACCTCACATCCACACCATACCAGTATGCAAGAAGCACTAACTCTTGGGCATCTTACAAACAAAACTATAGTGACACCTTGGGTAAGGCTGGAGCTGGCACTTGAACTAAAACTAAGAAAGGCAGCTCGTATTTCCTATTGGTGTTCTTTAGGCAAAGTATACCAAGTACCTAACAGTCCCTGGCAGAACCTTCCTGGACCAACCATCCATTACCCAAGGGTGAGCTTCACATTGTCTGCCCCACCGCCTCAGTGCTCAGAGCCTGTCACCTCCCTCTCTCATCTCTCAGAGCTGTCTTCTTGGGTTGTACAGAAAAAAAAAAAAAAATCAAGAATGTGAAGAACATTTCCACAATGCAATGTGTGATGTTCTTACTGTCAAAATTACAGGGGATCAATAAACTGGGGGGCCTCTCCTCTCTGGCCAGGTGAGGTCCTGACATTCTCATTTCTAGTCCTTACCTCTTCAAAGGAAAGAAAGAACTGCCTCCCACAGAAATCGCCTCCCACCTGAACGCCCCTCTCCCGGATCCCCACTGCTGCCAACAGCCTGCCCCTGAGGCCCATCCCTTGACATAGGGGAAGTATGTGCTTAGGTCACTGGATAAACTAGTCCATTCCAAATGAGCTCAAGCCTCATTTAGGATGCAGTCTGAGTGCTGTGTGTGTGGAGGCAGCATCACTCAGAGGGTACCCAGCTCTGCGCCTCCCAGACTGTCCTCGACATGGTCAGCCTCCTCCCTCCAGAGGCTCTTATTGGAGCGCTCCAGCCTTCCCACCTCGGGAATGAGAGGGGAGCCCACAGCACCACTCTGTGCTTCCGTCTCACACTCCCCACCTCCTCCACAGTCCAGGCTCCTCCAGGAGGGTTCTTAACCTGCGCCTTCCTGACCTCAACACACTTCCGAGGAGGGAAATCCAGGTCACTGTCCTACTTCACCCTGGAGCCACCGTCACCAAGATGGCTAGTGACCTTCTTATCTCTGAAAACCAGAAGGACTCCCAGAATTATCTTATTTCTTCTTGAAACAAACCTTGGTGTTGCTACCCTATCTCCTCCTTTCCATTCCTGGGGCTTTTCCTCCTCCTCTCTTCAGCCGTCGGCTCCTTCTGGGTTTTTCTTTTCTATTTCCCGGCATCCTGCACACACCACCACCCACCACCCACCCCCAAACTCCCTGGTATGGCTCCATTTGTGAAGCAGCAGCCCCAGTCTCTCCTCTGAGCTCCAGACGTCCACGTGCCAAGTCATACATCATCACAGGCATCCCAAACTCATCGTGTCCTAAACTGAACCCACCATTGTCCTCTTTGGATCTGCTCCTCCTTGTTTGCTGTAGTTGTGAATGGCACCACCAACCAATCAATCAAGCACAAGTCTCCCCACCCTTGCTGCCCTGCGTCTAGCCCTGGTCCAGTACCTGCTGCTGACCCTGGCACTGCGCAGACCCTCCTTAGCTGTGCACCCAGCGCGCAGAGCTGTGCCACCCTTCTCCATCCGCGCCCCTGCACGCACCGCCTCGTCGACCGCAGGCCCTTCTCCTCCGCCCGCTGGTCCTTCAAGACTCGGCTCAGGAGTCAGATCCTTCGGAAAGACTGTTCTGCTGCTACACAGGCTGGTCCGACACTCCTGCTGCGAGCTCAGACACTGTTCGTGGAAACCTTCACTGTAACACCCACTATACATGCCGGTCTATTTTCCATCTACCCAGCCAGACTGACAACTCCCGCAAAGCAGGACTGCGTCATTCATCCTTGGATGCGGGGTCTACCTGGTACGATTCCTGACACATCACAGACCTTGACTAATGCTTCTTGAATGTATGAACAAACAGACCGTTTCTGTGCTTCCTGCCGTCCAATGTCATCGTCCATCCCATTGTTCAGATGCGACCCCCGCCCAGCTCTCATGGCTCCCCCTCCACCCCACCCCACCCCACCCCCATGGACTATAGACAAGGAAACCCACCTTTCTGTTCTACCACTGTTCTACTCTGGGACACACGAAGGAAAGGGTAATTTAATCCATCCTTTAGTTGCCTCCAAGAACCTTCCCTAAGACTCTGCCCCAAGCCAACGTGCTGGCGAACCCTGCCCTGCGCAGATGCGCAGCAGCGTCTCACCACCGCGCTGTGCAAGGGAGTCGACCCTATGCTGTGCGGCTTCCTCCAGAGCATCCAGCGCTGTGGAAAGCACCCAGCACCCAGGGGCGAGGCCGAGATGAGCAGCCGGGCCCTGTGCACACCCCAGGCTGCTCCTGCTCTCTAGATAATAGGCGATTTTCTTTTTCTAGCTAGTTTTACCCATGTTTTCAAAATATTCTTTAATGAACATGTGTTTCTTTAAGAGAAAGGAAAAATAGTTTTTAAAAAAATGAAATGGTTCCCTCTTGGTTAAACTCCACAGATCTCTTAAGTCTTCAGAAATATATTCAATTTTTATTCATAACCCATTTTAAAATAATATTTTGTCAGTCTTACTGATTCTTACAGGAGATGGAACAAGATTTGCAGACTCACTAGGTCAGCAAAGTGGTATCTTGGGCTGCTCAGAAAATTCTTCCTTGGGAAACTAGATTAAAATGAACATAGTAAGAATTATTCCAATTTTAAACAAGTTTCTTAAGACAAAGTCAAAAAGCCAAGATTAAATTTAACTACTGGCCAATTAATGCAAAGATCACATATTCATTATTTTCATCTACAAAACATAGATAATGCCAAATTATTAATATTAAATGCAGTTCTCACCGGAGACAATGTAATTCCAGGATATGTTCCTCAAGTTGTAGCCTCATGCCCTGAGCTAGACCCTGCTGGACAGGACACTTCTCTGCTACTTAAATCCTGAAAACATCACGGACAGAACAGTCACCTCAGGAGGGAAGTTTCTGCACAAATACAAGCAGTAATCCAAAGAAATGAGCTTCAATCTGGAAGCTTCATTAGTCTTTTTCCACAGCAGTATCAGACACAAACAACTTGATCGAAACTTAAACATTTAACTGTGTTTTTCTAATTAGTGTAATTGGTTTCATAAACCAATATGAACAGAGACAATATTAAAAATCCAGGCTTAGAGACAAAGGGAAATAACCACAAGGGAGAGCTCTTCACGGGATTGTTTCAAGTGCAGTGCAATCGACACGATAGTGCTGCATCTTCACAGGAAAGAAATAAGACAGCTAGAAGCTTTTTTATCTTTTAATTTAGCAGGTATTTATTAAGCATTCACCATGACATGACACATACTGATCTAGGTTCTCAACCAAAGAAGCAATTCCACGCAGCAGGTCGCTTTGCTCAAATCACAAGATTGACAAGAGAAAGACGTGTCCACTCACTACTGCCGACCCCCGGCACCCCTTGCACTTGCTAAAGGTCTGCCCCTGACATCTGTGAAGGTGGATAATAGCTAAAGTTGTCTAAGGAAAATAGCTTCAAATAAAAGTGAATTAAGAAAAAAATATGTAAACCATACTACTTAAAGTACATAGAACAAAATTTAGACTACACATTTGGAAGAGTTGAGACAAATCCTACCTGAGAGAAACTTTGTTTGGCTGTTCATATTTACCATCCACACAGGCAAAAATCAAAAGGTGGCAACGTGACATCCATTACCATTTTTTCAACTGGCCCATAAAATCCAGCAGTGTAGGAGCCCCTGTGCCAAGAGCATCCCAGCCACCCAAAAGTTGGCTGATCCAAGGTGGTGAACTTGGAATTCTGCCCCTCACACAACATCACACATGCAGAACATCACACATGCACATAGCTGATTCAAGAACTAGGTCAGAAAATAGAAAAGGTGGTCCTGGAGCACCTTCTGCTGACAGAAGGTTGGGAAGAGCTCAAAAAGACATGCACAAAATTATGGTACTATGTCATAGGGACACAGGAGCCAACGGAAAGGAGTCCCAGGGGATGGCTGAAGCAACATCACTAGTTATCATGGTTTCTTACTCCAAGTACCAATTAAATATCCATGAGTCTACACTGACTGGTGAATTATTGAATAAACAGAAAAGAACAGACAAGTCTCCCCTGCGAACAAATGCCAAATAATGCACGCAGTTAATGTACCTTCAGAGAGGAAGCATAACTCCACTCCTGAAGTGTGACTTCTTTCCACAGATAGAGTACACAGGAAACCTGGCAGACACTCCCCAGCCATGGAGGATGGTCAGCGTCAACAAGGAGAAGTCATGCCGACAGTGTGTTACTCCATGAGAAAAACATCAAACAAATCTCAAAAAAGAGGCAGTCCACAAAACACCTGATCAGGGCTCCTTGAAACTTCCAAAATATCTTCCCAGACAAGGTAAGGCTGGCAAACTGTCACAGGGAAGAGTACCCTGAAGAGACAAGAGGACGAGATGTAACCAGCACCCTGGACGTGATGCTAGGACAGGAAAGGCCCAGCAGGCTGAAACTAACGGAGCCTGAATAAAGCGTGTCCTTCCATTGATGAAATGGACCCACAGTGGCTCATTCACTGCAACCGACCTGCCATTCCAGTGTAAGATTCCAATAATAGGTGAAACTAGGAAGGTACGTGGGACTACCTGCATGAGCTTCTCAATTTTGCAAATCTAAAGCCATTCTAAAAGAAAGTGTTTATTCAAACACCGATCGAGGAAGAGCCGAGCTGCTTCCAGCATATGATGGCTGCCAAGTTCTGTCACCAGCCCCATCGGCAGCACCATCACGGGCACCCACTGCTGCAGATTCCTCATGGCGGTTGGGCGAGGGCTCAGACCTGATGTGCTGGTGGTCGCTGCCTTGGCAACGTGGTGCTCTTCCCCTCCCGGGTGGGCTGTACTAACCCACTCCCATCAACAATTTGGCTGCAAAATCCTCAAAGGCACTTACATGGAAAGACGCTCAGGAACCAACTATTTTTAAGAACAAACTTTCCAATAACTGTGTGGAGCCACACTAAGGAACCACGTCCAGTGTTGTCTTACCTTCTGTTCAGGGTGTGGGACTGTTTGCTTTTTTGCTGCTGTGATTGGTCTCTAATATAATCAATCCAAAAAAAAGAAGAAGAGATATCCTCTGCTAGACAGTACAGGTCCCCACGCCACGCAGAACTCAGAATTATCATGACACTGCCATGAACTACATCAATTCTCAAATACATTTGTAGGGGCAGTATCAAAGGATTGTTTAAAAGGAACAAGTCTGTATCTTTTCCCAATGGAAATTGCTTATAACTTAGTTCAATTAACATCTAAAACTTCATGTGAATTCTTTCTCATTCAGAGAGGGAGTAGCTAGTAGCCCTACCTCTGAAATATGTTAAGTTCATATTTTAAAATCAACTTTACACAGGGAAGTCGCTGACTCAATTTTAAATAAATTTAATTATGCTTTATCTCTAGGAAACCATCTGGTAGTTTTCTAGGAAAATGAACCAACTAGTCATTTGTTTCTACTTGGCCAGAAATGCAACTTCTATATAAACCCACAGAATGAGTGCTTCCACACAGGGATGGAGAGAGCTTTAAAAAGCCAACTCTTAAAATAAAACCAGAAAACAGATTCACTATGAGTATTATTCTTAGCACCCTTCTTATAGTACAATTAACAAATGAAGATTTAAATATGTCATCACAAAAGACTTGCTGTGTCCAGGCCCAATTCTTTATGTGAGCTGTAAAGAATTTGAACATGAGACAGAAGGGAGAATGCTCGGCTAGAGACGGCTCACTTTAAGGCACAGTCTCAGCTGTGGAAGAAAGGTTTGATGAGGGGTTCCCAGGCAAGCTCAAAGGTGCCTTTAATGTTCAACCACCTATTTCCCTGGCCCTCTACTTGGTAGGCCCACTAGGTTTGTGAGCAGATATCTGAACAATACCCAAGTCCTCCTTCTGATACATTGATCCTGCTAGAGATAACTAGAATAAGGAGATTAAAGAAGGGAGGCCCATACCCTTATTTTTCCCCAGTTTTTCCTTGTACCCTAATTCTCAGCATTCCATGTCTACAAATCTGCAAAATCTGGCTGCTAAGTCCCAATCAGAGCAACACAAAATGAGGCTTGAACTCAAGATCGGGATGGCTACGCCACACCTGGACTCCACGCACACACAGCAGGTGCATTAAATACCTTAAATACTAACACAAGAAAGACACTTGAAGCCCAGTCCTTCACCTTCTATAATTAGCAGAGATTGTTGGACATTCATCAGGGCTAATGGGTTTCCAGCAAAGAATCATATTAAGGATGCCTTTCCATCTTCCTTAACCAATGGCCTTATCTCCTCTGTCTTCCAGGAAGAACTTTAATTTTTCAAATTGAAGAGGGAAGAAAAAAAAAAAAGCCCTCTTCAGCCTACTGTAGCCTATTCTTGATTTGCTTGCTTTACCTTTTTATAAACTTAGCTGATTCTGTTTCAACCCCCCTAAACCTTCAGATGATTTACTTTTTTTTTTTTTAAGTTGTAGATGACGCAATACCTTTATTTTTATGTGGTGGTGGGAATGGAACCCAGGGCTTCATGCATGCCAGGCAAGCACTCTACCACTGAGCCACAACCCCAGCCCCCAGATGATTTATTTTTTTCTGTCAAAGGCAGTACCTAACAGTCATTCTTCTAATTTTGAAATTTGTTCCAATAAATCTATTAAAGCCAATTTCTTCCACTGGAAAGTCACCCACTCCATTTAAAATAAATGCTACTCTTTCATTTTTCCTTAGTAACATGCCCCCTCCTTGATGTTTTTATATCTAACACTACTTGCTGGAGATAAAACCACATTGCCCATATGCCTTTCTCTCCTGTTTAGTTCATTCATAAGTTAATAACCAGAACTCCATTTGTCGTTATCTACCATTCTTGTGAGTCACAGCCTACTAGAATGTCTACGCTAAGCTTATTAAAACCCAGTTTTAAAATAGGTCTGCCTTTTCTTGACAGATTCTCAATATAGACTCCATACAGTCACCCTTTCCCAGAATTTCTCTTAAGACCATATCACCAAGGTGTCTGGTAGTGAAAACATAGACTTGCAGCTCTTGCCTCTGCTGCTTCCACCCTTGAAACACAACCCTGCAGACGCCATGACACAGGAATGACAGGTGCTCTGGCTCTGAGCTAACCCATGTCTACACGGCACCACTGAACCACCACCATTGACTCTCACAGTGGCCGCCCAAGCTTGGAAAGTAGAATTAACCCAAGGCTGAAAACAGGGAAATGACTTACTCAGGGCAGGAAGTCAAGTGAATGGAAATTGGAACATATTTCGCCATCTTTCCAATATACTGCCTTCTTCTTCTAGCAGAATGAGAATTCCAGCCAGTATCAGATGCAACATGCTCCCATTGCCATTCTGATATCTATGCCAGTTTTATATTATATTTATCTATATTAGGAGCTCTTTTAAGTATTCCTAATGGCTTGAGTTTATTCTCTAGGGAAGTGATGTGAGTTCCCTCTTCTCAAGAATGAATCCCATTTGACTCTGGTTTTATTCCCAGTTCCACTTTTATCTTTTCATTGTGCGGCCCTGAGATCTGTCTTCAAAACTCTACTATAAATACAACGTTACCTTTCTATTTCATACCTCACAAGATAAAGAAAAACAAAAAATTCAGTCACTTATCATTTCCTAGATTCTTAGTGCCTAAAGGCAATGATGAGCTGATCTCCAACCACATGTTGGAAAGAAAAAAAGAAATCTTTGTGAGAAAAACCAAACACTTCTTTGACTAACTGTACATTAAGATACAAAACAGGTTGCAGAGAGAATAATGGAATCACAATCTTTTCTGACTTTCAAAAAAAATTAATGAAATTTTCACAAATAAGGATTGTTTTGCATATGTCCTGAAGATCCTATCCATTTGTACTGAGAAAAAAACTCAGTGGGAAAAAAACTACGTGTCAGATAATACCTTAAAATAATTAATGTATTTTACCCAAATTGTTGAATAAACAATGAATAAGTAAGTCCCTAATCTCATCCCATGCTGACAGGTGTATGCGCATTTGTACAAAGGCAGGTTGCATAAATGTTTGTAAATTAGTAAAGAAATGTTATGACACAGCAGAGACTTTTTAATTTTGTGAAAGAGTTGCCTATTAAAGTAAACAAAACAAAACAGATTTTATTTTAAGGTTTCCACAAATCATCAGAAAAGATCCGTGAAGAATGAGGTGATTGTGCTGGGCATGATGGCACACACCTGTAATCCTAGTGGGAGGCTGAGGCAGGAGGATTTCAAGTTCAATCCAGTCTCAGTGACTTAGTGAGATCTGTCTCAGAAAAAATAAAGCAGGGAAGGGGCTTGCTGGGGATGTGGCTCAGTGATAAGTGCCCTGGGTTCAGTCCCTGGTACCAAAAATATTGTTACTCTGAAATACTTTGGCAATAACAAAAGCAAGTCACCTAATCTGTAAACAGGTCAAGAATTGGCTTTATAGCTTATGCATCCCTGAAAACTATGGAAAACCTTCCATGTAACTCTGCCCTCGGGATATCAACACTATGAACAAAGAAGAGACTGTATCTCTTTTGATAAGTGATGGTCACTATTCAGACTATGTCTTGGGTTCTGGTCCCAGCAAAAACTCCAGTGTGACCCTGGATGGGAGAACTTTCACCTCAACATCGTTACTTTTTAAATAGTTTTTCTATTTCTTTCATCCTTTGAGTCTATAAGAAAGAGCAGAAGACTTCTGGCCTGAATCTCCTAAGGAACTAGAATGTTCCTTGTCCACAACCCACAGGTAATTGGTTTTCCTGCACGGTAATGGCATCTATAGTAATTCAATTGCCTGATGAAGCCACCTTCTTCTGCCTTTGTGTTTTATGATAATATGTTATTATCTAATCATATCACATTAAAATATAATTATACAACAAAAGGGAAACAGCATTCTAGAAAGGAGATGCATAATGGTTCTTTCGAACATTAAACTAGAAAAGATGGAGATGATTCTGCAGCCAACTCTCAAAAGAAAAAAAAAATTAGGGTTTAAAAGAGTTGCATGCACCTGAAGTCATGTTTGCAGAGGGATCAAATGCTTGTAAATGGAATTGCTAGACACATCTATCACTAATGACGTCTTAACCTAATCCGTGATTAGAAACACCGAAGCTTGTGTTTCTGCTCTTCCCTATTACAAATTCAAGCCATAGCCAGCAAACAATGAACTTTAATCCTATCTCCTAAGGACTCCCACATCATTCTCAAACTCCTAAAAGCATAATGGAAATAACAAAGGCAAAGGTAATTTTCCGGGTCTGGCAGTGACTGTCTAGAGAGATTCTTCTAAAAAAACGTCAGTGGTGGGGTGGATACCAGAAAATAATCATGATGATGTGTTTTTAGCCACGGTAACACCAGGATCCCTCAAATTTTTCTTATATTTGCTTTGCCCTTGAGATTCCCATCTGACTCTAAAAACTATTTTAAATGCCTATTATTAACGTCTATTATCATACCTTATTCTACACCCAATTAAATTGCTGATTTATAGACAAGTATTACCGTCACATTCACAAGGCTGAATTTACTATCTATGAGGGTCTTTAGAAAAATCACTAAGACCACAAATCAAAGATACTACTGTGTATGGAGAGCTTAACAACTCGGCAGGGTTCTTAAGAGATTACAATCTCTGTTTCATCAATATTTCAGTTTACATTTTACCAATATTTCAGTTTATAATCTCCAAAAAAGGCACCACATCGATTTGCTGCCCTAAAATGGAGTAAGATAAATGCACATTCACTAGTTTTTAGCCCATTACATTCCAGAAGTCACTCTTATTCAGCAAAACTCCGAGAATTCAAGTTGAGACAGACTGGCCACTGCTCCTCTAGAAGATTCCAGGACAAACACCAGCTTGTGAGATTCCTAACCAGGTGGGCCCCAACCTTTGCATTCCGGGGCAGAGTGGCCTCCGACTTATGGTCATGGTCTCTCAACATCTCATGCCACTTCCACCTCCATGCCACACGCAGGGCCCTCCAGGAGGCTATGGGCACTCCAATATCCATTCCCCAACCCCTGCTGTGCACGAGCTATCCCTTGGCCACCCCTAGAATGGTGCACTTTGGAAGGGTCTGCCTTTAGGAGAAGAGCAGAGATCTGCACAGGTCCTGAAACCACCTCCAGACCACTCAGGTGGAAAACTACTTGGGACACGGTTTAGGGGGAGGGAGGGAGGGTGTGAACTCTAGATGGGCATATCTGTGCCCCACCCCAGGACCTCACCACATGAGGGGTGAAGCCAGAGGAAAGAGAGTGTGAGGCCTTCTAAACTTGGAGGCCCAGGATGGAGTCCCAGGACGGAGGCCCATATTGCCCAGGTCTACGGTAGTCTTGTTCCTGGTCATTAAAAATTTCAAAGAAGTCTTCAGAGGTCTTTGATGCTAAGAATATGGGTTCCAGACCACACAAGCCTCTGTGTTCTCTTTTTCTTCACAGAATAAAACCACATTAAAATGAATACCAGGTCAAAGAAAAACCAAGGGACAAAAGTGGAAGTGTGAGTGTTTTTGCCTAGGAGCTAAGGGCTGGCTCAGGCCATCTCCTGGTGGTTTCTTATTAAGGTCAGACCCACACTCTGTAGGCTTGCCCATCAGCAACCGGCAACGGAGTGTCAGAGCTCAGCATCCTGGGGCACTCTCTTAAGGCCTCTCTGAGCCCAAGTTTAGGGGTGCTAAAGGGGCCACGTGATTGTACAGCTCAAGCCCCCACATGGTTGCAAACACCACGGAGGAGCTGCCATAGAAAGGAAGGGAGGATACGACCCTGAGACCCTGACCCCGCTGACCTGAAGTGGATGGATAGCTGTCAGGGCCTCATTTGTTCCCACACCCCTTGGTAGTGCCCTCTCACACTGGCTCTGGGCCTCGCCACAGGATTTGCTCTGGACAGGGCAACAGAAGCAGAAATTCAAAAAGTTGTCACACATCTGAGGATTTGCCCTCTTGTTGCTCTTAAAACTCTGCTGACATCCCGTGAACACGTCTGGGCCAGCCTGTTGAAGGACGGGAGACCACAGGGGAATCACTGAGGTGCCACAGCCATCCATCAGCCACCGCCCCCCCCCCCCAGCAGCTCCCGTGTGAGTGAGTTCCAGCAGAATCAGCTGAGCCCTACTGAGCCCAGCCCAAACTGCTGATTCCACAGAACCCGAGCCAACTGCATGGTTGCTGTTCTAAGCCACTACATTTTGGGGTGATTTGCTGCAGAGCAAACAGCTCCAACAGATGGAAAACTGAAAGTCTGACAGGGAAGCTAGACTTACACGCAGTTAATGTGTGCAACTAGCATGAGGGTGATAATAACAGGAACTACCAAGAGAGGGTGATCAACCCTGCTAGTCGAGGATGGACCAGAGTGTCAGGGAAAATCAAAGAAGGGACGATGCAGTTTTTATTTGGGAGAAAACCACTCCGGGAAGAAATAGACAACCAACCTCTGCTGCTTCCATCTCGGCTACCCATCTCCAAAGGGAAGAGCAGAACCAATTCTGCACCTGCAGCCTGCTGTTCCCACTGGGAAACTATGGAATAGACATTCCTTCAACCAGAGCTTCCTTCCCAGAGCCCAAGAAGTTTCGTCAGCAGGGGAACCAGCCAAGACCTGAACATGCACCCAAGGTGCCCGGCTCCCTGTGATCCCCAGCAGTCAGGCTGAGGTCAGCCCAGTGACACCACAGTGCCGTGATGGGCACACAGAGCAGGGGGAAACCAGGGGAATCAAACTCATGTGGCAAGAGACCCAGAGCTCAGACTGGGGAGCACCTTTCACGGCTGCACACACACCCCCTAATTACTCATTTATCATCAGGTATACCCTGAAAAGTGGTCAACTTGTTTAATGTACATGTGCTTTTTTGGGGGGTGGGGGTGTATCTGGGATTGAACTCAGGAGAACTCGCCCCCTGAGCCACATCCTCAGCCTGTTTTGTATTTCATTTAGAGACAGGGTCTCACCGCATTGCTTAGTGCCTCACTTTTGCTGAGGTTGGCTTTAAACTTTCGATCCTCCTGCCTCAGCCTCCCGAGCTGTTGGTATTACAGGCATGTGCCACTGTGCTCAGCCACATGTGCTTAATTTTAAGGGGAAAAAGGGGAACCAAAGTACAATTTGTGGATTAAAAAAAAACAAACTGTGAATGAAAAAATGCCTTTAAACAGAAAATAGTTGTCCAACAGTAAGAATATTTACACATAGGGCACTGGAAATCCAACAAGGAATATGAAGGAATTACAAAAATGAGAGTATTTAATGAGATCAAAAAAAATTCTTATAAAATTAGATAAAAATTGCATATACAGGATGATCCCAATTATGTAAGAAAATACATTTATAGGAAAAAATGGAAATAGGTCTTAATGTCCACAGCATCCTTGGGCAACCTGATCAAAAGTGAATGCTTTCTTCCTGATGGATCTCCCTATTTTTCAACTTAAGATTTGATCATTTATTTAAAACAAAACAAAACAAAAAAAAACGATTGAATCAGACAAACCAAAATTAGGTGTTAGTCTATAAAACAAGGGGCCTGTACGTACTCCTTAACAATACCAATGTCGTGAGAGAAAACAAGAGGCTGGGGGATTGTTCCAGAGGGAAGGAGACTGCAGGCTATGACAGCTAAATGGAATGTGTTACCTTGAATTCCTCAGCCAAGGGAAACGGTCTCTGGAGAAGAGTACCGGGAAAATAGGCGCGTTTTGAACGTGCACCGTGTGCCTGCGTGGTCATGTAAGGCAAGGTCCTCGTTCTTAGGAAACACGCTGAAAGGTTCGGTGGCAAAGGGGTCGATATGGACCCCATTCTCACATGGTACCCCCATGTTTGCAGAGAAACTGGAGGAGAGGCAGACGACACAGGAGGCGACAAACACAGCCTCCCATCAACCATTTCTAGGCAGGTTTTGTTTTTTTTTTTTAAATGATATTCTTGCAACTCTTTTGTAAATTGGAAATTATTTCAAAATAAAGTCAAAATTAGTAATCCTAGGAGCTGGGGTTGTAGGTCAGTAGCAGAGCGCTTGCCTGGCACGTGTGAGGCACTGGGTTGGATTCTCAGCACCACATAAAAATAAGATTTAAGTATTGTGCCCGACTATAACTAAAAAATTATTTTTTGAAAAAAATCAGTAATCCTACACCTGGGAAAACTCCATTTTGAAAAGAAGAGTCTTCAGTGATTATTATAAATCAACTGTTTTTTAAAGGAAATTTAAAGATTTTGTTCTGAAAATGCTATGTGACATATTCATGCCAATTAGCAAAGGTCTCTTGAGGAAACGGAGGTTGGAAAGGGGCAAATCCCCTCCTGAACCCTGTTCTCTGGCTAAAAGAGGTCTTTCTTGGCCTGGGTTGCAATCTCCACCACTCAGCACCCAGTGGAGGCCAAAGGTGCTTGGCCGGGCCTCAAAGGCGGCTCAGCGTGTGGCATTTGCATCTCTATACTGGACGGAGGAGTCTGCCATTTCAGCAGAATCCCCGGATTAATATTCTACCCAGGACCTTCTTCCCGACTCTCCAGCACTCTGTTCCCAGCCCACCCCCACCCGTGGTGCCACCTGTGGCTCAGCCTGGCCCTCAGCCTCGGGTTTCTATTATCTCATCTGAAAATCTCCCAGTCCTTTAAATTTTCCCAAATCTAACTAACAGACACCCCCGGGGTTCTCTGCAGAGGTCTAAGAGGAAAAGATAAAACTGGACAGAAGAATTTTCCTATTAAATGGCATCATACACCATCCACTTCCTTAGAGTTCAAGTTATTGAAAGATGAGGCAATATCTTAAGTATATTCTACATTATACTTGTTGTATATTCAATATCGTGGCCACGTTAAGAACTGCAGCTATATCCTGAAGAGGCCACATGACTAAGGATTAATTCCATTTTAGCTAGGCGTGGCAGCACAGGCCTGTAATCCCAGGGACTCGGGAAGCTAAGGCAGGGGGTTTGAAAATTCAAGGCCAACCTCAGCAACTCTGAGGCCCTAAGCAACTCAGTGAAACTGTCTTGAAATAAAAAATTAAAAAGGACTAAGGTATAGATCAGTGGAAAAGCACCCCTGGGCTCAATTCCCAGTGAAAGAAAGAAAAAGAAGAAAGGAAGAATTCCATCTTATCTCTGAATGATTATTTGCAGTTGATTTGACATCTCAGTGGACTAAACAACTGTTTTATATGGAATCAATCATAAAGGTACGTAGACTAATTTAATGTGAACTTTATTGTTACACAATTAAGAAAAGCTATGGGATGATTCCACAACTGTCCTCACAAAAATAATTATTCCTATGCCCTTGAGGAAACACCAGTGAAATATATTTACTCACAACCAGAAGATATTTCAATAGATTATCAACACAATAATTGTTTTGGATGTTTCTCTGGTGGGCAAAACACAGGAGAAAGGTTTGGTGAGCATTTCTTTATAATACAAGTACTGTGTTTTCATTAGATTAAAAAAAAAAAAAAAAAACTTAATAAACCCTAGAGTCAACTCTAGTGGCACAGAAGTAGGTGTTGGTGTCTGATCTTGGTATTTCCAGACACTCACATTTTTCAGGAAGACATTGCCGGCTTTACAGCTGGCTCTGTGGCTCACTTTTTGGCTTAGTGATGCTCTTTCCTGGTAATAAACGCCCCTCTTCAGGACGCAGCCTTGGAAGGTCCACCTGGAGCTGTTTCCACTCCTTCCTACACACGCAACGCTGCTAATAAAGCCAGACGGCGACATCACTGATTATTTACAGGGCCAGTCTGAGGAGGAAGGGTCCCTCCTAGAGTCACAGCACCCCCACAGCAGGAGCACGGGCCCGCTGCCCACCGCCGGTCACTCTGGGATCATTAGGCAACCATCGTCACCCTGGTACGCAGCAGCTCCAGTGGGCCACAGGCAACAGGGACCTTATTTCTTAGGATACAACATGGAGCACGGAGCCTTTCAAAGCCTTTCCCCCTCTGATTTGCGATTCTTTTTCATAGGAAGTTTTATGGAAGTACAAGATGAGGGCTGGGGATGCAGCTCAGTGGGTAGAGTGCTTGCCGCACGTGCACAGGTCCTGGGTTCAACCCCCAGCAGCACCAAAAAAAAAAAAAAGTAGATGAACAAGCTCAATTTTAATAAATTTAATAAATTTGGGGTTTTTAAATTTTTTTTTTACTTTATTCTTATAGTTATATGACAGCAGAATGCAATTCAATTCATACTACACAAATAGAGCACAGTTTTTCATGTCTCTAATTGAACACAAAGTAGAGTCACACCATTCATGTTTTCATACATGTACTTAGGGTAATGATGTCCATCTCATTCCACTGTCTTTCCTACCCCCCCCGTCCCCCAATTCCCCTCCCTGCCCTTTGCCCTATCTAGGGTTCGCCTATTCCTCCCATGTTCCCCCACTCCATCCCCATTATGAACCAGCATCCTAGTATCAGAGAAGACTTTGGACATTTGGTTTGGGGGGATTGGCTTACTTCGCTTAGCATTATATGTGACTTGAAAAATTGTGCTCTATAATGTAACAAGAAATGAATTGCATTCTGCCATCATGTATAACATATTAGAATAAATAATTTTTTAAAAAGAATCCAGGGTTTTAGCATACTATAGGGACATAGACACCTCAATGTTTATAGCAGCACAATTCACAATAGCTGAATTGTGGATCCAACCTAGATACCCTTCAGTAGATGAATGGATAAAGAACATGTGGCATGTATACACAATGGAATATTACTCAGCAATTAAAGAATAAAATTATGGCATTTACAGGTAAATAGATGGAATTGGAGAATATAATGCTAAATAACGAATTTTGTTTATAGAGAAAAATAAACCATTGGCTCACGGACACATGGTTCCCATCATTACACGCATATTGTTAATTCCAACTTTCCTGAATCAAGGAAATTTTTAATCCTTAAAATGAGTTAAATAATACCTTGCTCTGATCACATGGGTCATTTCCTCAGCATAGTTCTGAACAGACTGCAGGAAACTCTTAGAGTTCTAAAAACTAGGGAAGAAATAAGATTCTGATGCGCACTCGGAGAATAGTTAAGTGCAGTCGGCAGAGTAGGTCCCAGGGGAGAGGAGAGGAGAGGCACCTTTAGGGAAGGCAGGCTGGGCGGCCCCCATTCAGACATGCAGCAAGTGGGTCAGATCTTCAACACCCAGCCGCAGAAGCTGGGACAGTCAACAGCCTGGGCACGTGTCTGTCCCACCACAGGCTTCTGGTCCTCACGGTGCATATTGCAGAAAGGAAAACTCGCCTCACTGAGCATGTGTGAGCCTGAGAGCCCACCTTCAAGCACCTGGTAAATCCATTATTTACTCAACTAACGTTGCTGATGCGCCGCTTGCTCTACTTAATGTTCCGCTGCGCCAAGAAATGATCTCAATTAAACGCACAGGCATAATCACCAGTGGGAGAAGTTTAATTTCAAAACAGCCAAGTTTTAAAGAGAAGACATATGGAATTCACAGAATTCACACTAAAAACACACAGCTACCTAAGTACTGCCGCGGGCGCACCTGACTGTAATCACTGATTACGAGATGCTACTCTGGAGGCTCAGATAATGTCAACAGGAAATCTACCTGAAAACCTACGTGGAGACCTACGTGGAATATGGAAGTCTCATTTCTGAATATTGTTTCCTTCACTATTTTTATTTTGCAGCCATTGCAGGGAGGACAGCAGGGCCAACCAGCCAGCCGGGCTTCTTCCAGCCTCTTGGTCTGCCCTCCTGCCCTCCTGCCCTCCTGCGGCTGAGGTTGGAGAGCTCAAGGCCTCATTTCCCAGCCCCCTGGTGAGCAGCTTTGCTGGTGCCACTGAGGGTTCACCCGCGCAGCCACTTCCCCAGAACTGGAGTTCAGAGCCACCAAGCAGCCACGGAGGGGCTGCTGACGCAGAGCCAGCAGGCGCCACAGCGCACCACAGCTCACACGGCCTCACCCCTCAGCCACAGCTCAGGCAGAATGTTCCAGAAGACAACAGCTGCTTCCAGACTCCTGGCCCTGGATCAGGGGCATGACTCTGAAGCGAGCACTAGATGCAGAGGTCCTTGTCCCCCAGAGCCCCAAGGTGACCAAAGCTCCTCTCCCTCTGGCAGTCAGCTCCACCGTGTGCTTGTGGGAGCCCTTTCTGGAGGCCCAGCCTAGAGCCTAACCCTCTGACCTTTCCAAACACTAGATTCATAAGCACCTAATCCCTTACGGTAAACTGTAGGTTTTATTGTTCTGTTTTCTTACATTGCTATAGCAATGTCCATTATCTGATAGAACATTCAGATAATTACTAGAAACATTCAATGACCTGAGCACTTCCGTGCTTTTAGACACTCCAAGTCATCTCGAGTGGCCTCGATTTTCTGCAGACGTCACTGACTAAAGTACATTATATAATTCTCAGTTCTTTTCCCTGAGCATTAACAGAAAGAACCATGGACTTCAAAAGCAGCACTCAACAGAGAAAGTCATTTTTTCACTCAAACTCATGATAACTGGGTATTTGAAAATGGCAGCAAAGGAAGAATCTTCTAACTACTTCCATCCAGCCTCTGCTTCCTGCAACAGGCAAAACACCACCTTCCCCACAGCAGTGTGCATTAGCGGGACGGCGCTGTGGCAGAACGACAGATGGCTCAAGGTAACAGGCAAGCCAAAAGTATGCTAGTTTTAAATTGGGAAGAGCAGGTTGAATCACGAGGATGTTCCCTAAAATTAACTGTGGTAACATAAATGTACTTCACTTCACAACTCTAGACACGCTGACAGAAGACAGGGGACTGTCAGAATTTTAGAAAATTTCTATAAAGGTTGGAATAATGAAGCAAATTCTCACAAGGACAGAGGATCTGATCACAAGGGTCATTTCCTCAGCATATTTCTGTTTTTTCATATATTTATGCTTTTTATGATAAAGATGGAAAAAGAAACTTGATCTCAAGAGTCTGAAATATGGAAGTAATGGATTCTCTTCAAGGTCCCATAGTACCCACGAAGCTCTGGGGAGCAACATGATGCTCTGCCCCCTGGAGTACAGGAGTACCTTCTCAGAAATGTAAAAACATGTAGAACACACAGAACAGTCTGGTTCAGACCCACACAGAACCGCAGGGGTCAGACTACAGCGTTCTCTTCCCTCGGTCACTCAGCACTGCCTGCTCTCCAGGTCATGGGGACAGAGGAGCTCAGCAGACGGTCCTACCACAAACACACGTGGTGCTGGAGGAAGTCTGCTCACATATGAATAAATTCCCAAAGTCCAAGACATAAAAGGTCAATTTCCCAACAGATTTGAGTTTTCCCTCAACTTCCAAAAGAAATGAATTTTAAATTGATATTTCTCGGTTATACTATTTGTGTGCAGCACTTTATTAATGACTCAAATAGAAATAGAACAGAATAGGAAACAAGGCTCCCGCCCCTAAGGAGCTGCGATTTGAAAGGAGAAATGAGGGCTGGGCTTGTGGCTCAGGGATGGAGCACCCGCCTTGCATGTGTAAGCCACTGGGTTCCATCCTCAGCACCGTGTAAAAATAAATAAGTAAGGGTATTGTGTCCATTTACAACTAAAAAATTTAAAAATTAAGTAAAAGGAGAAAAGACCTCACGCCCCTTTATTTTAAATGTATATCAAAGAGACTTTCATTATGGCTTTTGCAAACTTAGCAATTTTCATTTGGGGAAGTTGTTGGACATTTCATCTTTACTCCCCACTCCTTCATTCTTCTGAATAATCCAGTGTCATACCTTTAAATGAAAAAAATTCACTTTATTTCCAAATTCACTCAGAACCATGTTCGTCAACCCAAGACTAAGCAGGATGTATCACCATGACTGTCCTCAGAGTCTCTGTGCTAGGTGCTAAGGAAACTGCAGGAGGGTCACACCATGGAGCCTGGCAATGCTCACCCTGCAGGCACCCCACCCCCCTGCAGCCTGCTCACACACGTGTCCTGCCCGAAACTTAACCAGGAGTCCAGCCTTGCAGATGCGAAGGTGGCGATTCACTCCCTGTGAATCTGAATTCTTCAGTGTAGTGGCTAAAGGTCAAGGAGCTGGGTCCATCAAGACATGGCGGGCGGTGGGGGGGGGGGGACAGTGGGACAGGCAATGCAGAAAACCAAAGGCAGAGGCCTTCTCTGCTCCCCTGCTGGTGAGAAGCCCTGTGCTCCCGTGTTACCTGGCATGTCAGGCCTCAGGCTACACAGCTCTGTGCTCCACTCGGGCACGTGATCAACTCCTGAGTACCTCACCTAGCTCCTCTGACGGCTATTGGCTTCTAGCACCATCCTTTAACTGTCTTCCTGTAATTGGCACCTCTCCAGCTGAAGGAAATGGAAGGAGGTGGAAGCACCCCTCAAGGTGGCCCAATCTCCCCTCTTGGCTCTAGGTTCAGCAGAACAGATTTGTCAAGGAGAAAAGACTAAAAGAATAGAATCCTCACTTTGGGCGAGTTCGGTTTGTAAACATGCAGACCGACAAAACAGCTAGACGAGAGGTTCCTTAGAACTCCTTGCTTCAAAATTGTCTTTGCTTTATTAAGTGTTCCACTTAGAAATGTGTGTGACAGACAAAAAGTCCTCAGGTTTAAAACATTCCTTAACATGCCAAAAAGTAATCACGTGTGAGGTTTCAAGAATGTACAAATAAAAGCTCATCTAAGTTATGGAAGAGTAGAGTGACCACAATTACAGTTATTCTCATGTATCCCATGGTCCAGGCCTTATCCTAAGGTAAAGCAAAGTTCTATGATTTAGGTAACATTACAATGTACTATAATGCTCCTTTGCATCATGAAACTGTTAGTGGGGAAAAATGTGGGTTCACATATTTTTTTAAAATCTTAGTTTATGTAACCATAAAATAAAAAACAAGTATTTATACCTATTCAAATCCTCAATATGCCAATTAGATGTATATTTCTGTAATTTAGCTAATAACCTGGAACAATATTAACTTTCTAAATGAAATCCTTGAAAAGGTAAGAAATGCTTCAAATGGCAAAAATATTTCAAAATAAAGCTTAGGAAGTTCTAGATTTAGAAGTACCACTATAAAACAATCTTTCATCCAAAACCACTATATGTTAGTGATAACTATGATGCAAAAGAAAGTTTTTTTCTTTTCCAGATTATAGTCAGTAAATGTTATTTGACCTACAAAGGTTTGATGAGCACCTACGATGTGCAAGGTATTTACTCTGTGAATTATAAAAATGACTCAAGTCTACATGGAGTTTACGCCACAGGACGACTCTCATGGGAAAACTACAAGGTCACATGGTGTGCACACAGCCCCAGAGAGGGTCAGCGGCTCCCCAAGTCAGAGGAGAGGAGATGGGAGGCGGCTGGGCTGTCAAGGAGGGCTTCTTGACAGGCACATTCCAACTAGACCAAAGGACAGAAATGCTATCACAGACTCGGATGAGGGGAGGAACAAAAAGAAGGAAAGAAAATTAGAGGTAAACTGTCTTTTTGTTGTTTTGGCTTTTTATCTGGAAATATTCAGGCTTCTAAAGGGAAAGACAATGGTATAAGAAATCCACATGTTCCTATGTACAACTTCACACATTACCAGCCCAGGCAGCAGCACCTTGACCCCTCCCTCTCCTCCCACCCACTCCCACATTCCCCTCTCCTGCTAGTTTATTTCCCAACAAATCCCAGATGTCCCATCATTTAATCAGTAAAAATTTAAGTATGTATCTGTGAAACATAAAACTTTTTCAGACTTGCCATGGTAATAAACACTGCCCTAAGTGCTTTACAAATATCAGCTCATTTAATCCTCAAAACAATCCCATGAGGTAGGTACTATTATTCTCATTGTTTCAAAAATGAGGAGACAAACACCTAGAAGCTGTAGTTATTTGCCCCCAAGTTTGCCCAGCCAGGAAGTGGCAAGGCAGAATGGGAACCAGGTATTTAGGCTCAGGTCAATGCTTCTGAATACTACTGTATACTGTTCTGCAAGTTAATATTTGGTGCACTCCTTCAGAGGCAAAGCATAGCTTACCTGTCAGTTCTACGTTGAATATTGCAACTTGTCTTCAAAAGAGATGCCAGTGATCCTTCAGTCAAGAAAAAGGATTCAATTGTGCACTTATCCCAGGGAAACGAAACTGGCCTTTGAAGTAGCTGGAGTAGACGGTTCAGACAAAGCAACAAGGAACTCAAGGAGAAGCTAAATAGCAAGTCATCCAGGCTCACTGATCACCCATGTGCATTTGTCAGGTAGTCGACCACGTGGACACCGTACTCTGACAAAGCAGAGAATCCAATTTCATCAACCTCCCAACAGTTAACCTTCCCCCACAACATCTAAACATAAAAACTATCATAACCACCACTAAAATGCTGAAGTATTTTGGCTTACTCAATGCCACAAATAATTTAATATTAGGGAATTTTTAACTAATCACGTCTACTGGTTTCCTCAATTTCTCAAATAAGATCATTAATCTCTAAAATATGCATGTGTGCATAAATACTTCTATAAATAGATGTATATACATATACTAATGACATCCAATATCTGAAAAATATGCACATGCATGTGTGTGTGTATATATATATATATATATAAAATATATATACAATGGCTATATAGATAGATGTAACATCCCATTTTAAAATATAGAAAAATTACCTTCTCTGACTGGGAATTTTAAAAAATTAGTTCATATGATGTCAGTTTCCTTACGAGTTCCAGGAGAAGAACCATCTGCCATTTGCGAAGTACTGTCCTCTGAGAGACACTCAGCCATGACAAGAGGCCCTCTCACATTCCTTCCCTGCAGTCAGTGACACTCAGAAGAGAAACGGCCCAACTTTCAAAACCAGTTACAGTTATGACGTCACATAGGGAAAGGCTCAGGTAAGCGTGCCTCTGTTTGGATCAGAGCCGTTCATCGGGAAGTAAGGAAAGTGCTCCTAAGAAAGTTTGTGTCCCTGTCATTAGGAAGGCTGATTTTACTGTCCTTGACAGGAAAGGTAAAAGATGATCGTTTCTTATTTCTCTGGAGAAAACAAAACACAAGCAACTCTTCACGTTTATAGACTAACAATTAAAAACATCAGGCGTTTCTGCTATGCCAGATTTGTGGGACCCCAGTAGACCTCCAGGAGCCGAATCCGACGCAAGCACACAAGAGTCTTTATTGCAAGCTCGAGCCTGGACTCACAACCGTTCCCGATGCAGCGGTCCAGGGAGTGAGTCCTGGTCCTTTGTTCAGTGAGATTTTATAGGTTTTGGGGGGATACTCTATGCGTCACAACATCACACAGCAAATCATTTCACACCGCGGGAAAATCAAACAACAACTCTTCACATTGATTAGCACATTCACTGACAGGAACAAGTTGGGTAGGGGTGATTGGTTAGTACAAGAGGGGGATTCCTTTGAACTGATTGGTTTAGGCCATGAGGGATGTACGTGCTAAACTACATGGTTCCCCAACATGTCATCAACCACCATAAACTATTGGGGGTCATCTGGCATCCCAGGTATTTTCCCTGTCTCATGCTGATTGGAGGTTGCTAGTGGGTTGCTATGGGTCCTCACCTAGCCTGACTGAGTCAGGGACACCTGGCGCCTCCGACCTCTCCTGTTATTTACAGACAAACAACTCAGCAGGGTGGGTATGTGCCTAGGAGTGCTCTGTGCGTTTTTCCAAGGACAAAGGTCACACCCCCTTCCTTGGACAGGCTTTGCTCTGAGGTAGAGGCTGGTTTCTCAAAAATGGAGTCACATTAGTTTCTCAGTTTCCACACTTCCTGGAGCTCATCACAGAACAGAGGCTGACCACTTCTTTACCAGATGGCGGCTTTGCCCTCTGAAAGCTGCGTGACCTGCATCTGAGACCAACCCCCCACCCACGTCATTTATCTCACCCTCTGAAATGCCAAGTCTCCACTAAGGAGAAGAGACACACTGGGTCTCCCTTAAGTCCTTGCTTAAGTCTCACCTCTTCCCTAGGGACATCCTGAGCCCCCTTAGCCCATGACCCTTTCCTTTGTTTCCCAACCGTATTCACCCTGCAACCTCCCACAGAACTTACCGATTCATTACATTTAGTATTTCCTCATCTTCCTAGTTAGAATGCGAGTCCCTCATGAGTAGGTCTTTGTTTGCTTTATGGATTTTGTTCTCTACCACTGAGAATAGATCTGGCACATAATAGGTGTTCGGTAAAAATCTGCTGCATTCAAGGTTTTAAGTAACCTTCTAAATGACAGCAGTTCTTTATGAAGACTAACACATACGGAGCTAGAGCACCTACCATGCTGTGCCCTTCAAACCCACTGAAGAAACCCATAGCCACCCTGGAAACACAGGCTGCTCTGCTGATGAGAAAGGTGTCTCATTAGGTTAGGTAACTTCACAGCAAGTGGATATCTCCTCATCTTCTGTGATTTGCATCGACTCCAAGGGATGACACTATTACATGTTCCAAACCCTTCTCATAACTGCATCAGTAAAAGGTGAGCCCTCAAGTCTGATCTGGTGCCTTTGCCAGCGACGTCAAGCAGACAAATCCCACGAGTAACAGGATGATTCCTGCTCCCACCTGCTGTGATTGTACTCCCCTCTAGATCTTGATAACAAGTGAGTAATAATTTCTGTAATACTGTATAGGTAATGACATTTTTAAAATATTAACAAATTGAATTGCAACTACTTTAAAAATGCATCTATAATCTTGCTCTTCATCTGATTCCAAAAATGTAAAAAAATATCTTGACCAAATTGGACCCAAATGAGAAACATTCAGAAAGAGGGATTCCAGAGTGGAGATTTCTATATCTTCCAGAGAAGATACTCATCTCCCATATTGTCTAACCTAAAGTAACCAACCAGAGAAAACCAACATTAATCCTATGCACTGAGACAGCACAACTGGGGTCTGGCCAGTTTTCCAAGAGACTAGCAGAGGCCATCCCCCCGGGGCGTCCTCATTACCAATGCCCTGACTTCATTTTTCCTAGGAAATGTTAACAGAGAAAGAAAGAAATAGAAACAATGTGAAACTGAGACATTCATTCCTATGTACAGTATTAGAGGGTATCTAAGGTCCAACAAGCTCAGCACCACAGGAGATCCAGTGACCTGCAAGCTTAATTCCTACCTCGTAAACTAGTTGGAAGACCAGACGTAAATATGTAAAGATAAAAAAAAAATTAACTAAGAGAAACAGCTTTGGGGCAGAGGATAGGCCCTCCCCCTCAAAAAAAATCATCTCAAGAAATACCAGACATTTGATAATTCAGAGCAAAGACTATATAATTAATATGATTTAAGTCTTTTAAATTCAATTTTGTTATAAAATAGTGGACTTCCCAAATCCAGTTACAATTATTCTGTAAGATCTAACTTAAATATGACCCTGCCATTTCCCCTAGCCCTCCGCTATGCTTTGTCACACATCTTATTAGACGCCTTTCCTGATTAGGTATGGCCAGCTATGTGACCCAGAGGCACGGTTTGCACCCGAGTGGTGCCTGGCAGTTGGCAGGGCGTTAGCAATTTGGAGCTAAACAAAAAGAAATAAAGAATTTACTAACTCTAAAGCCCACCAAATTCATCTTCCTGGAGAAAATGATGCATGGCTTCTACATTTGAAATGTTCTATTGGGCAGATTAAAAAACAAAAAACAAACAACAAAAAAAAAACAACCAAACATAAGTTTTAACAATAAAAAAAGGAAATTAGGGTATATAACTTACACAGCCACTGATAGAGCAATAGGGGAGTTTGCCGGGGGCAACTTAGAAATTCATGGGATGTTCACAGTGACTTGGAGACCAGAGATGTTGAATGTCCTGCAGTTCTCAGGAGAGCCCTGTGCACTCAACCATTATCCCACATCCTGCATGATTTTCCAATCCTTGGTTGCACGTTTGTGTAGAAGTTATCTGAGTAGTAACCTGATTCTATTTTATATGTAAACACCCAGGATTTGGGCAATACAATGAATTTTCTAGGAGTGCAACAATCATATAAGCCAAGAGAAAACTGTACTGTATTTTGTTTGAAAGTTTATATAACTCACTCATTCTAAACCACACGTGCTGGGTCCTCCTGTGCCCCAGCACCTCTGACAACGTCTTTTTTGAACTCTTGACTTCAACATCTGACGTCATCTGGAATCCCACCTCCTTAATGCTCCCCCAACTACTGGACCAACACATTCCCCGATGCTCCAAGCTCCCTTCTCTCCAGGCCCCTCCCTCCTCGGACACACCTTCCACCTTTCCGTCTTCCCTGCTGGCAAGCGACACTTCTCCCTTCACAAACTCTTCCTGGGTGCCGCCTTCCAAGGTGGAGTATTTCCCTTGGTATTTCCCGTGACAAGGATAGACCAAGTTTGGCACCTGATGATGTTCAGTGTGGAATTGTATTTTTATTATCTTTGGTTGTTTTCTATCCTTCCTCAAAAGAATGATTTTGAGTGCAAGGAACATTCAACACTTCTGTTTGATGCATCATCTATTTTGCAAAGTGACAGGCAGGTAAGGGCTCAATACAAAGCTATTTGACTGAAGAGTGACTCTTCACTTTTTATTTCAGCAAACTAGGATCCGATTTCCAGAGCATGAAATAGGACTTGAGAAACTTCAGAGGTCCCAAGTGAGAAAGACCTCCTAGCAATTCGATCCCAATGAAAATGTCAACATATTAGCTTGTAACTGGTCTCACCTAAAACTAATGTTCAGTAATGTTTTCTTGATGAGGATATGGTGACATTCCATAAAAATGATATTAGTAACCAAATTTATTTTGAACCAATTTTATTTTAAATATAAAGGGTCATTCACATCAAACAGGTGGTTATTTAGTAATGTTTTCAGAAAGGAAAACATTCTAGAAGATGAGCTAGCATTTCAACAGGTCTTGAAGCAGGCCATCAGACCCAGGTCAAGACCATCCTTAGGTGAGCAAGGCTCGTCCTTCAATGGCCAGTTCTTCAGTGGGCTTTAATGTCCCCTAGCCGTTGCATTCTGCACTGGTAGTGGCTCCCACCAATGCTGCCTGACTATGGCTTACGAACCAAATGAATAAGAAAGCCAAGTGTCAAATATGAGCCATACGGGCCACAGTAATTAAAATGGTAGGAAATGTTAGAGGTTCCTATACTTAGAAACTAACTTGAATCTGCAGAAAAATTTATCAGTCTCCACCTTAAGCAGATGGAGGTTAAATTAAGCTGAAAGCAATTGGGAATAACCTCATTTCTCTATTGAGGTAGCATGAGTACTTACTGCCCACAAGCATTACTTTTAATTTTCAATCGATAACAATAAAGCAAGGCAGTGAAATATTTTAGCAGCAATAACCTACCTCAATGAACTAACGATTCTCAGTCATAACATTGATCCATTTGTAGTTAAATAAATGGAAAAAAGGGAAATCAACAATCAGAAAATTTCAGGTCAAGAGTTTAAGTTTCCAAGTGGCTATGAGTACAGATGAGGAGGAATTCTAGGGTTAAAGCACTCAACATGACAGCTAACTGACAGAAGGGCCTGCCTCCCCGTGCCTCTGGACAAACTCAAGCAGGAGTGGAAATCACATGCTGGAAATCTTAGGACATTTGAACTCTGCTAATAATCTACATGCCCAAGCTGTGAGCAAGCAGATGACACCTCTTCAGGAATGCAGAGGGTGGCACCAGATGGGAAGGCGAAGGAAATGGCAGCTGGGCTACATGCCAGGTGTTTGCACACACCTTAATTCAACGGGGAAAACAATAGCCTCTGCCCAAAAGCATGCACAAGATGCTGATCCCCAGAAGACCAAGTATACTGTGTTCAGAAAAGCACATCTCGGAGAAGCTCATGCAAGTACAATTTCCCTGCAACTGCAGTTTAAGAAGCCATACAGAGGACTCCAACAAACATCTTTTGTTCCTTCTCACACTGCAATTCATCCATCAATGTAAGAGAGAAAATCAAAAATTAATTTCTTCAATGGAGAGTAGCTATTCCTTGGTCAATAAAGCAAGCCCAAGTTGCCAAGAAGCACTAACTCAGAAGAGAACTGATTCTTCTTTCTTTCCGCCTGAAAATTTGCCAGGGTCATGACATCGCCAAATCAGTTATGCATGGCTGGAAGATATCATGAAATAGGTGGATGTGAGCATTTTGAATAGGTCTGGCATGAAGCTATTTCTTGCTCTAAAATTTCCATTCATTCATGCAATGCTCACATTTCTGTCTCAAGGTTGAAGACAGGAAAAAAATCATTTGGCTTGATACCAAATATTTTCAGGGCAGTTCAGTTTCTGCCCCTTTGCCTGAGCAGACGTCAGAGAAGATGGATGCCTGGCATGCCAGGGACCGCGCTCAGGACGCCACTTGACACCCACACCAGGGAAGGTGGGACCCAGAGCATGACCAGGAATGCCCAACCTGGTCAGCTCTACAAAACCTAGCTCTTTAGAAAACAACACAACTCTTGCTCAGGCAGGAAGTGGCCTTTTAAAGAAGCAATTCACCACCAACATTGTTGATAGCACAGGGAATCATACTGGGTAGAAAAACATATCAATTGTGAGTTGAAGGATAATTCCTAAGAGTTGGACTCAAAGTGAAGATTTTCAGGGAATAATTCACTAATGGGTTTCATTTACATCGTATAGCTCTTATGTAAGCATATGAGTAGCATATGATTTTAAAATGTTTTTAAAGTCTAAGAGCTTTTCAAAAAAATATAAAACAAAAATTCTAAGTAATAAGGAAACAAGAGTCAGTTTCATTGACAGTGATTTTCTTTTGTACCTGTATAAAGTAATGCTGCACCTTAAAATTGTGGCATCTGATAGAACATGGTAGGTTATGGAAAGTACAGACAGAGGAACCCAGGTATGTGATATACAGAGCCAGAGGTATCATGGAAGTAAAGCTCACCAGGGGCGAATACCAGGATGACAAGGATGCTTGGATACCCAAGCCTCTAAATTCAAGGCCTATTGATCATTCCCAAAGAGGATTAAAAAAAAATATGACATACACACTATTCCAAGATTAGGTTTAAATAAAAGTAGATCTAAGTATGTAAAAATAATTGAGTGGCAATACCATAAATATATGAAAAGTAGTTTGGGTGTATCTTAGCATAGAATTAGTGTCTACCGATAAATATATGGAAAGAAAACCATGGGCCACGTCTCCCTGTGGCATGTCACCTGGCTTAGTTCATGGACTGGATGAACCAAGGATGTAACCTGCTGCTTTGAGACGTGAAGCACGTCAAAACACAAGCTTTTAGTGAACTAGGACAATCCTGGTAGGTACAAGGAGGGAGCATTGGTCGATGCTTAACCAATAGCCATTTCCAGAATGGACTGACCAGACTCATCACATTGACAAACAATGACCTCTCATGTGGACGTGAGTGCTCCAAACCCACTCAAAGCCCCCTTCCACTCCTCTGCCCTTCAGGGTGGGGGCTCCCCACAGGTGCCTCCCACATCACTCCAGCCCTTCTCTCAAGCTGTGAGCTTCTCCTGACCTCAGAGGCTGCACTCCACTGCAGTTACACACATCACGGAAATCAGCAGGCCCTTCCTAAGCTTTTGAAAGAAGACCTAAAAGCAGCTTTTACAGCAACAAACAAAAGTCCATGTGGATATCTTAACATCCACTTCTCATGAATCGGCCTTGTATGTAGACAGCCCTGCAAAATCGCTGCAGATGTTGCAAAAGTAACACGCATGATGTGGGCCTAGAAACCCAACACAATAGACACATCGAACAACAATCCCGGGGGGCGTGAGCGTGGGGGGCGTGCATAACGGCCACTGGAAAAGGCAAGTGAGGATTTTTTCTTCGTAAATGAAAGAAATGAAAAGCAATTTAAACGGGGGAATTAGAAGAGGAAACAACATGTGAACTTCAACTCACGAATTCCTCCAAATATGTTGGTGAGATGGTTGAAGGGGTAAGCACTCTCGCCCTTGGCCCAGTAGGGAGAATGATCCTGAGGCTCACGGGGCTGCCCCATCATCCACGGCAGTCAATCAGGAAAGAGGAAAGCAGTAAGACTTGATGGACTGAATTAAAATGGGAGGGACAAGAGACCGAGCATTCCAGATGGAGGAGAAGCAGTACTGGTAATGACGCAAGGAAGAGAAAGGACAGGGAACATTCCAGAGAATGGCACCTACAAAGCAAGAGGGAGAGGAAGGGAAGATTACGCTAGCAGGAAGTTGGAGGTCGAATCAAGGACAGCTTTTGATGCCATGCCCAGAAGTTAGGGCTCTGTTGTGTAAGGAAAGGAAGTGATTCGAGCCGTGCCTTAGAGAACTCTGCACACGTGTCTACGTTGGACACTGCTTCATAAGCTCTTGCCAGGCATGAGGAAGGCCAGCTCTGAATTAGAACAACAGAAGGATCATGGAAAGGCACCAGCAGACTGCCAGGGCTCTGCTCAAGCCAGACGCACAGCATCTAGGAGACGTGAGAGGCAACACCAAAACAAGGTGACGCCTCAAGGCTGGCTGAGCTGGGGACAGCAGAGCCAGCACACTATGAGAAGCTGGGGACCATCTCTCTGGGGAAGGCGATGAATCTCTTAGTCAAAACTATGAGTATTTAAATTGAAATCTCTACATGCATCTGCAATTGTGGGAAAGGGTTCCAGCTCAAGGTCTCCAAGTCACCCCCGTGGAGCCCCAATACTGGGGGAGATCACAGAGAAAGGAAGGGTGTGGAGACATGTTTCTTACTCCTTTCTGGTGAAACTAATGACCGAATTTCACTCCGGCCACTCCCACCAGGGTGCTCACGTGTGCCCAACCCTGTTATCTTTGTGTCTGGAAATTTTGTAAGCCCCTTTTCTTGGCCTTGTCTTAGTTACTTCTTTGTCTTGGTCCGGCCTCTTCCTTTTTGTTTCATTTTTTGCACCCAGTACCTCAAGTAGCTGTTTAAAAAAAAAAGATGAATGGATAGGATTTGTAGGAAGCCACCTCAATATCTTGGCAAAAAAAAAGCAAGAAGTAAATTTAAAATTAAATTCCTTTGTAGAGAAGACAGCTAACTTCTTATGGATTGTAAGAATGTTTCTTGCCAATTAAGAAAACCTGCTAGATTTTAAATAAGTATTTTAAAAGGCAAATTAGGGAACGATTAATTTCATCACAAAACAATTTAGCTTCACAAAAAGATTCTCACTCTAAATCAGGCTATCTGATTAAAAAAGAAATTTAAGAATTAGAAACTCTTGGCAAGCAAAACTGAAAATTAATGCATCTCTAATATAATGCAAATCAATAAGAAAATGCTGTTTATAAATATTTGGTTTATATACGATTTTTAACGGAGAGAAGCAACTGAACAAGCAAGCCACACAATGACAACTTGACAATAAACGTTGTGCCCATTCCAAACAGAGGTGTCTGTTCAACGTATATAGACTGTGATTTCTTTGTGCTTCTCTTGGTCGCAGCCTCATAGTGAAGCCCTTCTCTAAGTCAGGGGCTTCCACTCAACGCACCATGCCGCCACAAGTCCTGTCTGTTCTGCACACAACTGAGAGCTTGTGCTCTGGCCTGGCAGGCCTCATCCCAAGCTCTGCTGGCTCCCTTTAACCAGGGACCAGGTCGCGTCCTCTTCGCTGGCACCGCTCCTCTACGCCCAAGCAGCTGGAGACCCTAATGGAAAGTGGCTCCTAAGACACATATTTCCTTCTATACCAAATGGGTCCCTGCATTCAGCACCCACAGGTCCGAACCAGGAAATCTGCAGGTCATTCTGAAAAAATATTGCCTTTCAGAAAAAAAAAACCTTTAGTCATAGGGTCTCATAATTTGTCTTAAATACGTTGAGAAAAAAAATGCAGCCTTTTAAACAGAGCAGGTGTCCCTGTAACTCTGCAATGGAGACAATCTCTCAGGCATGTTTTGCTATGTGCAAATCTTTGCTCCAGCACTGATTTTTAAATTACCACTTTAGGACTGTATGTACTAGACACCAGTTTTTAGACTCTGCAAAGGGAATTAAGATAATGTACATTATTTCCTCATCTGCTGAATGGAGATAAACTCAGAAAACCACACAAGTTCAAAAGCCTCGGCATTTTGCACATGCAATGCTGTCTCTCTGGATAATTCTGCATCTAAAAAGTTCACTGGTTCACAGGACTCTAAGTATCTGCACTCTTTCGATATGCAGTTAGTGAAGACCTTCTACCTGTGGACTTGGGGATCAGTCGATAGCTATTTCTTGGAAGTTGAGTTAGCAGGGTGAAGGAGACCCCCAAAGAGCCTTTGAGGTACAGGGAAACGCGTGTTGCACCATGGAGACCTGAAAGGGCTTGTAGCATTCTTGGAACTACAGGAGCTCAGCAGGGCCAACCATCAGTGGAGGGGAGGAGGAGGAGGAGCGGAAGAATAGATGGACGGGGAGACAGCAGGGCGGCCAAGAAGCTGGGCGAAGGGCAGGTTAGCTGTAGAGCAGTTTGACTAAAGCTGTTTCAAAAGGTCCATTTGACTGCTGTTGACTTGTGAAAAGGGCAACTTCTCATGTATCTTGAATATCTTTCTCATTTCCCCAGATATTCTTTGCATGCCTTTTCTGTTCTAGCCCTCCCTCTCCACGTTATCCTGCCACCAGCTGACACTATGCCACTCAAACCAGAACTCCCCTGTCCTCTCCGCCACAGTCAACACACGCACATCTGCACCAGCCTCTGAGCCCCTCGGGTGCCTGGGTGAGTGGCCCTCCTTTCCCAGACACCTTCCACCGCAGGACGTCGGGACCCCACCCCACCGCACTTCAGCAAGTGTGTCCTGTTCTTATTTGTCTCCTCCTAGGTCGTTCCTACTAGCAACAAAAACACTAACATCTCCTGGGGTCGGGGGACAGCCCCTCCCTTTGCCCTAGACACTCCTCCAACTTCTCTTCAGAAGAGCTGCCCACTCACTGTCCCATTAACCCCCCTCCCAATTCCTCGGCTCCCACCACTCCAGTAAAACTGCCCTCTCCTCTCGGCTGGTTTTCCTGCTTCTCTTCTCTTCCCTTCCTTTCACATATTCTCTTCAAGCAATTTAATCCAGTCCTAAGGTTTGCTTTCAATTGAGATATAATTCAAATGCCATAAAACTTACCCTTGAGAAACATACAATTCAGTGGTTTTTAGTATATTTGTGATATTGTACAACCATCAGCACTATCCAATTCCCGAACATCTCCATCACCCCTAAAACAAACCCAGCACTCATTAGCAGTTCTTCTCCATTCCAGCCTCTCCCAGCCCTAGATACCACTTTCTGTATGGGTTTGCATATTCCAGACATTTCATAAAAATGATTCATACATTATACGCCCTGTGTCCAACTTCTTTCACTCAGATCTTTTAACAGGTTCATTTATATTGTAGCACGAATCCCTACTGCAATCCTTCTGATGACTGAATGATACTCCACAGGATGATCATTCATCAGTCAATGGGTTTCTATTTCCACCTTGGGGCTATAATGAAGAATGTGGCTAGGAACACATCTGGGCAAGCTTTTGTGTATACACATTTGTTTTCGTTTTTTTTTTTTTTTTTCTTAGTACATACCTGGAAGTTGAAATGAATACTCTAGCAATTTAACTTGTCAAGCAACTGACAAACTGTTTTCTGAAGTGGCTGCACGATTTTACACTTTCACCAGCAAAGCACAGGAGTCCCAATTTCCTCGCATCCTTGCCAACCCCTCTTCTTGTCCACCCTTTTCATTACAGCCATCCTTGTTGATGTGCAGCGGGAGCGCACTGTGGTCTGAATTTGTTTTCCCATGACAATGATGCATCTTTTCACGTGCACATTAGCCATTTATGTATATATTCCTTGATGAAATGTCTAATCAAGTCCTTTGCCTATTTTTAAATTGAGTTCTCTTTTACTGTTGAGTTGTAAGAGTTTCCTTACATATTCTGGATACTCATCCCTTATATGGTACATGATTTGAGAATTTTTCTCCTCCGGCTGCCTTGTCTCTTCATGTTTTTCATAGTGCCTTGTAAAGCACAAAGACTTTATAAGACACTAATATTAATTTTGATGAGGTCCAATAACTACTTTTCTTTTGTCACTTGAGGTTTTGGTACCAGAGCAAAAATCATTGCCTAAGACAAAGTCACCAGTATTTACACCCTGTGCTTTCTTCTTAGAAGAACTAAAACAAAAAATGTCTATTTAGGTCTTTGATCTATTTTGAGTAAGCTTCTGAATGTGGTTGAGGTAGGGATTGGTCCAAATGCATTCTTCTGCATGAGGACATCCTGTTCTCCCTGCACCATTTTATTGACAAGACTACTCTTTCCCTCACTGCATTGTCTTGGTTCCCTTGTCAAAAAAGAAGAAGAAAAAAATCAATTCACTATTAATGTAGCAGTTCATTTCTATACTCTTAAGTCTATGCCATTCATCTGTCTATTCTTATGGCAGTATTATAGTGTTTTTTGTTGTTTGGGGGTCTTTTGTGTTGATGGAATCCATAGCCTTATGCATGCCAAGAACATGCTCTATCACTGAGTTATACCCATAGCCCTATGACACTGTTTTATACCAAAATTTAGAACTAGGAAGTGTGAATCCTGACTTTGTTGTTGCTGCTATATTTCAACATATTTCTGGCTATTCTGAATCTCTGGAAATTCTGTAAGAACTTTAAAATCAGCTCATCAATTTCTGCAAAAATGGCATTCTGAATTTTGAGAGTCATTGCATTGAGTCTGCAGATGATTTGAACTATATCACCATCTTATAAATCTTTATGTCTTCCAGTATATGAATGCAGGAAGTCTGTCCATGAAATTTAGTTTTCTTTCATTTCTTTCAATAATGTTTTGATCTGGTTACAAGCGTACACTTCTGTAATCCCAGTGACTCAGGGGACTAAGGCAGGAGAAATAAAGACTGGGGATATAGCTGGTAATATAGTGTCCCAGGGATCAATACCCACCCCCACCCCCCAAAAAAATATATTTTGTAGTTTGAGAATCATAGTCCTAAGGTGGCAACTATCCATGACATATTAGCAACTCCTATCTTCAGTTAAACTCTCCTCTGTGCCCTCTCATATCTAACCAGCTGTGTGTCTGACATGTCCGAATCCATATTCTTACTATCCAGTTCCCAACTTTTCCTAACCCTTCCTACTGTAGGAAATGCCACCCACCACACATTAAGAAGCTGAGAGCCATTCTTCACTCCCCTTCCCTGCCTAATCCACAGCAAGTCATGATTACTGTATTTCCAAAATGTGTGCAGATTCCTTCCCTCCATTCCCAGGCTGAAGAGGCCAATCACCCACCTACACACTGCAGCTTGAGGGGGCAGATCTCCTCTGGCCTGTCCTTCTCTCAATGATACCAGTCTCCTCCAGGGTCTCCTGCCGTGGCCCCTGCCTGCCTCAGCAGTTGGCTTAGCTTTCCTTCCTTCATGGGCATCACACAACTCTGTCAGCGTGGGAACCAAAGAGATTTGAACTACAAGGGACAATGGTACCTGAGACTGGTCAATCCCTGTGTCTCCCAAAGCAGGTGAGTGACGACCTACATTAGCCACCTAAGGAAGTTGAGGCTCCCGAGCTGCACTCTTGGGGGCTGCACTCTGACCCGTACTTCTCCAAAACGTAACATAATATGTAAGCAATATAAAGACTATTAAGACAGTTGATGTTCTTTTCAAAGCAAATCTTTGAAACATGGTATACATTTTGTACTTAGCAGCCAAATTGAGATGTGAGCTAACTTTTCATCAGATGTTGTCAAAAAAAAGTATCTTCGTGTATCAGATCACACTTGTTCCTCAACTGAATCCATTATTTTAATATGTTTCAAGTAATTAAAATCACACGAAATTGAAAAAAAAAATCCCATTTCTTGAAACATAATGTACAATAGTTGTATGGGGTGACCACTGTCTTAAATAGCACTGACCTAGAGAGATCTAAAATGTCAATCAGATTTTGTCACACCCTGATTGAAGTCCTTCCTTCCTTTGCTGACCATGGCACTCTGGATAAACTCTAAGCTGATTTTTGGAAACAGCAAAGTCTGCCTAACTCCCCTCTGCTGCCCACACATCTCCCCACCAGGCTCTAGTAACAGTCTGACTTTAATTCCACCAATACACAGCTCTACGACACCCCGGAGCCCTACCACATGGAAGAGGAATGCTGTGCCCTAGCTCTTTCCATGGACAGATCACCTAAAACAGCAATCATCCATCTGATAAATGTCACCACGTCCCTATAAATACGTCCCTCTTCATCGTGCTCTATTGTTACACCTGCCCATCGCTGTCATGCATCTAGGCTGATTCATAATTTCACTCTTGTTATTTGCCAACTGTAGGTCTCCATTGGACAGCAAGTTCCCTGATGACAAGGACAGACTCCTTCCTTTCTAGGGCCTAAGACAGTGTCTGGCACTCGATGATGGGCAATGAGCATCATCAGGCATGACAAAGGCTGAACACTGTCTACTAACTTGATCAATTCAATGTTTACTCAGAAGTTTATGAAGGTAAACAACAGACTCTGCCCTTAAAGCTGCAGTTGAGTTGTAGAAGCAGATAAGACAACTGAATACAATTTAGCCAGTATAACGTTAGAGGAATGCTCAGAGAATTATGGGTGCCTGAAGAGACACAAATAATCCTGGAGAGATGAGCCTGTGGGAGGCAGAGAGGCTTCCTAGAGGACAGCACACCAGAGTCCACGTGAACAGAGGCAGCAAAACTGTGGCGAGTATGCAGAGTGTGACAGGCAGCTGGAATGAACAGGTTCCCTGGAAACATCAGGCCACGCAGGGCCTTGAATGACACCAAGAAGCCTAGGTTTTGTGCCGTTGGCATTAGGAGCTGAGAAACTTTCCCCGTAACAATGACATGGTTTAACTTGAACTTCGTATTTGGTGACTGAGTTCCCATCACCGGACAAGATGCCCCAGACGTCGGCTTCAGGAGGGATGGCTCACTTTGGCTCATGGCTTCAGAGCTTCAGTCCATGGTCACCTGGACCCACTGCTTTGGGGCCTGTGGCAGGACAGTGTGTCATGGCAGAAGCACAAGGTGGAGGAAACCTTCACCTCATGGTGACCAGGAAGCAAGAGAGAAAGGAAGGGGATCCCAACGTGCCCGCCAAGGGATGCCCCCAATGACAGCTTCCTTCCCTACGCCCACTCCTAACGGTTTCACTGCCTCCCAATATCATCCCAGGCTGGCAACCAAGCCATTGTTGATACAGAGTCTTCGGGGACACAGATCCCAACTGTGTCAAGTACCAGCCGCACTGCAGATGGATGGAAGTCATCCTGGGGTCCAGAAGGTGAGTGGTAACTTGAACTCGGGGGTTGTAGGAATTAGGAATTCAGCTAAATCCTAAGGACACTGGTGATCGATTTCAGGCACACGTGGAAAGCAAGAGGAGCTGATTGGAGACCAGTGACCCTGGCCAGGGCAGTTCCAGAGAACCAGTGGGGACGAAGGCACGTTGCACCCCTTATCCACAGCTGCAGAAATAATGGGAATTGCGGAAGTGGCGATGAGTAGCTGCTTATCAGAGCAGCACGAGGAGAGCTCTGGAGAAACAGCTCACTGGGGGTAGACTCCAGGCCCAGAACCGGCCCCCAAGAGTGCAGCTCGGGAGCCTCGACTTCCTCTGGTGAGTAACACAGGTCGTCACTCACCTGCTTTGGGAGACACAGGGATGGACCAGTCTCAGGTACCATTGTCCCTAGTAATTCAAATCTCTTTGCTCCCACGCTGACAGAGTGGTGTGAAGGAAAGCTGAGCCAACTGCTGAAGCAGGCAGGGGCCACGGCAGGAGACCCCGGAGGAGATTGGCTTCATTGTGACACTGGACAGAGAAGTAGGGGCAGAGAAGGATGACAGCCTAAGGCACAGGGGTGAGGGGACAGTAGTTGATCAAGAGCATTAGTGTGTCAGTCCTTTTTTCCTAGGAAGTGTCAAAAAAAAATCACTTAATACCAAGAACCCCACTGTGTCAAACCACCTAGTCAGATCAACAATTTAATCAGTGAAAACTCAATAAAAATTAAGTGCCTGTGTTGGTCTGCTCAGGCTCCCATAGCAAAATACCACAGATTGGGAGCCTTAAACAACAGAAATTTATTTCTCACAGTTCTGAAATCTAGAAATCCAAGATCAAGCTCCAGCCAAATCTTTCTGCTGGGGATTTTCTTCCTGGCTCATAAAATACTACTTTTCCTCTTAGGCCCACAGAAAAGGGAGCTCTGTCTCTCTTGTTACAAGGACACTAATCCTGTTGGATGAGGGCCCCACCCATATGGCCTCTGTTGATCTTACTTTCTATGGGTCCTATTTCCAAACAGGGTCACATCGGGGATTAGTGTTTCAACAAATTAACTTTGGGGAGATATAGACATTCAGTCTAAGAGTAATATTGCTCTCAAAATAATATTGCTCAAGATCCTGTGGAGAATACTAATAAAAAGATTGCAGTTCACCTTAGGGGTCAAAAACTGATATGAATCAGCCAGAAACATTCAAGTGCTAAACAGAGAAGAGCTGGCCATAAATCCCAAGGACACTGCAGAAGGTCACAGTCGGCAGAGAGGGTGTCAGGTGGATGCTTCATGGACGACCTGGAGCCATGGTGGAGTGGAAGACCCCACTAGTGGACATGAAGGGAAGATGGATTCCCTGCCACTCCAAATTTACTTATTTCTATGAATTTCACTGCTGTTTCTCCAGGGGCCCACTTAGTTTGGAATTATTTTGGACTTCTTTCTCTGCCTCCCTTGCACACCATTGGTAAAAAATGGACTGCATCTCTGAAATGCCCTTCTTCCACTTCCATCAGCAACACTACTGGATCAAGACCTGTAGCCATTAGGTCATTTCCCAACGGTATCACAGACGTCTCCCTTCGTCTACGTACCTATGTTAGAGTGAGTGTGTGTCTTCCTCAACCCTCACTCTGAGCGTGCCAAAACATCGTACAAACCTGTGAAACTCCTCGCAGCTTCATGGATTAGGCCCCAATTCCTCATCTTGGCAATTCCACGTGGGACCCAATTCATTCTCCTGGCTTTACCCCCCTTCACTCCTCTTCCAGGTACTCAATCAAATGGAAAATTGTCTGCTAAGACATCTCGAGCTGTCACAATCTTACTCTTTAAAGTCCATTTCAAGATTTTAATAGAATCTACTTTGGACTCTCCAAAGAGATGTGCTCTTTTTCTTTGATGATCCAGAACACACTGTGCCTCTAAAGGCCCGTCCTCAGTAATGATCAACATGTAACCCTTGCTACGGGACACTGTCCCGAGTGCTTTATGTGTATTCGCTAATTCTCAGAGCCACCTCAATATGGGAAGCTAAGGCACAGAGAGGTCAAATGATTTTCTAAGACCAGAGAGCTCTGAAGAGGCAGAGCTAGGAAGTGAACTCGGGCCATCTGGCTCCAGAGTCCATGTTCTTATCAACACTCTACAGGTCCTGGAGAACACTCTAGGCGGGTCTTCATCGGACTCTGTTGAGGGAAAATACTTTTAACCACCTTTTCATCCCCAAACGGTCTTTCACAAAGCAGGCATTCACATATGGGTTGATAGCTGGTGCTCCATTGGGTCACAAGATAGCATGCTCTGCTTGGCCTCTGCTTGTCCCTACGTCCCCAGAAAGGACCACCGCGTGCGCAGAAAAGATGAGCACAGTGAGGCACAAAGCCGCTCAGGAGAGGGGGAAGCTGAGGCTGGACGGCAGAGGCCTAGAGGAGGGTGTGACTGCAGGTTCCTGAAGGCAGACATTCGAGTTGTTCTGGAAGATTCCCTGGAGAGCAGCAGCGTACACATGGGCAGGTTAAAGTGGAGGAGGTGGCACCCACCAAGCCACATCACAGACTGTCAGGTCAGAGAACCCTCAAGTGCTTCCCCTCGACCCCTTCCCACTGGTCCACACCAAGCACCAGGCACCTCGGACCCTCCGCCTTCGAACAGAGCACGTCCCGCCTCATAGGGCCCCGCAGGCCACCTAACACGAAGGTTAAGTCTGTCTCGAGTGACATTCACCTACTCACTCTGTCTTCTGGGGACGCTGTCAGGTGCTCTCTCCAACTAACCTCAGATACTTGGAGACGGCATCACGGCCCTGCCACCTGTTCTCCAAAAAACGTCCCTCGTCAGCACTGAGGCCTAGTCACCCTGATAGCAGCAGCAGCGGACACAGCAGATCCCACGGGTCACCAGACTCTCAGAAGGAGTGGCTGCACACACTGAGCCTCGGTTTCTGGCATACAGTGGACCCTCAGAATGATTCTTCATAAAGGACTCAGCGAACAAATAAACCCAACTGCTAAAAGAATTTTCAAACCTCATCTTTTGTAATTGATTTTCTCATCTACCTCCAAATAAGTTTATTAATCTCTGCTCTCAAAGATCAAATAAATGGCATATAATGAAAATACATGCCCAGAAGTTATCTGGCAGGCATGCAGGTAAAGGAAACACCTTAGGAAACCTCAGGCAGGGGAGAGTATTATAGACTATTACAGTCTTAATTTTTATCACATATACATATTACTTTGAATTAATTCAACAAAGGAAAATAATCTATATTTTAACCCATTGATAGTATGACCTGTGCCTGCAATGATGAAAAGATATGCCCTACCATTTAAAGGTAGAATCAAATAAATGATTAGAAATTTATTAATCTAGTCCAGAGACATTCAACTATTTAAGGATAACCCTTAGTAAGAACAGACTTTACATTGCAGCACAGTATTCATATACAAGTCCACAACTAGACTTCACAAGTCATGACTTGTCATTTCTCCCTGGGATGTAGTCCGACACCCCCCACCCCTGCCAAGGCTGTCACAAACCAACAAAACTGATGTCAGGGTCCACTAACAGGACACGACACACAGCTCGCACAGCACTGATCTCGTCCCACGACCCCGACACACACCCATTCTCAACCACCTATTGATGAAAGTATGATGGGCTCCGATAAATGGCTTGTGCAGAATTACGCTGCAAATTCGTTCATTTTGCTCCTGCTGTAGGCCACCACCGTGCTACGGAACATGACAGAGGTGGTGGCACGTCCCAACATCATGGAAGCTGCTAATAGCTGTGCAGAAGGGCAAGGCCAACTCTACAGCAGGTCCCCGAGCAGCGAAGCCAGGACAAGGGTGACTGAGGAGGGGCCTTGAAGACACAGGGCCGAGGAGGACCAGCAGGCGATGGCAGAGACTGGACTCCCCCAGCTCTGCCCCACCACGGGGCCTGGCTCACCAGAGGCTTCCTCCCCAGTGCCCAGGCAGCACGTACCAGGGGTGTGAACAGACTACCCCCCGCTCACCCCCAGCAGCCCCGACTCTCACAAAGCGCAGGCTCCATGCTCTGGTCTTCACACCACATCTCCCCAGAGCCTCGCTGTCCAGTGAATGGAGCTCTCCGTCCCTTGCTCTCCCATCTCACATTTCAAGCAGGACAATCATGATCCTTCTGCCATTCACTAACTCAGCAAAAAAAATTTGAGAAAAATATACTTTCAAAGTACATAACTCAAATAAAGCCATCTCCCCTCGATTTCACGTGGAATTTCTTTTTCAGAGTAACTAAACAGACTAGGTAACATTTCTTAAATTGAACCAAGAACTGCCATTCTCAGATAGTTCTATCAGTCTTTCTAGACAAGAAAACACAGTGGGTGTTGCCCAGGTAGTAGGACTCATGCAAGGCTTTCTCCCCACTTTATTAACCAGGAAACACAGACGCATGCGAAGGCCTCACCTCCACCAGGTGAGATACCCGAAGCTGCTGCTCTGCAAAACTCTTGGGGCACACCTAGTAACCACAAAGGTGCCAAGATGGAGCCAGTTAAGTGCCTGGAGCTAAAATTGATAGTTAATACATTGTAGGAATGTCAATCAAGGCAAAATAGGAATCTTCCCATTGAAAATAGAATCGTTGAGTATTATTTTCACATCCACTATAAAAATTTTGGTACTTTCACAGGAAAAATAATACCTTGCCTCTTGCTCCCAGGGCCATTCCTCTCATCCTTGGGCTGAGCCTGTACTCACCAAGCAACCCTGCCCCAGCCGGACTCCCTCTGCTGAGTCCCTGTTCCATCCCATCATCTAAAAGGAAGAGATATGCTAAGCATGGTTTACTTTGTATCACAGAATCAAATACCTCCTCTAAATCTATTCTCTAGAATATCTGAAAATAATGTCAGCAGAATACATTCATCCTGTTCTGTCCATATTTTCAATTCTATTATGATCTAGTATTAACCATGTGACTCCTAGCATGTCACTTAATTTAAAAATAAAAAATATTAAACTGGAAAAAAATAGTATATGCTTTTAGTATCCTCTCAAGGAAATTGTGAGGATTAATGAAATGAAAAATTGCTTTGGAACTCTTAGGAGGGAAGAGTATGAAAACTGGATTTATGTTGGGTATATATTTAAAGAAAAAAGTACATGGTGATAACGCTAAATATGGGAAGTCTTTGAAGAAGGTTCAAGTACCCTCTAAATTGGCCTGATCTAAAAATTAGTATTTTAGGGCTGGGGTTGTGGCTCAGTGGTAAAGCGCTCACCTAGCACGTGCAAGGCGCAGGGTTTGATCCTCAGGACCACATAAAAATAAAAGTACTTTAAAGCAACTGTCATTTTCCAACATTCATAGAAAGAAGACCTTGCAAATACACATGACCATCTATTGTTGTTCCAAAGTTTGTTTTTGAAATTTTCAGAAAATATCAGTCTAAATGGAAGATTAAAGTAAATGATCATTATGCTAAATGCACAATTTGGACCAGACATTTGCTATCTTGCTTAGAACTCACACACAGCATTTTTTTAAAATGAAGTCTTTTATCCCTGTTTTGCAGATGAGGAAACCTAGGCCCAGGGCCGCCAAATCCCTTACTGCAAAAGTCAGAGGTGGGACTCCAACACCAGACAGCCAGGCCTGCTGTCAATCATCACAACCAGGTGGCACCTTCTCAAAGGAGGGAGTAAGAAAACATGAAGACCAGCCACCCATTCAGTGACTTGAGATGGATTGGGCTTTTCAATCCAAGCCATGACCCAATGGACAAAGGGTCCTCGTAGCCCTGCCTGCCTCCAACGTGGATGCAGATGCTGCTCATGGCTGTATCATAATGGAAGCAGTGGGAAGTGAAAATGACAAGCTGTCACAAAGAGGCACCGAGCACACTCCAAGGCCCCTGGAAACGGGCTTTCAGCAGGGATGCTAGGAAAAAAAAACAAGATCTAAATTAACTGTACCATTCATACGATTCAGGAATTAAACACGTCATCCCTCTCCCCCCAACAACTCCTGCCTTTATTACTGGTTAGCAATAAGCATTTAGCACAATGCTCGTCGAAGTTAAATGCCAGAGTAATTCCTCTGGCACTGATGGACCTCAGTGCCCCTCAGTTTCAGAGCACAAACATGAAAAAGAAACACTAAGAAACAGGCCAAGGAAAGGATGTGGATTTGCTACACAGACATGTCTTTTATTTTACAGAAAATAGTGACCTTCCCTTTCTGTTATTTATTTGCATACAGCTTTTCAGATGCTGGCCCCAGTCTAAGCAAAGCCCACCAGTGACCAGCACAAACTGCCACCTGGCAGGTAAACAGCAGTAATGTGTAAAAACATTCACCTTCTCATTGGGTCTTTTCCTGGGCCCACCTGGTCCCTAAAACTCACACTTCAAGAGGATATCATCTCAGAAGATCACCTGTCCCAGTCTGAGAAAAATTCTGCTCCCTGTCCCCACCCGATATTGTGTATAGAAAGAGCCAGGCAGTGTCACTGCTGGTCTGGCACCAGGAGGGAAGCAGGAAAAGACAGTCTCACAGCACAGAGGATGGGAAGAAGCCGCGGAGGTGAGGCCAGAGGGAGGCGCCCGGAAACACCCGGAGGAGGAAGGGAAGACGATGGACCCACCGGGGCTCCCGAACAGCGAGTTCCCAACCGAGCCAGGACGCTCTGTGACCTTGGACGAGTCTCTTGGCTTCTCTGTATCCTAATGCAGCTCCAGGACGTTAGCAACAATTAAGCCAGGGGGAAGTTTCCCGCACAGTCAGGGCTTCTGACAGAAGCCGCTGACGCCACTTAGACTACAGACACACAAAAATCACCAACATGCTACCAACCGACCCTCGAGACGTGTTAAAAGGTGCTTTTCATTTATGAAATTCACTGCAGTTAGTGTCAATCCCTCTGTCTTGTTCTTCTGCCTCCTAAGTAACACGTTCTGTTTTCAGGTTTGTATTTAGAATATTTTTCCCTGATATTTGTCTTCAATTTATTCCATCACTTGAACTAACTGCCTTGTTCCTCACAAAGAAAGTAGAGTCCACCGCCCTTAAATCTTAGTGCCTTGAGGTGCTTATAAAGTAGTTCACCCACCCCACTCTCAATCTCCACTGCACCTAGTGATAAAAAGAAACCTATTTTTCTTCTCTCTTTTTGCAGTGCTGGGCACTGAACGCAGGGCCCTGAGCCTGCAAGGCAAGTGCTCTACCCCTGAGCCACATCAGGCCCACATTATATTTTTAATCTCTCCAGTCTCTCTTCCTTCTTGCTACTCTTTTCTGAGGCCCTTTTCAACATATAGTATCTCTTTGTGATAAAGTGACAGTCTCAGTTCAATGGCGCATTGTCAAGGCAGACACTGAGACACAGATCACCACCCTCCCTGCTCTGACATTGATACTTCAGTACGGGTAGCCTTGAGCCAAAATGATGCCAGCTGCCAAATGACACTGGAAACTCATATTGTCTACTATCTTCTTATATCCTATTCAATTTCAGAACTGTAGTTTTCAGGGTTTTTTGTTTTATAAAAAAAAAATCGATGTGCTGTCGATTTTTATCCTGGTTAATTTGCAGCAAACTCAGTCTTCAACTTACACGTCCACGTCCCCTCTGAAAGCTGTGGCCTCACACCCTTGTCCTGTGGGTTCTCTTCATGCAGACGTCATCTTCTCTGGCTGCATCCTTCCTTGTGGTCTTACCCGAACACTTACATGAACACGTGTTCACAGCGGCTACGTGCCCCTACTTCAAGAGTTCCAATAAGAGCCACGTCCAAGACGAAATCCCAGCTCAGTCACTTACAGGCCATGTGATCCTGGGCAAACGACATTCTGAGTTTACCACCCAGGAAGGGTGGGTGGCCCCCTGCTTCCCTCCACTACATAGAGGTGTGTTTGATGTAGCATAATCTTTTATGATTTAAAAAAAAAAAAATCAATGCTGATAGTGTAAGAAATTGCAAAGCAGACTTAGGGAAATGGCAAAATTTTGAGTGTATGGAAACTTAAATTGGATCATTCTATCCATTACACTAGTTTGGGGCTCTCTTAGCTTTGATAGGAGAAGGGGGGAAATCTTCTCTTTCTAGCCGCTGGCAGTCCTCTTACAATTATGATCTTAATTAGTTTTAAGTAAAATCTCATAATTTAACTCTACTTATTAGCCCTGGCAAAAGGAAGGAAAGGAAGAAAAACACCAACATACCGCTACAGACTGGATGTGGTTTGTGCCTTGAGGCTCATGTCCTGGAAGCTGGGTCCTCAGTGTGGCAATGCTAAGAGGCCGTGGGATCTTTAAGAGGTGGGACCTAGTAGGAGCTGGTTAGGGTCATCTGAGGCTCTGCCCCTAAAAGGAATTGATATCGTTCTCATGGGACCTTAGTTACTTCTCTGGAGTGTTATGAAAAGAAGAACAAGGCTGGTGCCCCTTCTCTCTCTGGCTTCCTGTCTTGTGTGATCTCTCTCTCACATGCTGCCACCATGATGCTATCTGCCATGAGGCTCTCACCAACTATAGAATGTTGCTTGAAAATGTGGTCTCTAAAACTGTGAGCTAAATAAAATACTCAGCCTCCAGTATTTTGTTATAGTAATGGAAAACAGGAATATATGCACATGCATGCATGCACATGCACGCACACACACACACAATGTATGTTCCATTAACAGAGAACTCAGTAACCTACGTGATAACAGATAACAAGTTCCATTTCTGAGGTTCTGTAAAGCTGCTTGCTCAAGTTCATTCTTAAAGAAGTCAAGTAGATTTTTTGATATTAATCAGAAGTAAATTCCAAAACAGAGATATCCTATCCAATGCAGTTCACCTAGTTGTACTGCTTTACAGACATTGAGAAAATAATTAAGCCGATTATGCTAATTAAATTCTACCAACTGTGAATTTGTGATAACCTAAAAATAAATTATATATTGTTTATTCCACAAAAATATCTTCCTAGTTTCATGTTCTGCCAATTCATTGTTGGGTGAAGAATAGTTTGTGTTTTTGATACTTCATTCAATAGACCCTTGGGAATTACAAAGCATGATTTTCAATAATTATCACACTTTAATTGTTAGCATCCATTAAAGTAATAACACTTGGAAACTATATATTGAAAAAAGTCACTAATTTTAGATGTTTTTATAGTTTAACAAAATCCTTCTCAGTACAAACCTATTTCTGAAATAAGAAGTTTCACTGATAGGAATATTTCTGTGCCTAATTTCATTTGCAATTAGAGGACTCTTACCTACTCAATTTTTAAATACTTTCTTGAAACCAAAGGATTTAAGACTATACATGACTTGCAGATTTTCAAAAATTATCTGAGCATGAGCAGCAGCAGCATCAAATGGCTCACTTTAAGGTTCTTCCTCAAAACAACCTTAATTTGATAATTGACATGCATTTGAACATCTGCACGTTGAAAACTTCCCATCAGTATAATCATTGTTTAAAAATTTTTCATTTGGTCCCCATTAGCCTTAAAGCCATATCAGTTTGTGCAGAATTGAAAGTTTACTTACCAATCAGGCTAGAATAATGTGGAAACTTCTACCTTTGTAATCATTGAAGAACTAATGTTTCTAGCAAATATATCATTATAACTTTTTTCACATTAGCAACTGGTTCAGTTTCCACTTAGCCCTTCTATCAATAAGTTATGTGAACTATAAACAGATAGCTAAATAAACAGTCCAATCACATTATAAAACTCTCTTCAGGAACATCTAATAGAGTCAAGAAAAATACTCATCTTTAGTGATGCTGCCTAAAGGGCCACCTCAGATCTTCTGCAAAATGAGGCAAGGTGGACATACATAAATAAACACAAACAGAATTATTATTAGAGCAGTGTCTGTTTCATACAGGTAGCAAGAAAGAGTGGATCCAGGAGCTCAGCCCCTCACGTGAATTCTCAACCCACTGTTCTCTGTGTTAACCATGACTAAGTTCTCAAACTCCCTACACTTTCATTTTCTTTTCAGTAAAATGCAACTGTAGGAGTAACTACGTCTCTGTAGTTTTATGAGGGTTAAGTGAGATTATCCATGTAAAAGGATTCAGAACAGCCCCTGTCTGTAGCAAACACTCCATAAAGGTTAGTCCTCGTTATCATCATGGCCCTACAAATATATGCGTGTGTGTATGTGCGGTACACAGGGATATCAGGAAAGCAGCTGAATTAACTCAGCTCTTCCAGACACTAACCAGACAATGGGCTGTCAACTAGTGAACCCCTACATTCAAACCATGGGGCTCAGCTTCTTTCATTAGACCTTAAGCTGCTTCTCACTGCCAGCATATAGCTCATCCTGCACAACCCAAAGAACAATCTGGTTACTCACACTATATCACATTAATATGTAAATTCATCACTTCAGCAAGAAATCACAAACAAGCAGTTCATTCATGACTCATTTTATTCATAACAGTCTCAAACTTGCCACCCAAAAATCAGTTTTTACAGCTACAGTGAAATAAACACATTCACATCCAAATTCATTCCATTGTATCCAAAAAATTAGTATAAGAAAACAGGGGAAAAGATATGGTTAGTCCACTAAATGTGAATTGTTAGATATTGAGAAGATACATCATTATTTTGAAGAAAACAAGCCGAAATCTTGAGCAAAACAAGATTTGTACAAGGGATGACCCTGGATTATGACTATTTAATAACTATACATTTGGTCAGGATCTTAAAATGAGAAGTTACATCTAAAAAAGAGAAGTTGTATTTTTAAAGATAAGGACCTTATATTAATTGCAAAATTCCTGAATAATAAAAAAAATTAATGGTTACAACGGAATCTGAATACTATTCTGTCTAGGCTGAATTTCTTATTGAAATGGAGAACTTCATTTTCCCTAAGGTTGGGTTATAATTAGAAACTAGATTCCTCAATAATTCAATGACCGAAATCTTTATTAAAGTCAAATGACCTTTCTAATTAAGTTTTCTTTTTAGTCTATAAGCTCTGTTAGGCAGGTGCCACCTCTACATACAATAAAGATTTTATGTATTTGTTAAATGAGCTTTTTCTTCTGCATTCAACCTTTTATTTTTATCACTATATCAGTAATTATTGGTAAAATTAAAAATACAACAAATTACTATTGCATTCTGATAAGTGCTCTGATTTGTTAAATATTTATGATGTCCCTATTTTTCATTTTATCATGAAAAATACTTTAAACTGAGATATTTCACTCTTCTGTATCTTTAAATTCTTGTTATAAAAGAATACAGCTAGTGTGGGGAAATGTGCACAATTTTATCATGGCATTAAGACATTGGGATCTGCAAACCTAGACAGTAGAATTGAGATATGTGCATAAAATTTAAAGTTCAAAAGCTCTGGCCACAAACAATGCACTTATAATACATGCTCATCCTAGTAAATATATGAAAGATGCATATAAATGTGGTAATTGAATTTGACATAATTTTAGTCTTTAAAGTATTTGTTCAAGAAACAAGTGTAATTGAACAACTCCATCGCTTCACCAAAAACCTAAAATGACGTAGGCAATAATGCTTTACCACTTCTCTCATTAATCAAAATAAATTCTAAAATCGTGGCAAAGTGATTAGGTTGATACACAAGGATAGCAGCCAATTGTTAGCAAATTTGCTTTTCTGTTGGGTTTCTTATCTTTCTAGTTCACATAAAAAGAAAAAAAAAATGAAGAGCATCATCTGAGAGAGGGAGCATCACCTGAGAGAAAAGAACGTGCACTTCATGAATACTAACACCCCAAAGGAGATGTGGTAATAACTAACTCTTCATTTTACACATCATCAAGCACTAACAAAAAATTAATAAATAAACATCGATCAACAGGAACCTTCTGAGTTGCAAGTCACTCATGAGCCAAATAAGCAGAATAAAGTCCAACCTCTGGATTGTCCCTCTCCAGCCCACTCTTTTGTGTTACATACATTGCTACCTGATTACTACTAGAAAACAGATTTCAGCTCTCCCAAGGACCCCAATGGGCTTTTCTAAGCAAATGTCTGCACTCCTCAGGCCAGGCCATTAAGGTAACTCAATCCCTCATGAATTGCTCAGCGGAAGAAATATTGATTCTGGATTCAAAAAATATTTCGCTTTTTCTGTATTAAGAGTCACGAGAAGCATAACAATTAGGATTCTGAATGTTATCCTGAAGACTAGCAGGACAAATAAGAGCTTAAGGAATGAACGACGATGCTGGGGGAGGGGGCACAGAGAGTGCGAGAAAGATGCTGGTCAGTTCTGAGATGATGCAGGCATGACATGGCACCTGGACAGCACGAGTTGTTGTTGCCTCCGCCCCCAGCAGAGTCTCAGCCTGGAGCCCTGAATAGGTGCACACGCAAGCACACCACCTTTTATTCTTTGACTCCCAGGGAGGGGAATGGTGGGGAAGCGTCTGTCTCGGATAAAGATTCAACCCAGGGAAGGATTTCTTTCTCCTCGCACCCGCCTTCCCAGCTAGGGACAGGGGACGTTCTCTCGAACTGTGGACAGCCCAGAGGACAGGAGAACCAGGGGGAGAGCCAAAGCATCTCGGGGTGGGAGGCTTCTGAAGCCTCAGAGCGCTTCCGAGAGGGTGGCAGGGAGAGGAGGAGGACGCGGAGCCCGGGAAGCGCCGGGAGCACTCTGCATCCAGGCTGCGCCCGGGGCTGGCGCGCCACAGCAGGGGGAGTCGATCCAGGGGCGGACCCCCGCCCGACTCCCAGCGCGAGGACGGGGAGGAAACAGCTTTGTATGGCAGGATGAAAGGCAGACGGGGCCACCACGCAGGGGGCGGGGACGGAGGATGCCCGGAGCCAGGGAACCCCACCCGCCCCACCG
>NW_026000019.1:19793415-19798852 GCF_001458135.2 Marmota marmota marmota
GAGCTCTTGCCTGCGCTCTGGCCGCCCACCACGGCGATCTGCGGCAGCTCCAGCAGGCAGCTCTGTCCCAGCGCCGAGAAGGCGTCCTGCAGTCGGTTCACCAGCGGGATCAGCTCCTCCATCTCTCGGTTCCCCATCTTGCTGGCGCGCCCAGCTGCCCACTGGTCCCGGCTTGCCTCTGCGACCTGGCCTGGAGCCGAGGCACAGCGCGCCCTCGCTGATGTTGCGCTGGGGATCCGGACCGGCGGGCATGCTGGCGGAGACGCGGGGTCCCGTTGCCCGCCGGCCGGTTCCTGACAGCTAACGGCCCCGCAGCGCGCCTGCGCAGGCGAAAGGGGCGTGGCCCGACTCGGAGACGGCCCCGCCCCGCCCCTCTGCGCTCCGCTCAGTGCTCCCAGTGCGCGCCACCACTGCCGCCCAGCTGCGACCAGATGCCACCACCGCTGCCCCCCCCCGCAGCCACGGCCGAGAGGCGAACTTTCAGCACTGGTCGGGAATGGCCCGAAATCCTCAGCCGGCAGCTCAGTTCCTTTTCAAGCAGCAATCGTGACAAAGCCCCGTGGAAGGGCACAACATCCAGCATCGTCACCAGCGGCAGCCCATCCCCCGCCCGCTGCCACGGGAATACAGTTCCCTGGGGAAAATCTCAAGGGTCACGCCCAGCTCCAGAAACCGCGATGGCTCCTGGGCATAGCTGGCCTGGTGCAGGCCAGAGTCTTCAGTCTGACCCCACTTGAAGCCCTGAGTAGTCTGACCTTACCCCACTATTCATTTTTACTGACTGTCCTCCCCATCCTCATGGAAGCACAGGTGGGGTTCCTTGGGTATTCCCTTCCCCAACGCTGCTATCTACCACATTCATTCTGGCCTTGGAGATTCCTATGCGATTTGTCCTCCCAGTGCATTTCCTGGGTAGGATAAGGAGACAGATTATGGAGTCTATCAATGACCATGTACTCCGCACCCCTTCTGTTAAATTTGGCACATCCGAGAAATGACCATGTGTTAAGTCCTGTCCCTAGTAACTGAGACACAAAGATAAATGGCAAGTTCTTCTTCCACTATGGATACCCCTCAGGATTTAGTATACTAGCGTTTTCTTGCCTCGCCCTTCATGTTCTGCCTGAAGACTTTCCCATGACTTCAACTCAATGTAAAGGTTAGAGATTAAAGAAATCTAAATTGCTAGAGGATGACCCTTTCCTGCACTGTAGACCATATTCCATCTGGATCCCAGACCTCACTACAAGAATCTCAGGCTCAGCTTATTCAAAACCGAACTTGCCTTTTCTAATCTCAGCATTTAATGCTGTAAATTACTCTCTAACCTGCAAAAGACTTGTTTGAAGAGGTCAATAATTTCTCAAACAGCAAATAACCCACATGTCCATCAACAGGTGAACAAATATAATCAAATGTGATACATACAGTGTTCACAGCACACACACACAAAATGGACTTTACATAAAGCAGCACCATGGTTGAAGCAGATACATTGTATAGAATGAAAAAGGCAGACAAAGAGTACCTGTTGTTTAATTCCATCTATATGAAATTTTACAACAGGCGAAACTGTAAAAATCAGAACTGTGGTTGCCTTTGAAGAGTGAAGACTATCGGAGTCATGAGGAAACTTTCTGGAATAAGAGAACTGTTCTAGATCTTGATTGGGGTGTGGGTATTTTTGTGCCAAAACATCGAACCATTTAAACTCTGAACTTCACTGTAAATTATATGCACCATACAGTTTTTGAAAGGCATGAGATGAAGACGAACAAAACCAAAAGCATCATCTTTACTGAGACGGGACATCGACCCACTACTCCTTTTCTACGAGTCACTCCTCAATCCACCATGTGGCTGCAGCCAAGTGGTCATGAAAGTAGAGATGGGCAACTGACAAGCTGCAGCCATCCAAGCCCTTTCCTGGGAATGTGGAATTGAGAGAATTGGTCTTTGAGTGGACTGCAGATGAGGAATAAAATCTGCAACTACGATTAGTAATATTTTCACCAAAATAAAGGAGATGCAGAAGATACTGGTCTTCAGTGAAAAAGTAAAGGAACACAAAGAGAGGAGCAGAGAGAAGTCTTGATGGTACTTGTATCACTGTTCAAGTTCATTTCTGATCCCATCTACAATCCTGTCCTGAGTACCATGAATCAGAACTTCCCCCTAAACTTACAGATTCCCCTTTGCCTAACCTAATTCTGATTTTTTACTTGCTACCAAAGAATCCTAGTAAGCACATCTTCCAGTGCACTCCCCATCCCAGCAAAAGAACTGCTCGATTCCAAACCAGAATCTGGAAATTATCCTAATTGCTCCCTCATCCCCTGTATGCTAAGTTGGTCCCCAAATCAGGCCTGATCTACCTTCTGGAACCCATCTCCTTCCTTCCATCCTTAGTTATATAGTGCCAATGCCTCAGTTAGAAAACTGACATTTGTCATTTTCCTCTATGCTTTCCACATACATGTACCCTGAATAGATTTTCATTATTGCACTTGACACATTGTGTCCTCCACTAACAAGCAAAACAATGATCACCCTGAAATGTCCATATTTTAAGTCTTAGAACCTGTGTTACCGGAGTGATACATGGGACTCAACCACATCTATGAAGTTAAGGACCATGGAATGGGAAGGTTTTTCTAGATTATCCTACAGGCCCAGTCTAACCACATGGATCCTTTAGAGCAGAGAACTTTTCTGAGCCGTGGCAAAGGAGGAGCAACCATGGAAAGGTGGTCATGGAGGTGCAACCCTGCAGGCTTTGATGGGAGGAAATCTCAAGGCATCGCAAGCCAAGGATTGTGGGCATCCTCCATCACCTGGAGAATGCAAGGGAAGATGTCTTCCCCAGACCCTCCAAAAGAGCTTGACCTATTGACATCGATTTTGGTCCAGTGAGACTGTGTCAGACTGCTAACACAGAATACAACAGGGAAGCACATCTGCATTGTTCTTAAACACTCCATCTGTGGTGATTGAGGGTGGGATCCATCTTTGCAATTTTCAATACTTAGCCCAGGGCTCAGCACCTTAGGAGACTCATTGTCTCCTGGAAACTGACTCAAACAGACTATTACAACACAATGTGTTCCAGGGTGCAATCGACTGAATTGTGTCTCTCCAAAAGCACTTCACAGATTGAAGTGCTGACTCCCAATGGGGCTATATTTGGAGTAAGAAAGTAATTAAGGTTCAATGGAGTCATAAGCCAGAAAGAGAGTCCTCACTAGGAACCAAATCAGGGGGAGCCTTGATCCTAAACATCCTAGCCTCCAGAACTGTGAGAAATGAATGTTCTTTAAACCACCCAGTGTATGGTATTTTGTTATAGCAGCCCAAACTAAGATGCAGGACTTGTTATAAGGAACACCACATGGACATCCAGGTTAAAAATTCTGTCTGGAGAGGGTCACAGAAGAGATGGAGCTTAATGAATGGGTCCTGTTCTTAGCTACCTACTCTGGGGGATGCAAAAGCTGAGAGACTAGCCCTTGCCTAGGTATTTTGCATCCTAATATAGAAGACAGTGCTACTGCGCATTAGGCAGAAAACCTAACCATTAAAGTTCACAGTCACTGAAGCAATGCACGCCACCTCTGGTCTCCAGAACCTAATCAATCCCCTCCACTTGTTTCTCGAAGCCATTCTGAACTACTCCTGCCAATTGCTTTCCTTCTTGACTTCCCATTTCCAGAATCAGTCCTGCAGCAACACACAACCCAGAGAAACCTTCAACCTGACGTCCTCAGGGATCATCGATTGATCCAGATGAACAGAAAAGGACAATCCGAAGGAAAATTCTAATGGGAAGACCAACTTCATCTTTGAGGATGTGTATAACAGAGGGTGTGTGCCTACATTCTTCATCTGTTGCCGTAAGGCAGCCAAGTAACTCTGGAAGAACCTCTCCAGTCTCCTAATTCAATCACTTCTGTCCATTTGAGCTGTGACAGATGGAAACCCACCGGTAGTCTCAGCAAAGCTAGATTGACACACATGGAAGGCAGAAAACAGTGTAGGCAAGCTTAAGGTGCGGAGGAAAGAGGGCCAGGAAGAACCCTCCATCACTCATGTCTGGTTTAGCAGCGGATTTGTGCTTCCTGCCATCAAATAGGTAGAGCTGTGTTCTGCTCTGAGCATCATCCATACACACCGAAGGAAATCAGGAAGCACGTAGTCCCTTTCAGAGGGAAGGTTCCCTAGTGCTTTCTAAATCTCCTTTGTTAAATTATTAAACTACATATGCACACAAATATATAAAACACATCTCTACGTATGATACCTTTATATTAGGTAAATAAATGCCCATTTAAAATTATGTTTATGAAATTCTCAATGACAGAGAAATGCCATGAATAAAATATTTTAAAAGATACATTTTCCATATAGTATCTTTATGTAAAAAAATGTTCAGAAAAAAAATGGAAGTCAATATACAAAAAAATTAATGTTTCCCATGAGGTAATATGGAGTTTTATTATTTTTCCTTTTATTCCTCAAACATTCTACAGGAAGCATGTGTTACTTTTATAATTTGCAAAACTGAATAAATGCCATTTGATTGAACTGTGATCCATTTACATACCAGCTTATCAACAACAAAGTGTCGATAGGGTGAAGTGCAAATAACTTTGGGATAGGAACAGAGGGTCTACAGGGTCCCCTGCCCACAAGCCTTAGCCAGTCACTAGCGGCTGATAACTGCCTAAAGATAATCAAGATTTTTAAATGAGAAACATTTCTTTCTGACTCAAAGAGCAGAAATGCCACATGCCTAAGCCACCATGGTCACATGGACTATTGTTAGCCAAGAGTCCATTCAGCATGCTAAACTGCAGACTAGGCACAAACAGTTCGTACAGAGAGTGGGCTCGGGAGCTGAATTTTGTTTAAGCATATGTCATAACCTATAACACCAATAAGCCAGACACAAATAGGTTCCTATAACTTACAATCTTTTATGACATTCTAGAAAAAGCAGAACTGGTTTATAATAACAGAAAGCAGTCTGGGGCCAAGAGTAGGGACAGGGGATGGACGGCAGAGGGACATGGGAAGCTATATCACAACAGTGGTGGTGGTAGTGGCATGGTTGAACACGTTTGTCCAAACTCATGGAACTGTACACTTTAAATGGAACATTTGTTCTGTATAGATTATGCTTTAAAATAAATATGACACTCCTATGTCACATAAATGGTAATACAGAGTGTTACAGACTCAGGGTAGGGACAAACTCGGTCACAGGAGCCATGATGATCCTGTGTTTTGAGAGTCCAAAATTAAAAAACACCTATCCTCCAAGGAGATTGCAGCGACTCCAAAATTCTTGCAGAAGAGTCCTCCTAATGGGCTCTTGGAGCATCGTGTTGATGGGAAAACAATTTGGAGCATGAGGGAGAAGACCTCAGGACATTATCAG
>NW_026000019.1:19799937-19804312 GCF_001458135.2 Marmota marmota marmota
GGGGGGGGGGACCCCTGTCCCTTCTCCTGAACTTTGGGCCAGGGATGGTGGCGATGCCCAAGAGCAGCTTTCGGATGCTCCCGACATCCACAAACCACTTTCAGGTCAGTCATTTCACCATTTCACCACGGCCACCTCTGAAGTGACCAACAGGAGGTGGGCACTAGCATTTCTGTCCCACTGACTAATCAGACTAGAGGACGAGTCACGCAGCTGAGAACCCCAGAGATGGCCTCTGATGGGCTTCAATGGGCCCTTCAGGCTCACGTCCAGGAAAACCACGGTAGCACGTAGTACCTACGCTGCCAGCCTGTCATATGGAGACCGGGAAATGGGAAATGACTGTCCTGAAAATGTTTATGAACAACAGCAGCTTTTCTCTTTATGAACTATTTCAATTGCCCTGACAGACTCAGCAGACTAGGACTCCAGTTCCCACCACCTGTATGCTTCACCCTCGCAGGCCTCAGTTTAATCTGTAAAATGGGTACATGAACGTCTCAACTCATGGAGCTGATGTGAAATCAAACAGTGAATACTAAAATATTCCATTTACTGCATGGTATTGAATGATTAAAATTATACAAACGTACACAGGGACTGGAAATATATATTACCAATTGCCATAATATTTTTTCTAGATTGAATATGATTTTTAAGTGACTTACATGCTAAGACCTATGTAGCAAAAATATTTTCAAGTAACTTACTGTCCATGTATCTAAATTTCAGAATTTTTCACCTGGTAAATCAGAATTCTGCAATATTTCACTTGGAGGTAGAGCCCCAGAAAGACCAGAGGGCTACTGAAAGTAACGATTCTCCAGGAATCAGGCAGGATACGAAGATGGAAAGTCACGTCCAGAAGTGCTGAGTCATGAGGCAAAAAGGGGCTAAGACTAACTTTGAGGGGAAAATTGTAATTAAAATGGATTCCTTTATAACTTTTGTTGTTGTTCGTGCATGGCAGAAAAGAGGTTAAAGTAGCTTTAAAGCGGTGGCCAGTGACAGTCTAACTTCCAGATCCCCAGGCAAACTGTTACAGGAACACAGTACCCTGGAGCCGGGGATCTCCAAGGTGCCCACTCCCCCCGGAGCCCTCTTGAGCCCTCCTCACCTAGGAAAGGCCTGGCAGGTCTAAGAAGGTCCAAAGAGCAACTCACTGTGGGAAGGCCTCAGAGCTGAACCTGGAAACCCTCAACCTGGAGGCCATAAACCATACAACTACTCGGTGCATCTGCCCTGTGTTTTAGACAGGAGTCCTCATGCTCCCTTTATAGCCCTCAAAATCTCCTCATTCTTGAGTAGCTTGAAGAAATTATTCTCTCTTTTTTCCCCCCGTCTCCACATAACTTTGTTTTAAGAGTATAAATGTTGGCAGATATGTGCCCAGAGAATAGAAAGAAAATTCACATAAAAGGTAACAGGCCAATTTGACTCCATCTTCCTCTTACACAGTATTTTTTTATTGGTTAAAATTGTCAAAAAAAGAAAGAAAGAAAGAAAACCCTGTTACTGAAGAAATATGTTCTGAAAAACAAAAAGCCAACTGGGAAGACTGCTCTCCAACGCCAGGGGTAGGACACCTCCAGTTCCACAATGCTGTCCTCTGCTTATGCCCTGCGACAGATGGGTATTTGCCATCTAGACATACTACACCAGTCAGCTTTTTGTTACTATAACGAAATACCTAGCACAGCCTACTTGCAGAGAAAAGGTGCTTTATTGAGCTCACAGTTTTAGAGGTTCAAAGTCCATGACTGGGTGAGATCCCATCGGGTTTGCCCCTGATTAAGATAGTGGATGTTGGCACATGAGGGCAGAAGTGGTCACATCTCCAACAGGAAGAGGATGGGAGGGGCCTGTCTTGCTTCTTTTACAACAACCTTCTCTCAAGAGTACCTCCAACCACCCCATAAAGGTCCACACTACCTCCCATTGCCACCACCCTGGCGACCAGATTCCCTACACCTGTGCCATGGCAGGGGAGAGTCAGCTTTTCGTCTCTGACCAAAATACCTGATGTGAACAGCTTAAAGGAGAAGTAATTTATCTTGAGCTCACAGTTTCAGAGGTTCAGTCTATGGTCAGCTGGCCCCAGGGCAGAAACCTCCTGGTGGAAGGGCATGGCGGAAGAAGGCAGCCAGGAAACACAGAAAGAGGTGGGAAGGAGAGTCAGGAGCAAGATATAATCCCCAAGAGCACACCCCAGAGACCCACCTGCCTATAGTCACCACCGACTAGTCCATTCAGATTAATCCATCAAATGGATTAATCCTTGATGAGGTCAGAGTCTTCAGTCATCTCCCCTCTGAATATTCCTGCATTAACACATGAGGTGTCAGGGGGCACCACACACCCAAACCCTAACACTGTAACACACTCCCGCACACACCTGTGGACAGTCCCCCCTTCAAGTCCCTGACATCAGCAAAATGACAGCCTCCCACTGCAGACCATGAAAGCAGCAAGAAGACAGCTGTTTTCTCTGTCTGGTGAGCAGTTTGTCTTCTAATAAGAATTCATTTTTTCTTTTTCCTTTTAAAACTAGCGTCCAGGACAGCTGGTTAGAGAAGGGTCTAGCTGGAGTGTTGGTGTCGGCCCCATCCACTGGGGCCATTTCCCCTCACAGCCAAGGGGCCAGGCACTGCACTGGCGGGGGGGGCGGGGGTTGCCATTGCCCAGTCTCTCATCCAGTTGAGAGCGCTCTTCAAGGATTTTGCCTACTCCAAAGGTGCCACATGTTTTGACCCCAAGAGAAGGAGGAAAATCAGGATTCTGTTTTTGAGCAGTCAGCTAGAGCACTGACTAGCGGCTGGGTTTACTCCTGCAGCATCGTAAGGGATCCTTTCTTACCTCCTCCTCCTGTTTGTCCCAGGAGCCAGCTCCATTTCAGAGAGGAGAGAACTGGGACCCAGGACCTGCCCCAGGCAGAGGCCTGACTTAGGGAAGACAGACATCAGAAGGGGGCAAAAGGATGAGTTTTCCCACACCATCATTAACAGCCTGCACCACACATGTGGGACCTATGTTAAGGCTCGGCTGAGGGTCTGTCGTGAGGATCTGTCTCTCTCTCCTCATCCCTACCACTGAAATCTCTCCATCGTGCTCTCTGCACCCCGCAGCCCATCCGAAGTGAGATCTCTGTCATCAACTCTTACCCAAAAGTCAGCAATGAAAACTGGTTCTCCCAAGACCCTGCTTCTGTCAGAGAAGTCTGAAGGGGCAGCCGTCATCTCTCATCCCTCTAAGCTGCTAGGACTAACAGTGGGTGTGTAACACGTTCCTCTTGATGATTCTAATCCTCTCTCCCCCTTTCCCTAAAATGTTCCAGCTTTGAGTATCTACGTCAGTGTGTCACAGCCCCTGCCGCTCCCTGCTGCAGACACCTACCAAGCCCTTGGCCGTTCCCCCTCAGGTTCAAAGACTTGAGCTCCTGACTCACGCCTCTAGTGCATGCCCAATTCTGGGAAATTCCAATGCCTTGTTGATGGCACTTGCATTGTTCTTTGCTCCCCCCCCCCCCATTCCAGTGACCTCGTCCCCTCCTGCCTCAGCTCGGTGTCCAGGGTCAATCCGTAGTCCTTGTGGTTACCAAAGCCTTAACCAGTCATCACCTCGGTCCAACCCCCTCCCCCTCAGCTTTCCATCCTCTTCCAGTTGTCTCCCTACAGTGCCGTCGGCAGCGCCCTCGGCCCCCAGTGACCCCAACCATTCATGTTGTGCCTTCTTGCTGTCCTTTCCCTTCACGTCCTCACTTCCTGCTCCACAGTACCAGCCATCACTGTGAAAACTCTCGCATGAAACCTCCTCTATCTCGTTTCTTTCTCAGTTCACCCCACTTGCTTAGCCCTCCTTGGCCCCAATGCACCACCATGCATGCTGACGGGAATCCTTTCACATAACTCTGAACCTCTAGAGGATCTGGTATTTCCATAGTCGGCTCCCTCTCATTTTTTATAACTTTTATTGTTGGTTGTTCAAAACATTACATAGTGCCGCAGTCTGGCTGGGCACAATCAGGAGCCACTTGTCAAAAGAAACTAACTTTATTTTTAGAACCACACACGCCAAACAAAACAGCCTCTCAGGAAAAACCCTCAGAGCCTCAACTGCCACCACCAGCTTTCCACAAGCCTCTCTCTCCCCCCACAAGCTTCTCTCCACCTCCCACAATCCTCCTGCTCTTGAGGCCGATTGGCTGGGTCACGTGGGCGGAGCCAAAAAAGTCCCCCAATGAGCAGCTCCGTGGTCTGAAAGGGCAGGGAAACAGCCCAATGAGCATCACCGCAGAGGAGCCAATCAGCTAGATGTTGCTGGGGCCGCTGTGAGCCAATCATCAGCCAGCAGCTGGAAGTTTGCTGGGGCCCCTTCG
>NW_026000019.1:19813143-19866059 GCF_001458135.2 Marmota marmota marmota
TCTCCCTTGCAGGGGCGGGCGGCGGCTGTGCTCCTCCTCCAATTGGGGTGATCTGTCTATCATGCCGGCGGGCCGCTGGGCCCCTTCTCCAGGTCGCGTGGTCTGCCTACCTTGCGGGCAAGGGCTGGGCCCCTCCTCCAATAGGAGTGATCTGTCTACCATGCTGGTGGGCCGCTGGGCCTGTTCTCCAGGTTGCAGGTCTGCCTACCTTGCAGGCGCGGGCGGCAGCTGTGCCCCTCCTCCAATTGGGGTGATCTTTCAACTAGGCCGGCGGGCCGCTGGGCCCCTTTTCCAGGACGCGCGGTCTGCCTACCTTGCGGGTGGCAGCTGGGCCCTTCCTCCAATTGGGGTGATGTGTCTACCACGCCGGCGGGCCGCTGGGCCTGTTCTTCCGGTCGGTCGCAGGTCTGCCTACCTTGCAGGCGCGGGCGGCGGGCGGCGGCTCTGCTCTGCCCCTCCTCCAAATGGGGTGACGTGTCTACCACGCCAGCGGGCCGCTTGGCCTGTTCTGCCGGTCTGTCGTAGGTCGGCCTACCTTGCAGCACGAGCGGCGGCTCTGCTCTGCCCCTCCTCCAACTGGGGTGATGTGTCTACCACACCGGCGGGCTCCTGGGCCTGTTCTGCCGGTCGGTCCCAGGTCTACCACGCCGGCAGGCCGCTGGGCCTGTTCTTCCCTCTCGTTCTTATAGATGATTATTTCATACTCTTTCCTCAGATGGTCAATGTCTCTTCCTTTATCTTATCTTCAAATAGAAGAGAAAAACCAGGAGAGGAATTCTGTTCTCCCACCATCTCAGATGCTCACCTACCAGCTTCTTTATCACATTCTCATTGCTCTGGCATTTCTAGAGATGAACACCCAACTCCACATAGGACCCAGACCCTGCCCTCTCTATTCAACTGCAGTGATGCACTTTACTACATTTTCCTCCCTATTGCACCATTACATCAGTATGCACACTATTTAGCCCCCAGCATTTGTTCTATCATTTTTTTCTGTGTCCCAATCAATAGAAACCATTTTTCCAGTTGCTCAAGCAAAACACATGGTCACTCTTGACTTCTCTCACACATGTGCAGCCCACCAAAAAATTCTGCTGGGGCCATCTGCAAAATCTGGTTACTTTTTGCCCTTTCTGCTATTATTATACCCTGGTCTAGGCAAACAATGTCTAGAGTATCCCAGTGGCCTCCTGTCTGGTCTTCCTACATCTACCATATCCTGATAGTAACTACTCCCAGTGCAGCAGCTAAAGCGATCCTTGTAATCATAAGCCCTAACGCTCTCCAGTGGTTGCCCGTCTTAGACCACCCGGGGTGGCATGGAGAGCATGGTGGAGCAGAGCAGCTCACCTCAGGGCAGTGGAGAAGCATACAGGAGAGGGAAGGAGCTCGGGACAAGATGGAGGCCTCGAGGGCCCAGGAAGGGACTGGGGACTAGATACAGTCCTCAAGGGCCTATCCCAAGGACTTTCTTCCTTCACTTCCTACATGTCCGTCACCTCCAATAGATGGGATCATGGGGGCTCTGACCCCATGATGAGGTCAGATGAGGTCAGAGCCCCCATGATCCCATCAGTTTCCAAGAGCCCCACCTCTGAACACTGAGGCACTGGGAGCCAAGCCTTCAACTGATGAGCCTTTGGGGAGCATTCCAGGTCGAAGCTACAGTGCCAGGTGTATAAGTCTAGTGTCACAGCAGCACACTCAGGCTAAGAAAGCTCAAGACTAGCTTCCTGATGACCAGAATCATGCCAACTACTTTCCCAACTCCCCTCTACAGCATGATTTGGAAAGACGGCCTTCCATATTGAATGCCTATTAGATTGCTATGTGTTATAAATATTATCCTGATCACCTAGCCCTCCCCAAACTCCTGACCTACAAAACCTGAGATAATAAAATGTTGTTTTAAAACACTAGGTTTTAGAGTTGTTACACAGTAAAAGCTTATAATTTCCTTCTTAAGTTAGCTGTCCCAAACTAAGTTTCCTCCCTCTAGCAGTTTAGCTACCAATAGATTCTCTTAATCTTACTGCATATCTTTATTAAGTAGGTTACTTAACAAACAGAGATCCCCAAATGCATAACAACTCAAAAGCAATGAAAGGTACAGTGTGTCCCCCAGAGTTCCTGTGCCAGATTGGCGGAGTGGGCTTCCTTTGACAGTCAAGTCTAACAGATGTGTTCCTGTCTTCAATGTGCAGCTTCCAACATCACCCTGGGATTTTCATCCTGGGTGTGTCATGAAAGCCAGTGGGCCCTGTCACCACTGAAAGTCCACCCCACTCTCATCAAAAGGGGAAAGACCATTCAGAAGCACACAGTCCTAGAAGCAGCCCCTCACTGATTCTCATTGTACAGGTAGAACTCAGTCACATGGCCACAACCACCTGCAAGGGATACTGGGAGCCATCATCTAGCTAAATGCCAGGATGTAGGGTTGCCAAAGTTAGGGAAAATATAAAACAGGAGGGACACCCTGCATCTATCCAGGAATCCTACCAGAAAGAATAAAATAATGTTTCTGTGGAAGAGATAGCTTTGCAGATGAGGAGGAATGAGATCTCACTGCATTGTCTTCCTATATTCCTGTCCTTTCATAGTGGCTGGTTGGTTTCAGTGTATCCCCCAGAGATCCTGTGCCAGAAACAGGGTTCATATGTTAATCCTCAGCGCAACAATGTTGAGAGGTGAGACTTAGTAGGTAGTTGTGTCCTGCAGGCAGAGCCTGGTGAATGGATTAACATCATTGTCAGGGGAGTGGGATTTTCATCCTGGGTGTGTTATGAAAGCCAATGGGCCCTGTGTCACCACGCCTCCTGCCTTAGGGTGATATAGCATGAAGGCCCTTGCCAGATGATGGTACCTTGATATTGGACTTCCCAGCCTACAGAACCAAGAAATGAATTTCTATTGTTTGTGTATCACCCAGGCTGTGATATGCTGCTCACAGAAGCACATGCAGGTTAAGAAAGCTCAAGACCAGCTTGCAACAGCTCCAAGTCAGCATGGCTGTGGACTGCATGCCTGGACCAAGGGGTGGTAAGGTCCACCTGCGAGATCACAAAGGCAGGAAGCTACAGAGAAAGGGGAAGATGAACTCTCCAGTCCAGCTGAGACCAGGCCCACATCTGGAAAGACCCTGCAACCCATTCACAGGGGAAAATCATGGAAGCATATTTATCAAGTGACTATTCATTGACTTTATTTATTTCTCTGGCAAAACGTTGGATCTTATATGTTGCTAACAGGAGACAGAAGATGGTGGAAGGGCAATGGCAGATTTTACGAACCTTCTCAGGACCTTCCACCCGGAAACTGCCAACCCTTCCCCACTGTCTTCTCCCCCTATGGAGAGAATAGTTTCAGCAAAACTACCTCCAGGAAGAACAGTTACTCTGACAGTTTCCATTCATGCGTGTACCTCCCAGCCTACCAGGGGCTTCCCACTAGGCCCCAGTAACTAGGTGACTAAATTCTGAGGATGAATGGCAGGACGAGAGAAGTATCATTTTTGAGAATAGGACTGAAATTTTTTGTATAGAGATTTAATCTCAGCTCTCAAACACATTTCAGTATGTTCCAAATCTTCAGAGGAAAGGTTAAGTATTAGGGAAGGGAGGTTGAATTCTACTAGTAATAGGGGGAAAAAAAAATCACCAGCATGAAAATCTAATCAGGGCCCAATTGCAGACCCCTCCCAGGTACAGAGCCAACCCAGGGCATGTGAACACTGGATTTTGCATTAATTTCTTAACTCTTCTATAACATTTTAGGAGCTAAACTACTTCAACAGGTAGCATAGCATGTGGCTTCAGTTTCACATCATTTTCCACATTTCTCCTTTTAAATATAAATATTTTTGAAGAAAAAAAAAAAAAACCCAACTGTGATGTGAGGCTACTCAGGGGGATGCTCCATTATATCTTCCTCCAACAGGATACATATTTCCCTGACCCTTTGCCTTGAGAAGTTGTCATCAGAAAGAGTCATTGGCCCTAACGAAAGAGCCATCGGGTCCAGGCCAGAGACACCGACATCAACAGGTCCCTAGTAAGATCCTCAGGAGGTCACTGTGACGAGTCCACTTGGGGCTTTCTTCTTGAAGAGCTTATCCTCACCATACTTGAGCTGATGGGAATGAAGCCCAGGGGGATGTCCCAACTAGAGGACAGAGGTCACTCAGCAACCAAGGCAGGACCAAAACTCATGAGTTTGGGTCATTTGAGTTCAAGAGACACTCAAGCCTTCCAGGTGGGGGATTTACTATTTGTCCCATTTGTTTTTTGTTTGTGGGCAGATTTTTTTTTTTAAATGTGTTTTTAGTTGTAGTTGGCACAATATCTTTATTTTTATGTGGTGCTGAGGATCGAACCCAGCGCCTCACACGTGCTAAGTGAGTGCTCTACCGCTGAGCCACAACCCCAGCTGTGGGCAGATTTTAAAATAAAATCTCAGCGCAAAAAAAAAAAAAGGTTCATTAAATAGCATTGTTTTAATAAATACTTCCTCTGAAAAAGAAATCCTTCCTCTGTATCCATACCCACACCATCACCTGGGACAGTTTTATTTTCGTGTTCTGTTTGCAAATGGTAGCCTGCCACATGTGACTCGGAACAAAACCTGCTTATGAGAATTTACCATTTAAATAGTACTACAGACCTACTCAAAGGCAAGAGGATGTCAGTCGGGTAAAAATGCAACGGGAATGAAAAGACACTCCACGTGTTCAGCCTCCAAGGAAATGCAAATCAAAACTATGATGAGATACCATTTCACATATGCCAGGAGGGCTAGAAGTATTCTAAAAATGGAACAAGAGTGTTAGTGACGCTATGGAGAAATTGAGACCCTCCGACATTGCTGGTAGAAATGAACTTTAATACTCTCGCTGTGAGGTACGCTTTGGTATTCTCAACAAGGTAAAATATCATCATACAACCCAGCAATTCTACTCCTAGGCATACACCCAAGGAGATAGGTCTTCTGTTTATTCCTTGATGCAGGGTCTAAGTTGCCCAGACTGGCCTCAAACTTGCAATCTCGCTGCCTCAGGCTCCCAAGAAGCTGGGAATACAAGCATGGTATTACCATCATGTTGGATCAGGTTTATCCCCAAAAGAATTGTGAACCAGGACCCAAAAAATCTTGTTCACAAATGGTCACAGCAGTACTATTTACAATAGCCAACAGGTAGAAACAACCCAAATTTCCATCAACAATGAATGGATACACAGAATGGGATATTTGTGCAATAGAATATTATTCAGCTATTAAAAAAGAAGGAAGTACCAACACATGCTTCAACACGGGTAAATATTGAAAACATTATGCTAAGTAAAAAAAAGAAAAAGAAAAAAGACTAGTATCAGACACTGTACGATTCCATTCATACGAGATATCCAAAACAGGTAACTGAGCAGGGCGGGATGGGGAATGACTACTCAATGGAGTGGGGATTTCGTCTTGGGGATGGAAACGTCCTGAGACTAGATGAGGATGACAGCTGCAGCACACTGTGACACACTACATGCCACTGAGTCACACCCTTTAAAAGGTCCATTCTGCTTTGTAATTTACCTCAAAAAACACACAAATGGGGGAAGAAGTCCAACAGAGGGCCCAGCTGGGCAAGCATAGCACATCCTCGGCAGCCCCTGACGAGGCTGGGCAGCCCTTTGCTCTGGGCTGCAGGGAGGTCGCCTTATGGCACGGATGCTCCGAGGTCACCCAAGTCTGCATTCAGCCTTGTGAGCCTGCAGTCCTGAGGCTGGGGACAGAGTCGACTGGGAGAAAACGCCCTCTGAGCCGTTCTTCTGAAAGGCCATGTTCCCTCCTCTCTTCTGCAGGGAGCAGAGGGTGACGTGGGCTGTTTTCCTTCAATCAGTCTCAGAGCTTCTACCGCCTAAAGGCTGATCTCGAAGAACAAGTAGCCTGAGGTTGTTCCACGGTTCTCCTCTTGCAGCGCCTGTGGGCTCAGGGCCAGAGCTTTCCTCGTTGTCGCAGTGTTTCTGAGCATCCCATGGAGTATCATTGCTGCCGATGTCGCCCAAAGACATTTGGATGTTCCTTCCGCTTTCGTTGTCACATCCTGGGTCCTAGACTAAACATCCATGCAACAAGTGCTTGGGTGCCGAGCACCATTTACCATTTCTACGCTTTGCAGTAACCCGACAATCGTCTGACGAGCCTGTCTACTCATCTTCTCCTTTGGCCGAGCTCCAGAAATGAAGCACAGCGGCAAGCCTGGCATGCCGTAGGCTGCTAATAAACGCACATCTTCTCCAGAGCAGTCGTTTTCTGTCTTGAAATGTCTGAGACTGCAGTCCATGCACCCACTAATCTCATGTAAATCATATCAAAGCACAAGCTAAGCTCACTCACTGTACTTCCTTTTTTCAATCAAATACCACTAGAAAAACCCTCAGAGACCACTGCCACAGGCAGGCTGCGTTATATTCTCTTCTCTCACTTAACAGTGACACAAATACTTTTTAACTGATTCACTAACACACACTTCTGAGGACCTTCAGAACACAATGCCCAGCAATGAACATAAAGAAGAAAAAAGATATAAATTCAAGAACTCAAATATCTTACCCACTTTCTGAAAAAGTCTCCTTCTAAACCCAGGAACAAGAACCCAAACAGGTCAGCAGATGGGCACCTCAAGGCCCAGTTCCCAGGGCAAAGTGCATTCTTTTGAACACCCTTTCCGATGGTCCCTGTCCATCTCCAATCATTCCTACCTTCACGATTTCATTTTGTGTAAGTGGCTGCAGTCCTATTGATCTAGGCGTTTTCCTGTCTTACTTTCCACTCGTATTGATAAAGGAGCCTACAGACGGGTGCATCCGCAGCTTCATCTCTTTCTCTGTACTGACAGGATTTGAGGGGTCATGACCTGGCCTGGGACCCATTATCTCACTTCGCACAGCCCCCATCTCTGTGCCCAGGCTCCCTCACCATCAGGCCTGGCCTGTGTGCTTGGGAAGGTCTCAAGGAGGTGAGCCCAACAGGAAGGAAGCGATGTCTCCTGGTGCCAGCACACGTCCCTTCTTGAGAAGCAGTGGCCATTCGGCCTCCGCGCTTGCAAAGCCCTCTGGAGCTGCACGTGATCTCATTCCATCCTCAACCCTCCACAGTAGTAGGTAGAGTGGCTTTCCCACGTCAGTGACGAGCAACACTGAGACCCACCCTGGTAACGGACCTGTCACCAGTCACTGGTACTCCTTACACTTTGTGGTCCCCTAGCGCCACTCTTCCATTCTCCATCCTCCCCAGGAGCCTGGCCTGCCCCGCTCTCTGGCTTCTAGTTAGGTTGGGCCAGTGGAGGGACCTCTCCTCTCCTTCAATGCACACCGGGCTCTCCATGCTAGCTTTCCCAATCCTGCTGCTTTCCCAGAACCCCGCCCACACCTTTGTGAAGGGTCATTCCACTAAGTGCCCCTCAGCTGTCCCTGGTGAAGGCACCAGGTGTCCGGCTGGGATCCCCAGTGACATGTCAGTCCCCGTCCCACCTTCTCATTCACTCCTCCCTTGGGCTCCAACCCTGAACACTGGCTAATCCCAAGTCCACACCAGAGGAGAGAGCATCCTCATCAGGCATCCACCGCCTGTTCCACGCGAGGCCCTCCTGTGAGTGCCAAGTCTCGATCCGGCCGGCTTGGCCCTGCTGGCGAGGCCGGCACTTAGGAGTCTGTACCTGCAGCAGCTGGAGCTTTCTCTGGGTAAACAAGTCAGCTCCAGCTGCTGGGACATGCGTGGAAGCGAGACAATGACTCATCAGAGAAGCTGCAGTCACTTGACCCCCTGTGACTCAGACTTTGCTGTCAACAGGGCACTGAGCTCAATAAAAACAGAATAAACCAATCTTTGCCTCCCAAGACCCTGGCCACCGAGGAGTTAAAAGGCACTGAAATTCTGGCCTAGACTCCAATCAATCCCTCCCCGCAAGTCCTCCAAGTCTCCTTTGTTATCCCTCTCCCTGCCCCACCAAAAAAAAAAAANCATATATATATATATATATATATATATATATATATATATATATATTGCAGAAAATGAAGCAGACACAGGTGCATGAGGCTGCACTCTGAGATGACAGCCAGGCCACCAGCCAGCAGTACACTCCGCTTTAATCACTGTGGTCCACGACGCCAGAGCCCTGCTTCTCCCGACTTCCAGTTCTAACTGTATCAAGAAATTGAATTTGAGAGGCTGATGCCCTGCGCTGACTGGCATTTGGCCACTCTCTCCCCTCATTCCTTCCTTTCTTGGTTGAGGCTCCTTCGGCTTTTTCAAGTTTGAGGCCTGTACCGCTGACCTGGTCTTGCGAGTGTTTTAAAAGCCAGGTAACACGTTCAGTGAGAACACGGAGCAATTCCAGGTGCCAACTCGGTCCAGGCCTTCACCTCCGCTACTCCACTCAATCACCCTCATAACCAGGTAGATCGGGGCGTGTCTGTTTTTGTTTATCTTTTTACAAATGAGTACAGGCTCAGATAAGCGATTAGCTACGATCACACAGGTAATAAAAAAGGAATTTAAAGCCAAGTCTACCTGTCCCCCAACTCTATACTTTGAACCTTCATCCTACTTCTGTACATATTTAATCACTTTTCATAATTCAGAATTCTTCAACTCCAAGGAAAAAAATCCCAAGATAGCAAAATATGCCCTATTATTTTTTGCAGTAAAGTTTTGCATTCACTTATTGAACACATACTATGCCCTAGGTATAATGAAAGGTCCTGGGGCACAAAGGTAGAAAAGATAGTCTCCACTTTCAAAGAGTTTCCAATCTAATTAGAGGAGCAGTTTCTGAACTTCTTTCAAGGATCCTGGATTCTCTTTGGCCTTGTAAAAATGAATTTTTACCTTTAATGTCAACATCAAGGCTGAGGGGCTTCTGCTTCTTATTCAAGAGCTCTAACTGAGAATAGGAGAACATTTATGTGAATATTTTAGGGGAAAAAAGGGGAAGCATCAGTACGTTGGCCCTACTTTTTTAAAAGAGAAACGTTTGAAATAAGAAGAGTTTCCAAAAGTCCGTAGCCCAGCATCACTCCAGCCACCCAGCAGATTCAGGGAGCAACCATTTCCTAACACCCCAGGCTACAACCTGTGCCAAGCACTTCCTGCTCTAGCAAATGAGATTCGTAAAACCTACAGCTGCGTAACCTAGTGTCTCAGACAACAAGTGAGGAAGAAGGTATTTGAGTCTGGCTCTTTTGTTTTTCACTATATTGAAAACAAGAGTAGATTTTGACTGCAAGCGACAGAAATCCAATTACAGTGATTTAACTAAATAGTGGCTTATTTTTTCATATAACAACAACAACAAAAAAAAAAAATCCCCGTGTATGAAATTCAGGCTTACAAAGTCCCTGTGTCTCTGGGGACACAGATCCCTTCTCTTTTTCTGACCCACCATCTTCAGCAAGAGGCTTTCATCATGAAATGACCATCCAACCTCCAAGCATCATAGCCACATTCCTGGCAGAAAATAAAAATGGGAGAAAATACAAAAGACCAAACATAAAAGCCAATAGGGCCTTCCCAGACTCGGCCTCGTTCCAGCCACCTGGGGACTTGATCCTGCCTCTCATTGGCCAAAACTGGGCCACTGGCCTCCCGTAGTTGCAGGCCGTGTACCTTAAAGTGGTGGTGGGGATTTCTCTTAGGAAAGAAGATGGGTGTGGGGAGGCCCAGGAACACCTGCCACAGCACTTGGGCCTCCCCCAGCACCAGCACAGCCACAGCCACACGTGGAGGCCGCTGTTGGAACTGACGTCTTCACCTCCCCAAGTCAGATAGCCTGGATCCCCTGCAAGGCAGGAACCCAGCCTACCCCACCATGACCAGGTGCTTTTTCCAGAACATGCTTGAAGCTGCAGCACAAGGGATGCTCATCATTTGACTCTGAAATCTAGTCCACTTAAAGAGGCTTTCATTGTTGAAATTTCTCTTCTATAATAACTGCTACATATATCGTGGACATTTTTACTGTGGCTGTTTAGGACTGGGGCTGTCATTTATCTCTACACCTGGAACAGAATGACTCAAGAAAAGGTTCAAGCAATCAATGGAGAAAATCTCCCCCCCCCCCAAACACACACTGAGATTAAATGATTCTTCTGGCCATTAAAAAAAATCTCTCTCTCCTGGGCCCATCCCATTCAACTGGGCTGTTGTGTTCAATTAATAAGCAGTATGAAAAGTGAAATATCAGGGTCACATCCCAGGAGACGGTCAGGATGCAGGAAGCCCTGCAGAGCCCTGGGAATAAGCACTGATCAGGAAGAAGCGCGTGTGCTTCAGAGAGCGGCTTGTGCTCTTGGCCCACAGGCCGAGAAGAAACGGGACTCCTGCAGGGCCATCTCCAGCCCAAAATTCACGACTTTCCCTCCACTGTCTGCCCATCTGTGTTCCCATCACTATCTTTGGTAAGTGTTTGCTGCCATGACCCAGAGAATCAAAGAAGATGGTGTGGGGGTGTTCTCAAACGATCGCCTCTCTGGAATTGTGGCCTTTCTACCACGCTTCTCTAGAGCAACCACCTCCCAAACTGGGCCACCGTCACTACGTCCCCTGGTTTAGTCACATACACAAGTAATTTTCACTCCAAAGTGCACAGGGGATGTGGGGGAGGGGGGCACAAACCAAGTGGAGACCCAAATGCACAAGGTTCAAGAGTATGGGGTCTAGTGGCTGAAACCAAGAGCCCCCATGAGGCAGGACGAGGTCCATCTTGTGATGGCTTCATTCTCCAGGAGTCTGACTGCTTCCCAGTAAGGTGAGGATAGCAGGATTACCTCCTCCAATGCCCTACTGTCTGGATTTCACCTGATTCCCCCACCAAATGCCACTCACATAGGAATTTGGGATTTTGTTCCCAATACATGAACTTTGGAGGCCACGTCCAGGCCACAACACCAACTTTTTGTCCCTTCTAACCCTCCCCGACTCTGGATCCAAGTCTCAAAGATGCAACAGTGGTTAGAACTGAGCTCAAGTGTGTCCAGTGAAATAGATAGAATATAGGTGCTTTAATATGCATTCTAATTGACTATTAAAATTCACACTTGCAAGGGCTGTTTCACATGCATTCACCATATTCATATTTACTCATTTCATCTTTGTAATAGTTACCTGATACAGATGTTAGCATTTTCTCCATTTTCCTCAGATGAGGAAACTGAAAAGAGTTTCCTCTGTCTCCTGGGCCCATACCAAATACCTTAGAAACTAATGAAACTAGCCAGTTAACCTTGGTCTGCTTACCTAGTTCCAGTGCTCTTCTCCCCTTTACGGGCCAGTAACATTTGTCTGAGCTTTTGTCTTTACCCATCCATAGTAAGCAGCACAGGTACAGAACACACTCCAATTTTGTCAAAATAAAAACCTTATTTTGAATCCTGGATTGATCACTTACAATCTGTGACTTTGGGCAGACTCCTTAGCCTCTCTGACCCTTAGTTTCTTTATCCATGACCTGACAACCCAAGAGTCTGCCTTTCAGGGCTGTTCTTTTGAAGATCAGATGAATCATGTGCGTAAATGCCCAGCACACAAAATACACGGGGGCTTCCACTACTAGTCAGACAGATCCCATCGTTTCTCATTCCACTTGAGGCTCCTCTCCATAAAAGCTTCCCTTACATCAGACATCCTGAATCTACCTTTTCTCTAAATTACTTTGTTATTCACTTCTGATGTCTAATTTAACAATGAGCTATATATTGTTTGAATCCTCAGTCCCTGACTACATTGGAAACTTCAGGGGGACATTGGAGTAGGTCTTAGATCAATGTATTTTATGGTGTTAACTTCATTCTAGGTATGTGATATATGCCTCATGGAGCAAGATGGTGTACACACCCATATCCATTATCCAAAGATGCAAAATTCACAATATGTAACATCCAAACAAATAGCAAGCATGCCAAGACCAGAAACGATCATTCATGACAAAACAAAAGCCAACACAAAACAGATAGAATTATGGAAAAGGGACATTGTTAGAACTAAATTCACACATGTTTAAGAAGTTAAAGGCAAAGTGAGATTTATATGACATAAAGACCCAAATCAAACTTCTAAATATGAAAACTATAATGCCCGAGATAAAAAATACAATTGATGGAATTAATGACAGATTAAAAATTGCAGAAGAAAATATGAGTAACTTTAAAAGCATAACAGAAAGTATCTGAAGTTAAATTTGGTGGAAAAAAGAGAATGAGTAAAAAAAAAAAAATGATTGCAGCACAATTGATATGAGCTGTGAGACAACCTCAAGAATCCCAAGATGTGTGTGGCAAGGAGAAGGTCGGGAGAAAGAACAGAAAATATTTGAAAAAAAAATGGCAAACATTTCAAACCAGATGAAAATTATCAAGGCTTAGACAGATGCTCCTCAATTTACGATAGGGTCACAACCTGGTAATCCCACAACTTGAAAAATTATTGTGAATTGCAAATGCATCTCACACACCTACCACACCCAATAACAACATAGTTTAGAAACACAGTAACTGCAAGTATTGGTAGTTGACCCTTCCATTGTGTGGTTGACAAGAACCAGCACTAAAGAGCATGTTACTGTTTATCACTAGCCAGGGAAAAAAGTCCAAATGCAAACTCTGAAGTATGGTTCCTGTTGAATGTATATTGCTTTTGCATTAATTGTAAAGTACAAAAATTATAAGCTGTACCTCCATAAGACAGGGACTATCTAAAAAGCTCAATATTCCCAAACAAAACTATGCTAAAGCACATTATAATCACATTGCTCAGGATAGTGGTAAAGACAATCTTAAAATTAGCAAAGGAAAAAAGATACCACACCAAAAAAAAAAAGAGATTACATTCTGGTTAGAAACAACATAAACCAGAAGACAATAGAGTGAAATCTTTAAAAATATTGAAATAGAAGCAGGTAACTTAAAATTCTATACCCAGTGAAAATATCTTCAAAAAACAAAAGCAAAATAAATATTGTTTTACACATTAAAAAACTGAAGTTGCCAGGCACAGTGGCACATGCCTGGAATTCTAGTGGCTCAGGAGGCTAAGGCAGGAGGATCACGAGTTCAAAGCCAGCCTCAGCAATGGTGAGGTGCTAAGCAACTCAGTGAGACCCTGTCGCTAAATAAAATACAAAATAGGGCTGGGGATGTGGTTCAGTGGCTGAGTGCCCCCTAGTTCAATTCCTGGTACCAAAAAATAAATAAAAGCTGATGTCATTTAAGAAAAACATGCTACAAAAATATGTGACAGTCCTTCAAGCAGATGAATGATGTCAGAAAACGACAGCAGATACATTGAAAACTCAATCCACACAAGAGTAGAGAGCATTAGAAATGGTGACTATGTGGGCAATAAACTTTTTCTATTTAAATCTATTTAAAAGTAATTTGCTGTTTAAAGAGAAACTGATATTTTTAAAGTGTTGTGTCAATAACGAGTGTCAGAATAAAACACATGAGTGTGAAGGCTGGGAGTAGGGGGCGGTCAACTCACTGATGGATTCCAACACCACACACGAAGTGCTGCAATGTCACTTGAGAATGGGCTGAAGCTAAAGAGGTGCCCTAGAATCCTAGGGTGACTGCAGCTTAGACTTTTCATAAGTGACCATATCATTTCTGTGCCTTCTATTCCAAACCTACTAAGAATTTCTCTTCTTTTTATATCAAAAATGGGTGTTGCGTCTTGTCAAATACTTTCTCTGCATTTATTCTGTGTGACCTTGGGTTGGCCTTGGATCTTGGATGTGGATCAAAAGCAAGATCCATAAAAGAAAAAACTGACAATCTGGATTTTATCAAAATAAATATATGTCTGCTCTTCAAAAGACACTGTTAATGGGGCTGGGATTGTGGCTCAGTGGCAGAGTGCTCACCTAGCACGTGTGAGGCCTCGGGTTCGATCCTCAGCACCACATAAAAATAAACAAAATAAAGGTATCGTGTCCAACTACTTCTAAAAAATAATATTAAAAAAGAAAAAAAATACACTGTTAAGAAAATTAAAAGGCCACAAGCCAAGAGAAAATATGCAAATATTATGTGTGCTAAAGACAAGTTTAGCTGATACAAGGAACTCATAAAATTCAACAAGAAAGTAAACCCGATTTTATAATGGACGGCAGATTTAAACACACATTTTGCCAAACAAGAAATGCATGTGGCAAATAAACACATGAGAAGATGCTCAAGATCATTAGTTATCATGACTACACAACCTATGGGACATCCAAAAAGGCGGACCATACCAAGTGTTGGCAACTGGGGCAATGTAACAGGATACAACCACTTTGGAAAACAGTTTGGTTACGTCTTGAAAAGTTAAATGTATGCCTACCATAGATACATTCACACCATGGTTAGGTTCCTACCCCTGAGAAATGAAAGCATATGTCCACTCAGATTTGGCCATTAATGTTCATAGCAGATCTACATATGATAACTAAAATCTGCAAATCAATCATCTTCTCCAAAATGTGAGTGGAAAGAACCTGTGGTATATCCAAACCATGGAATATTCCTAGCAATGAAAATCAATGAGCCATTAACATACACAACATGGCAAATCACAAAATTATATGGAGTGAAAACAGTACAATAAAGAATACATACTTGTAATTAAAACATTCTAGAAAGTGTAAATTAATCTCTAGTGTCAGAAAGCAAGGTACTGGTTGCCTAAGGACAAGAGGGTGGGATAAGTGAGATGAAGGGATGAGCAGGGAACCTGAGGTGACTTTGGTGAGTGATCTTGGCTGTGCTGATGATTTCATGGATGTACTCACATGTTAAAACTTCTCAAATTGCATTATTAAACATGTGCATGTTATGTGTCACTTATAACTCAAAAAGTTGCTTTTAAGAATTACATATCTCTATAGTCCCCTCACATAGTAGGTCCTGTTAACAGCTATTTTCCACAACCATAAACCGCAGGATCTCAACTCCTAACTTGGAGAGCTCTTTCTTGCCAGAAAAGTGTAGGTGACATTTATTGAAAGGATTCAGTGTTCACTCTCCTCTGCATCTCCGCGTTCCCAAGCCTGGCAGCCTTCTGTATCAGCAGTGTCCCAAAGGGCACCGTGAGAAGACCAGCCTGGTCATCCCTCTCCATTCTCGTCCCCCACAGCCGTCGTCTTCTCATCGCAACCCAACTGGTTGGCTCATCAGAAGGCATAATTATTTTTATACTGTCCACGTGCGGTCAGTATAAAATGTGACTAGCGCTGAATAAAGGCTGAAAGAGGGTAAGCATGAAAGAAAGGATCGAAGTTTCTACCTTTGTACCTCTGTGCCCGCAAGGCGACCTCCAGCCCCTGCAAGTAGTGCAGGCACAGCTCAGTCTCAATAAAGGATTCTGAGCCAAAATGTACCTGATAAAGTCATGAAGCACAGGACTGGAGACACTGCTTTGCTCGTCAGGGGAGGGGGAAGATCCTCGAGTGCAGAGCTGGTGCAGGGTCAGGCAGAAGCGGGAGACTCTGAGAAGACGGTCCTGGTCTCGTCCCCAAGCTTTCTCGTAGAGGACGATGAGGTACAGCTCGGGACAGGAGGGAGCTGGGACTCCTCCACAGGTCTACACAGTCCAGAGACTCGGGTCAGAGAGGACAGGAGGTAATGCCTTTCTAATTTGGCGACTGGAGTGTTTTGCAGCTTCATGGAGCACCAAGAGATGGAACCAGTTCTCTCAGGGAGAGAACAGGAGCAGGGACACAGGCCACCAATCCACGGACAAGACAGGGGCCAGGGCAGAAGGTCGAGAAGCCACTAGACACCAAGACTGACAGGTGGGGTCGGGGGGAGTTACTAAGCAACTAGGAGCAAAAGTTAGGAAATCCATCATCAATGTGACCTCATTTGTCTGGCCCCACAGAGGAGGAAAGGAAATCTAGAATATATCCATGAGAAAAAAAAAAATCTCATCACCAGAAGCTGAACAATTATCTCTAAGCATTCTTACTAAGAGTCTCAGACCCTGTATTAGGAAAATACAAAAGTTATCTTGGGAGCTATGGCTCCTCATAAGACTTTCTGAGTGTCACCCTCTCTACTCGTCACTTTCAGACAAACAGAAAAATAACATTATCTATGGGGTCTTGGTGTTTCTCTAACCCCTTAATTACAAAAAGGCTCCAAAGACTAAGAGATCCTGTGAGCACAGTGGAGAAGTCCATCCCAACCATCTGACTGTGGTCCTCAGGAAAACCCTGAAGGCCTGGCTTTGAATGAGAACAAAGGACGCCCTGACAGGCCATGTGGAGGCCTTGGCTCCTGGGGCTGGACCTTTGTGACTGGCAGCTGCAGAGCCCAGGCGGCTATGGGTCTTGTTGACACCCACGACTTCATGCAGGCCCATCTCCGTGACTGCTCAGCTTCTTGGACTTCCCGGGCTCTCTGCTAAAGCACCACGACCACTCCCAGGCCTTGACCTCACTTTGACAGTAAAACAGCAATTACACTTTAGGACATGTATTTTGTTGGGGTTCCCAACTCTTATGTCCAGAGAAGTGGGTTGGCACGTGAGGTGGAAAGAACTGGGCTGGACACACCTAGACACACATGTTCTTGTGCTGGCTTTGGAACTAGAACGCATTTTCTTAGAGTGAATGATCTGGAATCCATCCACTCTGTACTTGGCACACCTTGGCCAGCCTTTGCTACCTAGACTGTGCTGTGCCAGGGGAACACGAAACCAGTATTGGGTTGGGAGCAAGACCTGCATCTGCCTTGTGATAACCAGAAGGTGGGCTCATTACCTTCACAGTAGCCAAAAGGGCTTTTGTAGGAAAGTTTCCTATTGTTCAGTTTCTAAATGACCCAAGGCTAGGAAAATAGTTCTTGTAAGGAGATCACTAGGTATCCAAACATATAGTCAGTGATTCCCTTGACACGTGACTTGAAAATTGTACCCCATCGATTCTGTGAACTAAAAGCATTCAATCATTCAATGGGGCATCAGCCTGGATTACTGCGGAAAATGTTGGTATAGGTACCTTTAAAATTAATAAATTTATACCATGTAACAGGCATACTTTCTATGAAAAGCACCTACCACACATTAATGAACTCATTCTTACACTTTTCATCAAATTTAAGGGTCATGAGATTGAGATCTTTATTTTATTTTCATTAATTGCAGCATTTCTAGTGCAACAGAACACTACACAACACAGTAAATTCTCAAATGCTTACCATAGAAAAGAATCGTGCAATGAGGCCCTTATAAGCTGAATTTGTATGCAATGCTTTATAGATTCAAATTATAATCTTCCTTAACCAAAGTAAAGGCCAACTTTATAAAAAAGACTTCTATAAACCAAACTTTATAAAAATACCCTTACCTGCCCTTGGTTTCTTCAGGTAGTCCACTACTATCCTCAGGAGGCTGGTAGAGATCCAGGCCTCATTTTGAGGACGAAAAGTTGGAAATTGTTATTTCTGAGTCAAATTAAATCTCGACCTAACTACTGTTATGCCTACAAGATGGAACACTGTAGGTCCCCTCTGAGGTCAACAGGTCCTAGTGACTATTAGTGCTTGACCCTGGGGGACCTCAGGGAATGCATCTTTGGAAGCTTACATTACCTTAAAGTCACATGACTACTTTCATGAACGGCCACAGTGTGGGCTGTTGAGGCTTTCATAGACACTGCTGACAAGAACCACAGCAAAGAGATAAGACAGGTTACACTTTTGAGCTAACAAAGCACCTACCCATTGACATCCTGCAGCCCATCCAAATTAACTTTTCCTACAAAAGCTACTCCATAAAATTGTGGTGATGATTACTCCAGATGCACAAACCCTGATGTACAGACACAGGAAATGTGAAAAGAAACACTACTCCAAAGGAAAATGATGATTCCCCACAAATATTTGAAGGAGATCTATGAAATGACTGAAAAAGAATTCAGAATAATGGTCCTTAGGAAACTCAGTGAGATATACTACAAATATGTAATACAAAAAATGAGAAAAAACAATCCAGGATATTAATGAGAAATTAATAAAAGACAGAAATCATGAAAAAGAACCAATCAGAAATCTTGGAGCTAAAAATTCAAATAAATAAAATAAAAAATAAAATCGAAAGCTTCCACAACAAACCAGAACAAGAAAGATTCTCTAATTTGAGGTCTTTTGAATTAACCCAGTCAGGAAAAAAAAAAATAAGTTTTTAAAAGAATAAAGACTTTGAGACTTATGGGACACTATTAAGTGAACAAATAATTCACATTATGGGAATTCCAAAATGTGAAGAAAAGTGGAAAGATATGAAAAACTTATTTCATGAAGTAGCTGAAAACTTCCCAATCTTCAGAAAGATATGGACAAGAAGCTCAAAGTATCCCAAACTGGATTAAACTCAAAAAGATCTTCTCCAAGGCATATTATAATCAAAACGTCAAAAGTACAAAGATAAAATTCTAAAAATAGTAATAGAAAAGCATCGAACCAGATTTAAGGGAATGCCCACAAATTTTGATATGGATTTTTTTTTCTAAAAACTTATTTCCCTTTTAACTTCTCTTAATACCCATTGGTCATTTTGGAATGCTCAACTTCTATGTATTTGTATATTTTCTATTCTTATTGTTGATTTGATTGTAGTTTTATTCCATTGTAGCCCGAGAAGATACACAATGATTACAATTTTTTTTATTTATTAAAACTTGATTTGTGATCTAACATATATTCTATTTGCTAATGGTAAGAATGTATATGCTGTTGTTGGATGAAATATTCTGTAAATATCTTTTAGATAAATGTGATGTATATAATGGCTGAACTCAGATATTTCTTTTTTAAAAATTATTTATTTTTTATTATTAGTTGTTCAAAACATTACAAAGCTCTTGACATATCATATTTCATATATTTGATTCAAGTGTATTGAACTCAGATGTTTCTATGTTGATTTTCTATTTGGATGTTCTGTCATTGAGGAAATGGCATATTCAAGTTCCCAACTATTATTGTATATCTGTTTAGTTCTAATTGTATTTGCCTTATATATCTGGGTTTTTCAGTGTTGTGTGCTTATATACTTATAATTGCTATATCTTCTTGCTGAATTGATCTTTTTTGTCACTATATAATGGCCTTTTTAAATCTCTTTTTATAGTTTTTGACTTAAAGTCTTCTTTTTGTAATATGAATATAGCTACTTCTGTTGGCTTTGGTTCCCATCTTCATGGTACCCTTTTCCAACCCTTCACTTTCATACTGTTTATATATTTATGTGAATTTCATAAGCAGAATATAGTTAGCGCTCTCTCTCTCTCTCTCTCTCTCTCTTTAATCTATGCATCCATCCTCTGTCTTTTGATCAATGAATCTAATCCATTCAAGGTTATTATTGATAGGTATAAATTTCTGTCATTTTGTTAATTGTTTTCTGCATGTTTTACAAAAGCAGAACTGAGGGAAATCTATATCAATAAAGGTAGACATCAAAAAGTAGGAAAATCTCCAATAAATAACCTAACAATGTACCTCAAGGACTTCGAAAAGAACAAAATCCCAAATTAGTAGAAGACATAGTAAAGATCAGAGCATTAAAAAAAACTAAAAAGCAATAAAGATGAAACAAAGGATTCATTTTTTGAAAAGATCAAATTTATAAACCTGTAGCCAGACTAGCCAAAAGACAAAAGACCCAAATAAATAAAATCAGAGATGAAAAAGGAGACATTATAACTGATATCACAGAAATTCAAAGTTTCCTAAGAAATTACTATGAACAATTACAGGCATAAAAAAAAAAAAAAAAACAACTGGAAAATCTTGAAGAAATAGATAAATTCCTGAACCTATTCAAGTCATAAAAGTTTAATCAGGAAGAAATAGAAAATCTTTTCTTAATATATTTTAGTTGTAGATGGACACTATTTTATTATTTATTTATTTTATGTGGTACTGAGGATTGAACCCAGGTCCCCACATGTGCTCTACCACCGAGCTACAACCCCAACCCCAAGAAATAGAAAATCTAAACAGACCAATAATGACCAATAAGATTGAAGAAGTAATTATAACTCATCTAAACAAAGCCCAAGGCCAGGCATGATGGTACAGCAACAAATGCACACATCAAAAAGTAGAAAAGTCTCATCATAATTTCATAATCTCATGATCCCAGCAATTTGGGAAGTCAAGATAGGAAGATCTCAAGTTTGGTAACAACCTCAACAACTCAGCAAGACCCTGTATCAAAATAAAAAATTAAAAGGGCTAGGGGTGTAGCTCAGTGATAGAGCACCCCTGGGTTTGATCCCCAGTACAAAAAAAAGTTGAATTTTATAGAACATTTAAAGAACAACTAATTCTGATTCTTCTTAAACTATTCCAAGAAAATAAGTGGAAGGAGCCCCATCAAACTCTTTACAAACCCAAAATAATCAAAGATATGAAAGAAAAAAACTCTAGACCCATATTCCTAGTGAGCATGGATGCCAAATTTCTCAATAAAATGCTATCAAACCCTAACCAAATTCAACAGCATATCAAAAAAGTCATACACCATGATTGAGGGGGACTCATCCCAGGGAGGTAAGTATGGTTCAAAAAATGCAAGTCACTCGACATACCACAGCACATCAACAGAAGGACAAAAGGCATGATCCCCTCAATGGATAGAGAAAGTACTAAGATAAAGCATCCCTTTGTTATAAACCTCTCAACAAATTACCTACAGAAGGAACACACCCAAAACCCGAGAAGTCTTACACATGAAAAGCCCGGGCCAACCTCACAGTGAGAGGAGGAAAACGGAAAGTGCTTCTACGGTTTATGTGACATGGGAAGTCCCAGCAAGAGCCATGAGACCGTTAAAGAAAGACACCGAATGGGAAAGGAAGACATCAAGATGTCCATATTTGCAGCTGACATTATTTTATATAGAAAAACCTGAACATTCATCAAAAAGCTGTTACAACTGATAAATTCAGTAAACTTTCAGGATACAAAAAAAAAAAAAAACCACCAATCTTATTTACAACAGCTATAAAAAATATTTAGGAATAAACTGAGGAAGCAAAAGATCTCTACAGTGAAAATTATAAAACACTAGTGAAAGAAATCACAGAAGGCACACAAAAAAATGGAGTTATCCCATGTTCTTGGGTTGGAAGAATTAGTATTGTTAAGATGACCATCAACCCTAAGTGGTCTATAGATTCAATGCGAATCAAGTCAAGATGGCGCCTGGCAGTTTGCCAGGAGGAGTGGTTTGTGAGCCACGCCAACGAGCCATTAAGATGGTGGGAATTCCTTATTGGCTGATTGCTGTATCTGATGATGCTAATTGAGTCAAGCTGTGTGTCATCAGCTGGGTATATATACCTCTGCTGTTCCGCAATAAAGCAGTTCCCGCTTCAACTGTCAAGTTGCTTGTCACCTCCCGGTTATTTTGCCCAGCCGGACTGCGGCAATTCCCAACAAAACACCAATGTCTTTCTTTACAGAAATTGAAAAAAAAAAATTGTGAAGTTCCTGTGGAAGCATAAAAGACTCACAATAGCCAATCGCTGAAGAGAAAAAAAAATTAAATCTGAAAGCATCAAAACACCCAATTTCAAAACATACTACAAAACCATAGTAACCACAACAGTTGGCCCTAGTATAAAAACCAACACAGGCCAAAGGACTACAGAACCCATAAACTAATCCACATACGTACAGCCATCTGATTTCTGACAGAGTTGCCAAGAATGTACCCTGGAGAAGGGACAGTCTCTTCAGGAAGTGGTGCTTCTGGGTAACACATGCAGACGAGACCCCATCTTTTCCTCTCCTTGTACACAAAAGTCAGTTCACGGTGGACCAGAGAGCTAAACGTAAAGCTGATGCTATTGGGTCAAGAACACAGGAGAAACATTTCAAGACATGGGTGTAGACGGTGATTACTTAGATTTTTTTTTTTTTTTTTTAAGGACCCTGGGGGAATAGGCCACAAGAGTAAAATTGGACAATGGAATTATATCAAGTTAAGCTTCCACACAGCAAAGGAAATAATTGACAGTTAAGAAATAACTTACAGAATGGGAGAAAATATTTGTGAACCAAATCGCCAATAGAGGATCACTATCCAGGATGTATGAGGAACTCAAAAATCTGAACACCAAAACATTAAATAATTCAATTTAAAAAACAGGTGGGGGAAAAAAATACAAATGGCCAACAAGTATATGAAAAAAATGTTTACTCACTTAGGAGCTCCTAAGCTCCTTTCCCTTACTGAGGAGGATGCAAATCAGAACTACACCAAGATGTCATCTCACACCAGCTAGAATGGCTCTCATTAGAAAGAGACAATGATGGATGCTGGCCAGGCAGCGGAGAGGGGGATTCACAAAGGGTTGGTGGAATGTAAATTAGGTGATGGAACATGGCATGGAGTTTCCTTTAAAAACCATAATCTAGGGCTGGGGTTGTGGCTCAGCAGAAGACCACTCAGCTAGCAGGTGCAAGGCCCTGGATTCGATCCTCACAAACACATAAAAATCAAGGTACTGTGTCCAACTACAACCAAAACAAACAAACAAAACCAATCTACTACATGATCCAGCAATTCCTCTACTGGCTCTATATCCAAAGATGAAGTCTTTACACCAAGAGATACCTGCACATTCATTTTTATTGGAGTATTATTCCACAATGCTAGAGAATCAAATTAGATCCCCAACAGTCATTAGTGGATAAAGAAATTATGGTATGCATACACAGGGAATATTATTTAGCCATAAAAATGAATGAAATTCTGTCAGCAAATGGATGGGACTGGAGACTATTGTGTTAAGTGAAATGTGCCAGAGAGAGGAAGACAAAAACTACATGTTGTCACCCTTTTGTTGAGACTGGAAAGTCGACCTTATGGGAGAATGGAACAATGGTCACTAGGGACTGAGAAGCAGAGGCAGAAAATGTTCAGTAAGGGGCACTAAAACACAGAAGGACTTTGCTCTGGTTTTAATGGCACAGCCGGGGAACGACTGGGTGAAACTATTTCAAAATGATTAGAAGAGCATGAAATCCCAGCACATCCTCATGATTAACGTTTGAGGAGACGGAAGTGCGTGTTACCCTGATTATTCCACGTTGTGTACGTGCATGGAGTTGCCACCCCGTACCCCATAAAGATGTACAAATATTATGACTCAAGTCAAGAAGAAGTTGACGAATCTTGGCAGAAAACAGGAGGCGCGCCAGCTCGGGCCCAGGTGTGCGCGGTCAGGCGTTTATTTGCTCTAGCTTTAAGCTCCATCATATCTAACTAGCATCACCTCTCTGCTCATTTCCAGTGTCATCTCCAAAATCCAGGACGAGGAGCAAAGGCACTGTGGCCCCACGTGGAGATCCACCACTGATGGGGAAAACAGGGCTCCCTCCATGCACTCGGGAAGGAAAGCAGATTAGAGGGAGAACGCAGAGTGGGCAGGGTACCGGGTGAAGCAGGAGAAAAACAAAGCCGAGTAGGAGCCGGTCTCGGTGCAGGAGAGAATCAGCGGCTGAAACCGCCCCTTCTGCTCTCCCGCGGGTGCTGGGCCTCCGCGGAGCCTAAGTGGGATCTCCAGCGCCACCTACCGGGAAGCTGGAAACCAGCGCAGACCCGAGCTAGAAAAGCAGCGGAATCCAGCCTGCAGCCACCAGGGGCGCGGGTTCTGTTTGGTTTTTGGTTTTGTTGAGGCTGGAGGGCTTTTCCGGGCTCCCTCTCCTTCCTGCACCAGGGATTCCAGAACTCCTGCGTGGGCCGGTTTGTTGGCCCGTCACCCCGCTGCGGCTGAGCAGGAGCCGTGGCTTTCACCTCCCCAAGCGCAGGGCCCCTACAGGACAGCCTCTCCAGAAACTGCCAGTTGCACATGGAAAGAGAAAACCCGATTCGTTAGTGACCACTGGCTGTTAACAAATTCACAGGAATCAAATGGAAAAAGGAGCCACCAAAGAAAACTGAATTTCCAGAGTGTCTGAGCTTCATTTAGTTGGCCTGAGGACGCACACTCTGGACTCCGTGCGGAGGAGGGCACTGTGCTGGACCAAGGAAATCGTTCTGTGTGGCACCTCCTAGCACTACGCAAAGGTGGAAGAGTAGAGGTGAGCCCGACATGTGGGTGGGGAGGGGACATCTCCCAGGTACCCAGGACGCTGCGGCTTCTCTCTCAGAGTTAAGCTGTAGTCAGTGATGGGAATGGCTACTCCTTCCTTATTCCCTCAAAATTAATCCTGTCGCAGAGCCACAGGGGTCCTCGGCTTTGGCTGCAGAGCTGCATCCTCGCTGGAGCTCCAGGGAGAGCCTTTTCCCCAGAGAAGCTGAGTTTTCTTACCTTTTCCAGCTCCTAGAGGCTGACTATGTTCCTTAGCTAGTGACCGCCAAAGCCAGCCACGGCTGGTGGAGTCTGCCCCACGCTGCTCCACTCTGATGCTTCTGCCGCCCTCCTCCATAAAGACTCTGACATCAGATTGGGCCCGCCAGTAGCCCAGGATAATCTATTTTAAAGTCAGCTGATGAGCATCATCAAAGCCATCTGCTCCAGTAATTCCTCTTTGCCACAGAAGGTAACCTATTCACAGGTGGCTGGGATTAGGAAATGGACGTCTTTGGGGGACATCTTACTCTGCTGACCCTAAGTGACTCCAACATGCAGCTAAGGATGAAAAGTGCTGGTCTCCGCATGGGACAACAGACTAGAGAAGTGGCCCAGCCAGCTCGGCAGAAGACGGGAGGCACACGGAAAAACCCACGTGGAGGTAGGGCAAGGAGAAGAGGCAAGAATCAGCCTTATTAACTTCATGTTGCTGTGGGCCTTGTTTGTGGGTGCCAACCTCATTCTACTCCCTGACAGTGCTGGGAAGTTACGGAACTCGCACCGAGAACTCGGTCCATCCCCACCTGCTGTTACCTGTTATAGGAGATGGAAGAGACTTTTCCAGACTTTTATGACCCGTGGCTATGGGCTGGCTCCTGGTCCAAGCTCAGGGGGCCTGTGCCTGCCAGCTGCTCAGCATTCTGCAGCTCTGTAGAGTGGCCGTCTTCTCTGGTGGAGGATGAATTGGCTAGTACTTTACGCCCACACACACCTGGGCTTTTGAGCTCATCATAACCATCTAACTTCACCGGAGCAAGGAGCATCGCCTCCCCAGGACAAGGCCCTCAGCTGTGGCCTTTGGATGGCGTGTAGATTCTCTGGTCTGCCTCAGGTCTCACTCTAGCATATTTTTCACCTGGCTCATGTGTCACTTTCTCACTTGCCTGGGAGGAATTTAAGTTTATAACAATCCCCTCCTGCAGTGTTCGCATGCCTCAAGTTGGGCAAAATTCTAATAAAACCCATTTGCCTGGCATTGGTGCTAAGGTGAATCATTCTCTGGGGAAAAAGCTAGGGTAAAGCCAATGGCTGGCTGTGCACACGAGACCCTTTCCTCACACCGGAAGTCCCTGAAGAGTTCAATGACCCGTGGTGAGTAAACCACCTGCAGCTGGTGAACATACTGGCCTGTACTGGTAAATTTCACTTATGTAGGAAATTAAGCTTTCGACTGTGTTAGCAGTTACTATGACAAACACCTGGGAGAAAGCAGTTTATAAGGAGGAAAGGTTTGTTTGTGCCAAAGGTTTGAGTCCATGGGAGAGTGCTCTGGGGCCTACAGTGAGGCAGCACTCACAGCAGGAGCACATCGTGGAGCAAGCTGCTCACCTCAGGGCAGCTGGGAAGCAAGCAGATAAAGAGGACAGGTTGGCGGGAATGCTAGCACCCCCTTCTAGGGCACAACCCCAATGCCTCATTCCCTGAACCTCTTAAGAATTTCCCCACCTCTTAGTTTCTACTTCTCCATAGCAACACAGAGACCAAGTTTTTTTTGTTTGTTTTTAGCAGTACCAGGGATTGAGCCCGGGGAGCCCCGGCACTGAGCTGTCCAGTCCTTTTCATTGAGAGTGTCTTGCCAAGTTACCCAGGCTGGTCTCGAACTTGTGATCCTCCTGCCTCAGCCCCGAGTCGCTGGGGTTACAGGTGTGCTCCACCACTGTGCTAGCTGAAACCAAACCTTTAACACGTGGTCTCTGGGGAACATTTAAAATCTGAAGTATAGCACTATCAAACTGGAACCTGCCCCCATTCTTCAGCCTTCAGAGACAGACTACCAACTCTATCTTCTTTCAGTCTTTAAAATTTTTTTAAAATCATCATCACCCGAGTGCCTCTTCCCACCCCAAAAGGTGGGAGGTGAACATGTGCACACACCTGATTCCTTGGGCCAGTAGTGCCTCCTGAGATGCTTGAGGACTGTCTTTCCTTCTGGTAAATCCCTAACGTGGCTGTGCCTGCAGTCTCTGCCCCAGATCCACACAGCACCAGAGGGTGATCTGACCACAGAAGGGCAGACCTGGGCCAGAACCCAGCCCAACCCAGCACGCGACCCTAGTGATTAGGAAGCAATGGAGGACTTGCCAAGCTGCCGCCTTTGGGGTCCAGGAACGTGACAGAGGGAAAACCTCCCCTGAAGAGCACCAGGAATTTCTAACAGAGAAGGCCTAGCCACTCTCTCTCTGCACTCTCCTGATTGGCACTGTTTTGTGAGGACAAGCTAGCACTGAAACATGCTTCACCTAGAGACTGGAGTCCATTTGAAGGGCTAGAGCCCTTCAAATGAAGGGCTAGAGAAATACAAGTGGTAGGTGGTAACTATGTCTACATGATACTGCTCGTTGAAAATCAGCCCTGGAATAATTTAATTAGGAGATGAAATTCAAGCCAATATTGGAACAGTTGGTATAACAGTGTATTAAGTAAGATCCATGCTCCTGGCTCAAATGAGATTTGGTCTAGATGCAATTTTGGTTGAAATGTCCTTTATCTCAGATTAAATGAGTACCTGCAGACTACTGAGAAGAGCGCCTGGAACACGCTGACCTTTAGAACTGGTGTTCTTTGGCCATTAAACATCTTCACTTCCACTACAGCCCCTTACCCACGGTCTGGCATGTAGCTGTCACTCAGTAAATGCTGTGATAAACAAATACCAAATGCTGGGTCTCTGGCACACACAGTCATGGGGCCTGCTACACACACTCGGTCCAATGAGAACAGAAGAAACATGGCTTCAGCTACAAGGTCTGGATAGTCAAGGAAAGCTGTTAGTGAAGTAGCTGAGCAGATTACTATACTGGGACAAGTGTGGTGACAGCCCCATCTGCAGGGAGATAATGCTCTCGATCTGTCTCACGTCCACAGGACTCCCACTGCTCAGAGTGCTCTGCTGTCCCACTTGAGAGCTGAGGGGGCAAAGCAAGCAACCATTCCAGCAGGGATGCACTCAGATGTGACGATCATCACCACGGAGCCGGGCACATGCCCCTCAGTGATGCTCGTCACCCACGGAGCTGGGCACACGCCCCTCAGTGATGCTCGTCACCCACGGAGCTGGGCACACGCCCCTCAGTGATGCTCGTCACTCCCAGAGCTGGACACACACCCCTCAGGGTGTCACACGTGCTAGGAGCTCCAAGGAGTCCTGCACAAGGACACCTTGTGGAAACAGACTATACCTAGCGATAATTAAGAGAACAGGATGGGAAGGACTTTATTTTTCCAGGTCCTCAGGAAACCTCAGCAAGCTGGAGCTGCACGAGGATAAGTATGAAACCAAGAAAAGTACAAGGCTTTAAAGTACGGTGCACTGTTTCTTCAACCTCTGGCAGGTTGGAAATCCAAGGCCATCGGGACAGAAAGCCGAAAGGACTCCTTGGCCTCGGCTGTCAGACAATCTTCACCGTCTTGAGCATATCGGACAGGACATAAGTGTCATCCCAACCCCTCCCAGGCCTCCTCAGGGTCCGCTCCAAGGCCTGAGCCATTTCCAGGAGCTCCGGTGTGGCAAGTTTCTGCCCAGGGTGCAGCTGACAGAACAGGATCTCGTTCACTTCTCCCTCGATTCGCCTGACGTACAGCACGGGGAACGCTGCCTTGAGCCCAGCCAGCACGGAGTCCTTCAGAGCCAAGTCTCTGCACACGAGGTTGAGGATAAAGACACCTGCAGGGGAAGGAAAGGGTCAGAGGGGTGCAGATCCCGAGGCACGCTGGACACAAGGACCAGCTCCAAGGGAAGGCCACGTTCTGTTCCAGAGAGGCCCACAGACTCAGCAAACACGCTCAGGACAGCAGTGAGCCTGCTGAAGACACAGCACACAATGGCACAAAGAAAAGCAAGGGGCTTGTGAACCATGGGTTCTTCTGGGGGCTACACATCACCACTGGCCATGCCTCAGTTTCCCAAAGAAGGAATAAGGAAGTGATATCCCAAAGGAAAAAACTTAACCAACTCCACAGGGACATTATGTTCTTGATCTATCATATTTATTAACGAGAAGGCCAGGATTCTGACAATTAAGGTTCTAAAGCAACCCACTTAGCCAGAGAACCCTATCCAAGCAGAACACCTGTGGGCTTTCAAGTGACAAGGACGTGGGCTGGTGCCCCACTGTTACTGTCACCTAAGTAAGTCTCTCAACTTCAGTTTCCTCATCTGACAAGGGGCTGCTCTGGAGATTAAATGACACAATGCCAAGTCCAGGGCATAAGAGAAGCACTCGAGTGGTAGCTAACACCTCCATGCCAGGGGGAGTATGAACGGCTACAACCGCAGGCAGGTAAGACTCGTGGCAGCACATCTGCAGTCGTCTGGTCTTGAAAAGAGGGCAGACATTGGAGAAAAGACAGCCTGGGACAACTGGTTATCCCATATAGAAGAATGCAACCAGACACTTATCTCTAATTCTGCACAAAAATCAACTCAAAATGGATCAAGACCTCAGAATTAGATTAGAAACTATGCAACTACAGGGTCAACACTCCAGCTTTTAGGTAAAGGCAATAACTTTCTGAATAGGATCACCTAGAGGAAATAATGCCAAGAGTTAATAAATGGACAGCACCAAATTAAAAAGCTTCTGCACAGCAAAGGAAACAATTAGGAATGTGAAGAGAGGACCCACAGAAGGGGAGAAAATCTTCGCTACTCTTCGGACAGTGAATTAATATCCAGAATAAATAAAGAACTCAACACTAAAAAAATCAAATAGCCCAACTAATAAAAGGGCAAATAAACAGACACTTCCCAAAAGAAGAAATACAAGTGGCAAAAAAATATTAAAAATGTCCAATATCATTACCAATTAGGGAAATGCAAATCAAAATGACACTGAAATTTCATCTCACCGCAGTCAGAATGGCAGTCATCAAGAATACAAATAACTAGTTAGAACAAATGAAAATATATATTAAAAAAAGAATACAAATAATGATAAATGCTGGGGAGATGTGAAGAAAAAAACACTTTTATACTGTTCATGGTATCGTAAGTTAGTACAATCACTATGGAAATCAGTATGAGGTTTCTCAAAAGACTAGGCATGGAACCACCATATGATCCAGCTATACCACTTCTCAATATTACCCTGAAGAATTAAAGTCATCTTACTACAGCGATACATGCATACCCATGTTTACAGCAGCACCATTCACAGTAGAACCAGTCTAGGTATCCATCAGCAGAAGAATGCATAAAGAAAATGTGTTGTACATACCCAATGGAGTTTTATTTGGCCATAAAAAAAAAACTGAAATGATCGTCATTTGCAGGAAAATAGATGGAACTTTGAGAACCTTATGTTAAGTGAAATAAGCCAAACTCAGAAGGTGAAGGGTTATATGCTTTCTCTCATGTGTGGAAGCTTGAGAGGTAAAAGGAAAGAAACAAGGGGGTGGGCTCAGTCAAAGGGAGATCAGCAGAGGAAAGGGACCCGGGAGTGGGGAGGAGAAGGAGGGGGAGTGCTAGGGAGTGACACTGGCCAAATTATATTGTTATACTGTGGGCGTATCTGAACATGTAGCAACAAATCCCATCAATACACACAACTAAAATGCACCAATAAAAATGTGGAAAAACAAAACAAAACAGAATGTGTGGTGGGGCCCACGAGAGCCAACCACCACGTGATCATGATGCAGCAGCTGCAGCTCTGTGTACCCAAGAGGCCGACAAATGAGTCCATCAAGCAGCACATACTGGAACATTAATGGCAGTACTATTTGAAAGACTCCCCAAACAGGAGCCCCCCAAACCAGCAATGGTCATGGAGAAATGAACTGAGGCATAGTCACACAATACAAACGGCAATAAAAATGGACAGTGTGGACACAACACTGTGGCTGAATCTCAAAAAGATGTGTTGAGAGAAGGAAAGCAGACAGAGATTATGACCTGATTGTACTACACACCGAACAAAAACTGGCAGAACAAGCTGAGGGCACAGTCAGTACAGTGGTTACCTTTGGGGGATGGAAAAATTACTGAAAGCAGGTAACAGGTGGACTTCCAAGGTGCTGGAAATGTGTTTAGTGCTAGTAAATGGACTATTCAATTCAGGGAAACTGATCAAACTACACACTTAGGTGCAATAATTCATTCTCCTACCTTCATGAGTCAGGATGCTTTTGACCTTTTGCAGAAAGGGTTGGTCCACAAACGCTGGGGGTGGACAACTCATGCCCAGTGTTGGGTCCTTACTGTCTACATCAAACATGATGACGTCGTAGAGAGGCCGTGCTGAGAAAGAAAAGCAAGTGAACCCTTGGCTTTGCTGGAAAAAGCATCACGTATGTCCCTGCACCACACCTGCCCTGAGAAGTATAGTGAGAGCTGTGGCGAAGTGGGCCTGCCTGCCGAGGGCACTGACGCTTAGAACCACTACGTGCCTATCCCTACTCACAGCACAGACTGATTTTGTTTTGTTGCCTTTTGTTTGTGCTGGACACTGATTCCAGGGCCTCACGCGTGCTAGGCAAGCACTCTGCCACTGAGCTGTACCACCACTCCTGATTTTGGTTTCTTTCCAAGAACATCCTGGCTTAGCAAAGTCTAAGGCAAAGGTTGCCACCTCAAGCCCCCCAATAATTTGAAAGGTTGTGGGTAACTAAAGGAAACAAATAAAGGACTGTTCCAAACAAATAAAGGACTGATATCAGAGGCACCATCACCACGTGCCTGGCACCGTGGTAAATGCTTCACTGTTAGCCATCCTGGGCTGGCCCACAAACTGACCTTGCAAGGGAACCCATAAAACTGTTAGGATTAGGTTCAGTCTGCAGTTAAAATCAGTGATGTCACTTGTACATCCTAGTCCCCAATACTCCCTCCAGGATTCTACACCCTTCCCAGAAGACATTCCGATCCAGGAAGAACCAGAGTTCTGCCACTGAACAAGCAGACCAGGGAAAGGCAGCCTGAGCTCCCAGAGACAGGGAGTTACTGTCTCCAATATCCTGCATAAAATTAGTATGACCTTCATCCTAAGCTTAGGGTGCAAATCATTGGAGCAAAATGGAATCTTAATCACAGCAGCAAAAGAACAAGAAAATTCCCGCTAACTGACACCTGGATCAGTTTCCGAGCCTCCGCACTATGGACAGTTTGACCGTGACAATTCATCATCAGTGGCGGTCGTATGCAAAGTGGGATGTTTAGCAGCATCTTTGGCTCCTACCCATGAGGTGCCAGTAGTACCAACAGCCCCCCAATTTGTGACAACCAAAAAGTCATTGCCAAATGTCTCCTGGATCTGACCTACATTAGTACTCTTTGCCTTTCTTTCTGATTCTGCCTCCACCTGAAGGATTATATGAAACACCTCCAAAACACACCCTATCTTTTCTTCCCTCTTCCTTCAACCAGCTTCCTTGGACTGGTGAAGAAGTGGCAAGGTCACAGGGTCAGAAGAGAGGCCAACTGGTCTGTTAACACCCTAAAAACAGAAATGGTCCATCTGTCTTGCTGCTGAACCCAACACCTAACACCATGCAAGAACACAGCTGGCACGTCACAGTCATGGAACAGATGTAACAAAAAAGCTGGAGCGAGGCTGATGCCACCTGGCAGAGATGAACCCCAGAGGCCACATTCCCCAGCCCTCCCCGGCTCCCCAGCAGCACCTTCTCCTCCCGCCAGGCTGGTGATGTAGTCCAGGCCATCGGCGATGTGCACCTTCATCCGTTCACTCTGGGCAAAGCCAAACCATCGGGTGGCCACTTCCAACATGGAGGGGTCAATCTCCACAGCGTCAACGCAAGATTTCGGGAAGTGATCATGAACAAACAGGGGGAGGCTGCCCCCACCCAGGCCTACCACCAGTAGCGCCAGTGGAGTCTCTGTAATCAAAGAAGAGACCATTACTTTGCCATCTGCTCATTGCCAAGTTTTGAACCAGCTCGGGGGAGACAAGAGGAAGTCACACTGTTGGCTCTGCCTAGGGATACAAGATTCAAAGACCTGGCCCCCCATCTCATCCCAGGGATTCAGGAGCCAACTGACATTCAAAAAGTCACCTTTAATTTTACTGACCTAGATCCAGAAGAACCAGTATGATGCTATAGTCCCTTAAAGATCCCTAAGTGCTAAGCTGACACTATATCACAAGTCCCATCAGAGGACAACCCTGAGTCCCATGAAATGGAGGGATAATGGCCAATCTTGCTCACAATCATAAGGCAGCACAGGCACCATGCCCCTCACCTGGCTCTTGACTCAAAAGGCCATCATAAGCCAGGTGCAGTACACCTGTAATCCCAGCAGCTTGGGATGGATCATGAGTTCAAAGCCAGCCTCAGCAATGGTGAGGCACTAAGCAACTCAATGAGACCCAGATCTAAATAAAATACAAATTACAAATTACAGAACTGGGGAAGTGGTTCAAATGGTCGAATGCCCGAGTTCAATCCCCATACCTAAAAAAAAAAAAAAAAAAAAAGGCCATTATAACTGCCTTCTCAGACATCCCAACCAAGCAAGGGTAACCCATTCCAGTTCCCAGGCAATCAAAGGCCCAAATCCTGACCCTAAGCAGAGAAACCACAGGAGGGAGGAGGAAAGACAAGAAACGAAAGAATCGCTAAAAGGAGACAGACCCTGGGATTGATTCTAAGAACTACAATCTTAGGGACACACGTTAACACCAAGAAGAGCCAAAAGCACAGGCACACTTGGGGTCTAGGGTAAGACGGTCACACAGGTAGAAAGAAACAGGAACATGTTTGCCAAGGTGGCCAGATCCCAACCTGTTATTAGTGATAAGGCCAAAACTGCCCTGAGAAGCCACACATTATCCAAGGGCATCGAAGATGTGATTTTTCAATGTCTATCTAGTTACATGGGTATATACATATGGAAATGTCTAAGCTGAATAACTTAAATCTGTGTACATACCTCATTGAACATATTTCACTAATTTTAAAAAGAAATAAACAGAATAAAACAAAATGTAGACCACAATGCACATAGCCACTGACACAGTACAGGCGGAGTCTGAGGCAGAGCTAGCTGGATGCTCATTAACTCAGAAGATGGAAGGGAAGAAGAAGGACGTGAGCACGCGTGCACTTGTCTGTCATCACGTCCTGAGCAACAAGGCAGCTCACTGACTTGTGTGATCTCACATGCTCTCTCCTGTGGCAAGCAGTACCACCGCTCACCTAGGAGCAGCTCTGGGTTTCTCAGCAGGGCAAGGCCAGCGATCATGGCTTTATGGTGTTCACAACAGAGGTAACTCTTGTCAACGGACTGCCCCGGGGCTGGAGGGAGGTCCTCAGGAGTATCAGCAGGCCTCTGCTTCTTCTTGTCCTTTTTCCTTTTCTTCTGGGCTAAGTGAGAGATTTGGATTAATGAAGTTCTAAGCTTCTTCCACTAGTCCTTGGAAAGCAAGGGATCCCGGCAGCAGTGTGCAGCAGCTGGCTTGAACAGACCGGACAGCCAAATATGCAAGAACTGTGCAAACTGGCTGATTCCATACAGATAGTCTGAAATTGGCCATGGACAGAGCATTTAAATCACAGAAATCGGAGAACTACAAATCAGGCATCCCTCCTCCCACTGAAAGATGGTTATTTTAACATTCAACACACACCGCTAGACCCCAATGACCAAATGAGAGGCAGAAGCCCAAAAAACATGTGCACCTGACCAAGGCACACCCTTAAGAAAAGCCATTCTATCCATGGCCTCAAGACCGTGCGTTCACTCCACCCTCTTCCAGATGGCTCTGCTGCCAGGACAGCATGTCACGCAAAGGGAGTGGCTGAGGACCCTCGCCTGAACATCTGGGACTCAAAGAGAAGCTGTCCCAGAGCGGGGAGGACAGGAGCATTCACCTTTTACTATACACATTTGATTTCTAAGTTGTTCACGATAATACCAATATGCACACCCAGAGAAGAAACCAGGCAGACAAACTATCACTGACCTCCCCATCAGGGAGTGCATCTGCCCGGTATCTGGGAGCCCACTCGGGCAGTGGAGGAAGTCCAGATCACTCTGCCCAGTACTGTAGCCATGCTAGTTGTGGTAGTTTTAATTTAAATGCAAATTAATTAAAATTAAATTTGAGTGCCTCAGTCACACCAGCCACACTGCAGGCTCAGCAGCCATTTACCGCTAGTGGCCACCATACTGGAAGCTTAGTGGTAAGAACCATTTCCTTCATCACATACTGTTCTTCTGAACAGCACTGGACTAGATGGCTTCTAAGGCACCAGTCAACTCTAAAACCCTCTGGAGCACGTTTCAGGGTCACACTATAGAGGACAGGCTCACCTGCAGCCTCCACAGTTCTGGCTAACCTCAAGGAGGTCTACTGAGATAACATACGGACATGTATGCAGCCACTTGCAAAACAGATGTCCTTTAAACTAAGGCAATAAAGCAATTCTCACGTTTATTTTTTTTCACCACCCCTGCTCATCACTTCAGAACCAAGCTTTGCTCAAGAACAAAATAAATACCTCTATTCTACTTATCCCTACCAGCACCTTATAAGCCAAGAGGCAGGAAAGGACAGCCCACAGGGCCATGAGCCTCTGATCACAGGTAGCCAGGCTGTCCTACACCTCACCAAGCTCCCAGGTCCTCCGGACCACCCCAAAGTGAGAATCCATGCCATGCCCCCCGGGTCCCTCCCACCACCGTGCCCACAATGCCTCACCTCGGTGAGACACATCCTTCAGCAACCTGGCTTCCGACTGCACCACATTCCTGTTGCTGAGGAAGATCAGTCGCCGAAAGTACCGCCTGTCATCCCCTTGCACATCCTCGATGACATAGTCACCACTCAAGGGGCTGCAGTCCTGGTGCTGAACAGTCCGGACCCCGATGTCCCCACCTACAGACAGGAAGGGTACCTGAAGGTACAGCCAGAGATGTGGTCAAAACACGAGACGTGAGAATCCCTCCCATGTGTGAATGTAAGGAATCCACAGATCAAGGTTCTGGCCAGCAAGAACTCCCAAGATGTGCCACTCAGTTAAGGTACTTTGGGGAGCCTTTCACAGACCTCAAAAGAACTAATTCACCTTTCAAATATCATCTGAACATATAAAATCTCCTAAACCACTAGTGAGAAGCAGTTGGTTGTTTCAAAGAAAAATATAAGAATTTCTCATCTAACCTAAAAGAACCCTCCATAGTCCAGGATAATGAAAGCTACCAGAAACCCTTAGGAAGGAGCTGTAGTTATTTTATTTATTTTTAATGCAGGCTGGAGACAGAACCTAGGATTTCACACATGCTAGGCATGTGCTTTACAACTGAGCTACATCCCAAGCTGCAGAAAGAAGCTTTAATTCTAAAGAGGAATCTGGACAAGGATAAAGACAACGAAATCCAAGAGGAAACAACCATTCTAAATTTGAAGATCTTTCTCCCTTCTCCAAGTTATTCCCATATTTCGTCTCCACTTTTCTAAACCTTAAGAGAAAAATACATTTTCTCCCAACCTAGTCCCGGCTCCCACTACTTTTCATCTATTCTTTTTTAAAAACCTGTCAGAGTGTTTAATCATCACAGGAATTCCTGACCTCTCAGACTGCAGCAGTGGTGACACAAGGTCACAGGTGAAACTCCCAGAGGATCTGGGCCTTCCTGAAATAAGTCTAATGGAAACCAGCCTAAGTTGGCCAGTGGCAGGACCACAGGATGGATCCCACCCAGGACCTGGGATTTGTTTTTCTTTTTTAGATCTGTTACCATTGCACCAGGCATCCAAGTACCACAGATCAAGAAGGAAAAACTTCTCATAATAAAGTCACCCATCAATTGCTGATGGTGACCAGGATGGCACAAGTCAGAAGGTGTCATCTTACAGATAATAGTTTCCTTCCCAGCAAAACACCAAAGCAGCAGTGCTCATATCCTGAAAATCAGACTAAGCTGTTCTGGCCCTTTCCTTCTTACACCCTCAGATAATGATGTAATGAAAAGCCAAATGGCCAAGGTAGTTCTTTTCAGAAGTGGGAACAGAGAAACATATGGTCAGAGCAATCTGATCTAACGCTGGAGCCTGCAAAGACAAGAGCATTCCCTTCAGGCCTCTCTGTGAAGTGCGGCCCCTATAAGGCTACTGTGGCTCTCAGTCAGGGCAACTGCTCACCCTTCCCACTGCCTGGGGCAAGGGAGAGTGTTTTTCTGCCCATTTAACTCTTAAGATCAGAAATGGGGTCACAGACTCTGGTCCTAGCTCCTTCCAAGGTTCCCTCTGCCTTCTTGGCTGCTAATCTGACTAGGGACCAGTGAAAGCCACTGCCAAAGCTTTGGTACCTGCTGCTGGGGGGGCATCGCAGCCGGAGCCAGCTCCATGACTCTGGAGGACAGCTCAGCCTGAACACTGTCCATGCCGTCGTACTGCTGACCTCGATGAAGAGCCACTGTGACAAGCCTCCTGAAGCCTGCGCTGGCTGCCAGCTGCTTCCGGCCCTCCTCCATGCCAAAGAGCCACTCAGTCTCCCGGCCCTGGGGGACTAGAAAAGAAGGACTTGGTTAGAGGGCGTCCTGGGAAAACTATTTCAACCCCCACAACCAACATGGCCCACATGGCAGAGCGCCAGTCCCTGCCCAAAACAGCACCCTTCCTATGACCCACTGAGGCAATTCCCACACCAGTCAATTCCCTGGTGCCCAACACCAGGGCAAAGCCCATCAGCCAGGAAGCAAGACCAAGGGTGGCTAAGAGTTGGGCATATCTGTAAGGGGAGGGAGGCAGGCACCTAGTGCAAGACAACAGCAGTAACACCAACGCTTACCGCAGGCCATGCCAAGCAGTTACAAACACACACTAATGAGTCCTCTCAACGGCCCTAGGTACAGGTAGCACTATTATTCTCATTTTTACAAACGAGGAAATCAAGGCACAAAAGTGACATCATTTGCTCAGGTTCACATGGCCAGTAAATGACAAAACTGGGAGACTCAGACCCAGGCAGTCTAGCCCCAGCCTCCACACTCATATCCACTGGACAACTCACTCCCACAGGTGGACAGTGAGGGTTATGGAAAGCTTGGAAAAATGGCTCAGTAGTAAGGAAACCATCCAGCAGGGCCATAAAGCCTTGTTTGTATAGATTTTTCTACTTTCTGAAAGCACTTCCTTATTCCATTTCTTGAGTCTTATTAAATGTGGGATCCACCACTCCTCTCAGTGCTAACAGCTACCATTGATAATGTAGTTTATCACATGCCAGGTACCATTTCTAAGAGTTTCTACACTTCTCACAACTACACCAGAGTTACAATCTCATTTTACAGATGAGGAAACTGAAGCACAAAAAGAAAGGTAACTTGTTCAATGTCACACCACCAGGAAATGACTAAGCCACAACTAGAAGCCAAAGAGCATGGTTCCAGAGCTGACCTTGCACTGCCTCCTGGATTCTGCAGAGAGACACAGTGACCTTCCCAGGTCCAACAGTCCACACCCATAAAGCTGGGCCTGAAACCTATGGCTGGGGTCATCGGGCCAGTGGTGCTTCCATTACTCCACACTCCGGTAACCTATCTAAATTCACCTCCACTTTCTCTGCTCCTACCAACCCCATCCTTGCCCTTCATCAAGCCTCTGCAATCAAAAATGAGAAACGATAAGCCTCACATTGAAGCAGTAGATAGAGAGCGCTCTCTCCTCCTTTATCATGCCTCTACTACCCTAACCCTCGGAAACATCACCCTCTATAGATAAAAAGGGCCAAGACACACCCATCCACCAAAGCCCCAGCCCCAGCCCCTGTGAGCCAGCCCTCCAGAAGAAGAGAGGGAGCAATCCCAACTCACTGATGAAAATGGCAAAATGATTGTCCCGCGATGGTTTCACAGCGGGGCTGTCCACCACGTGCAGGGTGTAGCGTGGCTCCCCCGTGTCCCCACTGCACAAGTCCAGGGACACACTCCCCAGCCCGGCCTTGCGGCGCAGCTGGCTGCACAGCCAGGCATACTGCTGCCGCTCCCGCACCGCCTCGGCCAGCCGCTCGGCACTTTCCAGCCGCACAGGCTTGCCCTGCTCCTGAGCACACAGCTCAAAGATCTGAAGGGCAGAGCCAGGGACTGGCCTGAACTTGGTCATGACGAAGGCAAAGACAGGCAGGGAGAACCGAGACTCTGCTTCCAACACCTGGTCCTGGCTGCTGGCCACTTGGTGCACCCTTACCATCCACCCCTCCCGAGAGAAGTGACCCACTGCTTTCTTCAGGATGTGAGCCTGAGCCAGGGAGATGCAGAGGTAGCGACCGCCCACCTGCAGGACCCGGCCAACCTCAGCCAGCATCCTGTCCACCTGCTGCAGAGTCTTCTCCTCCTCATCCGTCAGAACAGCATCCAGGGTGCCCTTGTCCAACACCACCTGAAACGAGGCATCAGGAAATTCCATCTGGGTCATGTCCATCTTCAAGAAGCTCATCTGGGGCCGCCGGCTGGCATTGCGTTCCTTCATTTGCTTGATGACAGCCTCGCTGATGTCGATGTTCACTATATCCTGATAGCCCACATCATACAGCTGCTCACTTAACTCTGAGTTGCCACACCCAATCACCAGCACCTGGGGGGAAATCATGATGGAGGTGATTAAGGCAAAGGAATGTGCTTCTGGTACCTCAAGGAAGCAAGTCTTACCCTGGCTGTTTTCTTATTTTCAGAAGACAGAAATGCTCTTGTCAGGAGGAAGCAACAGTGTATAAATTTTCTCCATCCACTCATGCCTTTGGCTTCACCAAACAATAAACTATAGTTTGTGCAGATTCAAATCTTTCTCCAATCAGCGATTCCACCTCATGATACTTGGCTATTTTTCTGCAGCCAAACTTAAATACAGATCATTGCCTCCCTCTCTGTGGATCAATTTCTCATTTATCCTTCAAATTCTGCTCCAATGTCACCATCTCTAGCAAAGACCAGTTCAGTGAGAAATGCACAAGCTTTGGAGTCAGACAGACTTGGTTCAAACCTCCTTGTGACCACTTAGCACATACATGATCTCTGACATCCTAGTCCATAAAATAAGTGCATGACCATTCATGAGATCTAAAAGACTGCACATGGAGGGACATAGCACCTGCATAAGACTCAGCATGTAAAGCTTCCTCCACAAATTTAAGTCTTCTTCCCTACGTCCAATACAACTCCATCTCTACCAAACCGCCTATTATTGTACCTATCACTTTTCACTGCTGGAATGTGTGCAAGGTTTGTGTCCTAAAGGTCTTGTAGTTTAAGGGATGAGCACAGCGCCTGGAACTCGGTGAGCACTGGACAACTACTATAAGCAGTCATCAGTGAAGCCACACGTGTTGCCTATTCCACAGGGACGCAGAGACAGCGGGGCACACTCAGTGTCTGACTACTAAAAGACACTATTCCAAAAGGGATTGTTAATTAAAGGATGCGCTGGGATGGGAGGCCTTTTCAACGAAAACCTTTCAGAGACTATTTGTAAAGTTATCTTTTAGCTAGAATGATGCACGAAATCCTGAAAAGTGTGGTCCAAGCAAGGTCCTCACGCCTGTCCGCCCAGAGCAGGACTGCTGTCATCAGCTCCCACCTTTCCGAGTGCACCCACAGGGCTGCAGGCCGCGCTCCTTACCCTTTCCCTGGGCTTGATGTATTTGTGCAGCACCCCGCACAGTTCCAGGTAGGTTCCATACCACTCGAACGCTTTCTTTCCCCGCTGCTGGAAGAACTTCTCCCAATAGTCTACAGAGCCAAACTCCTTGGACCTCTTAGGTAAGAGATTCATGTTCCCACTGCCCGAGCGGCGTCCGGAAGACCACTTACTCCCTGCGAGGTACCATCTGAGGGGCTCCCCTCCAGGCCGGCCCGGGACTCGGCAGTGGCAGTTCTCTCCACCGACGAACCGCCACACTGAGTTGTTTCCCCGACTCCAAACCCAAACGGATGACGCCTACTCGGCAAAGCACGCACAAGACGCCGAACTGAACACTCGCCACCCCTCCAGGCGCCCTCCGCGCCGCCCACGTGGGGAGCCCCTCACACTCTCTCCTAGCAGCTCTCCGAACCCAGCAACCACTTCCGAGTGCGAGGCCTCATGATTGGCCAGCCTCCCGGACCGACCCGGCAACTCATTGGTCACTGCTTTTCATTTCTGACGCCCTATTGGCTGAGGGGCGGGCGCCCTTCGCTCCCTGGGAACGAGGCGGAGGGGGCGGGACCGCGGGCCGGGCCGGGGCGGAAGGGCGGCTGCCCCAGCCAATCGCTTCCGGACCCTGCGCAGCCGCAGCAGCCCGACCGCGTCTTACTTACCAGCGTCTTCGCGCTCGCCGAGCGCTGCATGAGCACCCGGGAGAGAAGCCCCGTGTCCCGAGGCGCGGATGAGGACTGCACAGGCTGACCCCGTCCTCTCTCTGCGCTCCCCGCCGCACTTGCACAATTCCGGTCTCATTTGCAGCGAAAAGAGTGCTTTTTCTGCACCGGAATACGGGGCTCCGCTACCAAGGTGTAATACGCGAACCGCCAAGAGGAGAAAATAACAACTAGGTGTTCACAGGGGCCTCAGTTCTCACCCCAAAGCACAGGACGCGAGACTTGGCCTCCTGTGGTTGTCAATCAGATGTTAACTGTGTCTCTTTGTGCGTTTGATGGACATGTTGGTCTTTTACATGTTTTTACTAATAGTGTGAGGAAGTTCATTGTTCACAAAGGAGGCTATTTTTAAAAGGTTAAATACCTGTGTCATTGAGCCTTTCATAGCAAAATACACTGCAGGAGGGACATACAGATGGAGGAGGGCAGGCAGTTCTTAGGTACTGGACAAACCCGCAGAGCGCGCACAGACGTTGAGTAGGGTAAAGTTGACCTAGTTTAAGAGTCATCCACAAGGTTAGGTGTGCATCCGAATCTCCTGGGGGACCTCTTTAAAAACGAATCGCTGGGTCAGAAGTGAGATCCAAGTGTTTGGGTTTCTAATAAGTTGCCAAGTGGTGATGATGGTGTCGTCCAGGGGCCACCCTTGGAGAAGCACTGTTTTAAAGTACAGTTAAGGAGGAGTCAAAATGGACATGGTTCTAGCTTCACGGTTTTAAAAGGTTAACCTAAAAGCCCTCCACAAGTAGCATCAAAGAAAATCTGTTTGGTGCTCCCCTCACCGAGTTCATATTGTTTCCTCTCCACCCAAGTAGCACTGGAAGGAGACTTTGAGGTGATTTCAGCTACTACATTGTGCACGGTTCCTAAAGATGATGATTCAGGTCCTGTCACCACACTGCTGAGACCATCCCTGTGCTTGAAGGGCTACATAATACCCAAGACCGTGGCCTCCCCAGTTCTTCATTCAATTCAACAAATATTTTAAGTGTCTGATGTGGCTGTGGTGGAAGCTAAGGGTGTGGATGCAGTGCTAAGCAAGGCAGGTACAACGTTAAACGTTCACAAAAATATCTGTAAAGTGTTCACAGGCATCAATGAGAACTGTAAGATTCCATGATAGCAGATACCTTTGATATCTCTCCTGATCTAGGGGATGGTCCGAAAAAGGCTTCCCCGAGGAAGGGAGAAAAGATTCTGTAATCTGCTTTGGTGAAACCTGAACACCTGAACTTGCTCTAATAAAACTAGCATGACACTTTTAAGAACCAAAAGTCACCTGCCTCTGGTGACCTCATGAGAACTTTGAGTTTTTCCTTTTGTCTTCATTGTCCTAACAGTTAAGGGCATGATATTGGAAAGAACACTAGCCATGTACCACCGAGTGACTCTATCACACCACAGGCTTCAGCCCCTGATGTAACATCCTAAAACTGTTATTTCTGTTCGCAGTAGGTTTCACATCAAGAAAGTAGCTTACAGGCTGGGGATGTGGCTCAAGCGGTAGTGCGCTCGCCTGGCATGCGTGCGGTCCGGGTTCAATCCTCAGCACCACATACAAACAAAGATGTTGTGCCCACCGATAACTAAAAAATAAATATTAAAAATTCTCTCTCTCTCTCTCTCTACCCCTCTCTACCTCTCTCTCTCTTTAAAAAAGAAAGAAAGTAGCTTACTTTTCTCCATCAGTGCCTACCTTCCTTCTTTGAGCTTAAGAAAATAGAAAACCCTTTACCTGCTAGAGGTTTTGTAAAATTGTACAAATATTTTAGAGGGAGGTACTGGGGAACAAAATTGACCAAATTTTATTGTTCTATTGTGTGCATGTACAAATGCGTAACAATCCCACTATAATATATAGTTGTAATGCACCAAAAATAAATAGGTAAATAATTATTTTATTATTCACATTAGGTTCTGGCACTAGTCTTTTCAAATACTTATTTGAAACATTTCTTTCAAAGATTGTGAAATATGATTGATAGTATGTATTATCATTAGTAGAGTTAGCATAAGCCAATTGGATGTTAAAATGCTTTGTTTTATTAGGATCCCCAGAGCCATTACCTATATGATTTAAAATACAGACTGAGTTTAGATAAAGCCATGCAGCACTGTAGAGTTTGTTTCTAAAAATATAAATTCAAACCCCTGCATATGTAATTTTTAGATTAATCTTTTTAATTAAAATGCAAACATAAGGATTTGGTAACAATGTTCAGTTAGTTGTGCTAAGATTAGCTGTGAAATATGGAATAGGAAATTAAAAGCATTAAAAAGCATTGCTCACCATCTTGGGGGTAAAGGACGGGAGAGAACATGTGATAGGTGGAATATTCTCCAAATCCTAATCCCCAGAACCTGTGAATAGGTTACATGGCAAAAGGAAATTAAGGTCACACATGCAATTAAGGTTGCTAATCAGATGACATTAAAATAAGGAAGCAGCCTAGATAATCCGGGTGAGCCCAGTATAATCACAAAGGTCCTTTAAAGTGGAAGAAGGACTTTAGGGTGTGGGTCACAGAGATGTAGCATGCAAAGGACTTGGCCTGGCATTGCTGGCTTTGAGAAGGGAGGAAAGAGCCCATGAATCAAGGAAAGCAGACAGCCTCTGGAAGCTGGAGAAGGAAAGGAAACTGATTCTCCTGTAGAGTCTCAGAAGGAACACCCCGACACCTTGATGGTCCAGGAGACCCTTGTCAGACTCGTGGCCTCCAGAACTGTTAGGTATTAAATTCACATTGTTTGTGGCACACAGTTTTTGGTAATTCATTACAAAAATAATAGAAAATTAATACAGAACATAAAAGGGAAAAACAACATGTATGAAGAGGTTTACAGGGAAGAAGTTTACAGTGGGAGAAAAGCAGTTTCTTTTTCATTGGTCTTTATTTTTTTAGTTATACGTGACAGTAGAATCCATTTTGACATAATTTATAAAAGCATGGAATATATCTTGTTCTAATTCAGACTCCATTACCTCTCCTTCCCCTTCTCTTCCCTCTGTTGATCTTCCTGCCATTTATCCATACTTTATTTTTAAAATTAATTTCCTGTGGATATACACAATGGTGAGACTGGTATATGTATATATGTACATATATTCATGTATATACATAGGAAAGTTATCAGATTCTTTCCACTGTCTTTCCTTTTCTTATCCCCCTCCCTTCCCTTCTTTCCCCTTTGTCTGCTCCACTGAATAACCCCTTATTGTGGGTTAGCTTCCACATATCAGAGAAAACATTTGACCTTTGGGTTTGGGGGATTCATTTATTGCACTTAGCATGATAGTCTCCAGACCTATCCCTTTACTGGCAAATGTCATAAAGTCATTCTTTTTGGCTAAGTAATATGCCATTGTGTATATCTATCCATTTTCTTTATCCATTCATCTGTTGAAGGGCACCTAGTTTGGTTCCACAGCTTAGCTATTGTGAATTGTGTTGCTATAAACATTGATGTGGCTGCATCACTGTAGTATGCTGATTTTAAATCCTTTGGATATATACCGAGGAGTGGGATAACTGGGTCAAAATGTGGTTCCTACAATTTTCTGAAGACTTCCTAGTGGGAAAGCAGAGTTTCTAACTCAAGTTAGAAACTGAGTTAAAGGGAAGGTCTTGAAAGGTCTTCAGTTCCAGGCATTTAGCTTACGCCTGTCAGGCCAGCATAAGCCAAGAGTTCCAGGGTCATGATAGCTGGGAAGAAATTATCCAAGAGAGGTTCTTGGGGAGGATTGATGTGCTTGGTGACTGATTAAATATAAGGAACAAAAGACTGAGAGACTCAAAATGGTTCCCACGTTGGCCTCTAGATGACTTGAGAAGTCATCTGTAGAAAGAACCAGCATCCTCTGTAGAACTATTGCTTGAAAGGAATGTAGAGGTCACAATGCCAGTGAAACCCCGAGCCAGAGCTAGCAGCCAGTCTCCCTCCCTGCACGCTCATCCTGGGTCATGCCCTTGTCACATTCTGCAGTGGCGTCCAGTTGAAATTATGGTCCAAGACCAGGAAATGCTTCATGAGTTGGGATTAAATTGGGTAAAGGAAAGCTCTCCTTGGTGTCCAGGGAGTGGCTCATATAATACTGGAAACTATTTCATCCTGGCAATCTTGGCAAATAGGTTTGTTTTCCACATTTGGGAAGTTAAGAAAGGAAAGGTCTCCTGTGTCTTGGAATAACAGAAGGCGGGCATAACAACCTGGGGTAATATTATACCCTTTTATTAGCTGGGTGTCAACACTTTTCTTGAGATATTGCTGAACTAAGAAGTAATCCTCAAGCTTATATTGGATTACTAATATTGGAATAACATAAGAATATTTTAGTCTGTATATAGCATTTGTGATTTGATAAGAATGTTTCTCATACATTGAGTTCATGGGAAGGAGATTCAGAGCTGTAGTGTGAATTTTGATATTGGCAGATATGACCCCTTTTACTGGAAGAATGTAACAGTCTTGTAAAAGACTAGTGAAGTTAGCATCATCCTAGGAGATGACCACACACTGTGTGTGTGTGTCTCTACATATATATGTGTGTGTGTGTGTATAATTTTCATATGCACACAAGCACACTCATAGTTGAGGCAAAACTCAAGGTGATTGAAAGTAAACGGAAAAGTTATTGATGACTGATTGAGTGAATTCAGCCACAACCACCTCTGGCATTGTATTTGATCCCCAGGATTCTCCTGGTCACTGGCGACGTCTGAAGGTGCCCTGGTTTCCATGTGTGTAGACTGCAGACATTTGTATCCACTCTGACGGAGGAAGTAAAGAGCATATCATACAGGGCAAGTTGTTTACCTTTGGGGCCAGAGGGCAACAACACTTTGAAACTGGAAAGCCGTAGGAGATAAGGGAATGACACCAAGGTCGAGGGCCTGGGCCTGGGGCATTGGACCCTCCATGAAGGGCCTCAGAAGGTCTCCTTTTGGATCCCACATGCAGTCTGAGCACTGGGGAAGATTATAGGGTGAATAATTAGAATTTTTCTCCAAAATTTTATTCTAAAATTCAGTTCTTTTGCAGAGAAAGAAAACTTGGAAAACAACTTGTTTTTCTCTTAAACTCTAGCTCTCAGCTCAATCAACCATGACCATCTCATGTGTCCCATATTTTTGGATGATCTCTGTCCTCAGCCCATAACAAAATATTTTTCTGCCACCAAGGGAATGGATTTCAAGGCAGAATTTAATAAATAAAATTCATTTAAGACTCCACCCAACACATTTATTTTAGCATTCATATCCAGAATCGTCAGAGAAGCAAGGAGAACAAAATTCCCTTTAGTCCAATAAAGTTGTTATATGCAATCTTTCTCTAAAGCTAAAGCTGTTTCCTTGCCATGAGGATGCAAGAAAGTTCTTTTCCTATGAAGAATCTCAAATTATGATGCCAAAGTTTTTACTGTCCTTAATGCATTTCATATTTGAATAGCAATTTTTATCCCATTGCTCTGACACATGGTAAAAAGTTTTTGCCAGTATAAGGAAATTACATTCAACCTGCATCTCTACTGTTTGACGACTTAACAGAGAAATCTCCATTCCTGGAGATAGATGGCAAGACAGCAGTCCCTTGGCTAAAATCCTTAGAGCATATAAGTCCAGAAGGTGGTATCTAGAATCAGAAACATCTACTTCTTTCTCACTGTGAATTTGGTCAAAATTCTTGACTGTGCGTTCATGCCTAATGACCTTCTTTGCTTTCTGTCTGGCTCACCACATTCCATTTACCACACAACAGCCAAAGTGGTTTTCTAAAAATATAGCATTTTAAAAACTGAGATATAATCCATGTAACATAAATTTGTCATTTAAAAGTATATACTTAGGGGCTGGGGCTGTAGCTCAGTGATAGAGCATTTGCCTTGCATGTGTGAAGCACTGGGTTCAATCCTCAGCACCACAGAAAAACAAATGAATAAAATAAAGGTATTGTGTCTGTCTACAACTAAAAAAAATTAAGTATATACTTCAGTGTTTTGGGGGATGTTTATGATGTTTTGTAACCATCACCATGTGACTTCAGGACGTTTCCATAACCAAACATGAAACTCTGTATGAGCAGTCATTCCTGGTTCCCCCTCCTGCTCTGTCTACATTCCCTCTCTATAGATATGCCCCAGGTGCTTCACACAGATACAAGTACGTGATACATGGTCTTTTGTGATCGGCTTCTTTCCCTGAGCACAATTCATGGTGTCGCATGAAGTAACAGAACTTCATTCCATCTTATTGCTGAATAATATTTCATTGTGTGAATAAATGCCACATGGCATATCCATTCATCAAGAGATGGACACTGAGTTTTTTCCCACTTTGGGGCTATTTATAAATAATACTGCTCTTAACATTCATATGCAACAGTTTTTGTGAACGCATGCTGTCGTTTATCTAAGATGCATACCTCGGAATGAGTATTCTGGATCAGATGGTGACCCTATATTGAACTCTTGAGGAACACAATCATTTAAGAGCGCATTCCATTTGTGTCACTCTCTAGTAGTTTCATAGTTCATTAGAATAAAATCTAGACTCTTGGCATGCACTAGAGTTCCTTCACCACCCAGTCTCATATTCTACCATTCTCCCTATTTACCAAGCTCCAGGCAACTGGCCTCCCCCTTCTTTCTCAAAAATACCAAACTCATTAGTATTAGGAAAACTGGAAAAAACATGTCATACGATGAGTTAGACCCTTACCTTATACCTTCTACAAAAATTAACTTAAAGTGGAATAAGGACCTAAAACTATAAAATTTCTAGAAGAAAACAAAAGGGAGAAACTTTATAACATTGAATATGGCAGTGGTTTCTAGAATATAACTCTAAGCATTGGTAACAGAATCAAAAATAGTCAAATAGGATTATTATTAAACTTAAAACCTCTATAGGAAGGAAAATAATAAAGTGAAAAGACAATCTATAGGTAGGATAAGATAAAAAATTTATAAATCACATCTGATAAGGGATTAATATGCATAATATGTAAACAGCTCCTACAACTTAACACCAATGAAGTATTTTTTAAAAATAGAAAAAGGTCTTGAATATATTTATCCAAATAGATATACAAATATTCCACATCATATGAAAAGATGTTCAACATCACTAGCCATTAAAGAAATGCAAACTAAACAATGAGATACCACCTCACATGCATTAGGATGGCTGCTAAAAAAAAGAAAATAGCAAATAACTGCTGTTGTTTAGGTTGTGGAGAAACTGGAATCCCTACGCACGTTGGTAGGAATATAAAATGGTGCAGTCAGTAGGGAGGTTCCTCAAATATTAAAAATTGAGTTATCATAAGATCCTGGAGGCCCACTTCTAGGTGTGTATCCAAAAAAATTGCAAGGAGAATCTTGAAGAAATATTTACATATTTATACACCTATGTTCAAAGCAGTATCATTTACCATAGGCAAGAGATAGATCCAAATGTCTCTCAACAGAGTGAAGCATAAACAAAATGTAGCACATACATACAATGGAATATTATTAGGTAAATAGACAAAATGTGGTAAAAATATAGTTTGGAATGTTATTCAGCCTTAAAAGAAAAAGAAAATCCTGTCACATGCTACAACATGGATGAATCTTAAATACATGCAACGTGAACCAAGCCAATTGCAAAAAGACACAGAGCTGGGCATGGTGGTGCATACCTGTAACCCCAGCAGCTTGGAAGGCTGAGGTGGGAGGATAGCAAGTTCAAAGCCAGCCTCAGCAATTTAGCAAGGCTCTAAGCAACTTAGTGAAACCCTGTCTCAAAAAATTGTTAAAAACGGCTGGGGATGTGGCTCAGTGATAAAGCACCCTGGGTTCAATCCCCAATACTAAATAAATAAATAAATAAATAAATAAAATAATTTTAAAACAGACACTATGTGAATCCACTTACATGAGGTATCCAGAGTGGTCAACTACATAGATGCAGGAAGTAGAATTGTGACTGCAAGGGGCTGGGGCTGTGGAGGAGAAAAGGGGAATTTTTTTTCAACGAGTGTAGAGTCAGTTTTGAAAGATAAAGAATACATGCTAGAGATCTGTTGCATGCCAACACAAATGAAGTTGACATCATTAAATTGTAGACTTAAAATAATTAAGGTGTTAAATTTTATGTGATTTTTAATACAACTTTTAAAATAATGATTTTTTTTTGCAAATGCCAACTTCTGGGGCTGGGGTTGTGGCTCAGTGGTAGAGCGCTCACCTAGCACATGGGAGGCCCTGGATTCTATCCTCAGCACCACATAAAAATAAATAAATAAATAAAATAAAGATTGTGTCCAGTTACAACCAAAAAATAAATATTAAAAAAATAAAATAAAGGCCCACTGACAACTAAAAAAAATTTTTTTTTTAAAATGCCAACTTCTTGGGCTGGGCTGGGCTGTGGCTCAGAAGTAGAGCACTTGCCTAGCATTCGTGAAGCACTGGGTTCATCTTCCACACCACTTAAAGATAAAATAAAGATATTATTGTGTCCACCTATAACTAAAAAATAAATATTTTTAAAAAACGCCAACTTCTTTCCTGCCTAACGGCCTTTGCTCTAGCTCCTCTTACTGTCTGGAACAGTCTTTCTCTTGCCCGTGGCAGGACTGGCTCTTTTCATACTTCTAGTTTCAGCTTAAACACTATCTCAAACTATTGTTTGAAATAGATCCCCCTTGACTCTCAGTCTCAGTCACTTATTTGCTCTTTTTGAAATACTTATCACAATTTGTTATAATTTATTTATTATTGTCTGTCTTTCTTGAAGTCTATGAGGATAACTGTGCCTGTATTTTAAACAGCACACCTGTCTTAGAACTGAGATATGCAGTAGATATCCAATATATTTTTTCTGAATGATCAAATAAGTCTTTGTAAACCTGGAAGAGTAACATTTGCATCTTGGGGTTGCTTGGAGAGCCAGATACAGTCACATACATGGCACAGGACCTGACATAAAACAACTTGGTTATATTTTTAAGGCAGCCCCCCCACCAGTGGTTCTAAAGTTGGTTTAAATGTGAGGTGGCGCCCAAGAATTTTCAGAGTTGAAATGACTAGATTATGAGAGCTATAATCTAATGGATTGGTTAATCCACTGATACAGCTTAACTGGGCAGAAGGCAATAAGTATCTGGGGACGTGCCTTTTTTTCTGTGGTGCCGGAGATTGAACCCAGGGCCTTGTGCATACAAGGCAAGCATTCTACCAACTCAGCTATGTCCCCAGCCCTCTTCGAGGTTTTTTGTTTTATCGTGTTGAGTGGAGCTTTCTCTCTGCTTCCTGGTACCACATCCTGAGCTGCTTTCTTCCACCATGCCCTTCCACCATGATGTACGGGCTTACCTCAGGCCCGGAGCTTTGGAGTTGGCCATCTATGGACTTAGACCTCTGAAACTGTGAGCCCTGAAATACACTTTTCCTTTTCTACATTTTTCTTGTTAGGTCTTTTTGGTCACAGCAATGGACAAGCTGCCTAAAATAGACCCCAAGGCCCAGCACATGCTAAGCGCACACTCCACCACTGAGCTACATGCCATGGATAGAATTCAAAGGGTCTATGAATTTGGATGGGGAAAAAAATGATGTCCTTGATGTCATGAAAATCTAATAAAAATTTAGCATTTCTTTCTATTATACATGTAACTCCCCCTCAAACAAAATTAAAAGCCCTCAGTAATACTAGCTATACCTACAATTTTTAAAAAAATATTTTTTAGTTGTAGATGGACACAATACCTTTATTTTATTTTTATGTGGTCCAGAGGATTGAACTCAGGGCCTCACACATGCCAGGCAAGCGCTCAATCACTAAGCCACAACCCCTGTACTTACAATTTTGTTACCAATAGAAATCACTAAGATTTTCATATAATCATAACTGCTTTGTAATATTCTTATGTTCATTAATAATTCAAAATTATGATCAATAACACTGTGTGAAAAAACCCAGACTTTATTTTCTTTTGGAAGTCTTTATTTTCTTTTGACACAGGGTCTCACTAAGTTTCTGAGGCTAACTTAGGATCCATCTGACTCAGCCTCTGCAGTCACTGATATTACAGGCAAGTGCCACCGTGTCTGGCTCAACAAACATCAATGACTAGTCCTCATCTCTTACTACTTCACCCATATATTTCCATACATCCTACTCAGAGCTAGTTTAAAAGAAAAATTACCTAAAAATTAGTTTAAAGTTCTAAATGGCTTTTTCCAGAGTCATTCAAAGTTTCCTCACAGGGCTTCTATGCTGCTCTGGTAAATGAAGCCCCTTTTATAATGGGGTGCTGTGAACCTCCAATTTTTTGGAAAACTGGCACATTTCCAAGTTTGATGACATGGCACATTGCTCCAGTAATTCCATTCTGCTTTGGTCAGTCCAAAGGGTGGCTTCCCTAAGCTCAGTACCAAGCTATCTTATTTTCTTAGAATCTAAAACTATTTTTATGAGATCCCAGTGCATGAAAATATTAATAAAAGCTATGTGCTTTTCCCCAAAAAACAATGGCCAATAGATGTTGCTGTTTAACAAACCAATTAAAATGCCCATGTCTCAATATATTACAAATTCTGTTTAAAAGTGTTTGATAACATTATAGAAATGTACTGGTGTTACTTCGTGATTCTGTGTTTTATTTTAATGCTTTCAGGAACATTCTAAGAAATCCATAGACTTCACCAGATTGCCAAAAGGGTTTTTGGTACATAAATGTTAACTATACATAATGCTTGTCATGTAATAGGGTTTCCATGAATGATTCTTCATGGTCATAAGAATTCATTTAATATATGTTATACCTTGGGTTCTACCTTGAATCTGCGCTTATATGAAGAGTAAAGCAAAAAGGCCATTTTGGTCCTTAGGGAAAACTTAACTACTTCACACTTTCAAAAACCTTTTAGAGACTATTGTTTCATTTGAATTTTTCATCCTCTGAAGAAAGTGTGGAATGTAAGGTATTTGCTGACACCATTCCATGCCTTCTAAATAACTGCTCACACCCTGCTCCTACCCTAGCACATGAAGAAGGAGCCATAATGGAATGCTTGGTTCTGTGGTGTCACTTTAACTCAGTGGAGTGTCACAATGAGTCTGAGGCCAACTTTTTGTGGATTTTATTTTAGAATTTCAAAGCAACATCTTTGCTTAAAAAAAAATGTTAAGATTGAAAACAGAAAGGCATTCTCTAACAAAGAGACACCACAGTGACCTATGAATATGTAGAAACATGATGTAAAAGGAGCCCCTTCTTTTCTTCTTGCCAGTTGTGTTGTACTTCTTTTTCTTTTTTTAATATTTTGTTTTAGTTGTGGTTGGACACAATACCTTGATTTTGTTTGTATGTGGTGCTGAGGATCAAACCTTCAATTTTTTGGAAAACTGGCACGTGCTGGGCCAGCGCTCTACTGCTGAGCCCCTAACACAACCCCTACCCCTGTGTAGTTCTTATTAAATGGTGCTGATTAAGTGGGCCTCTATTTAGAGTGAAGAAACAGGATTCTTCCCTTGCTCTGGCTTACCTCCCAATGAGGGCCTATTATAAGTAACAAAGAGGCCCTGACTATCCAGATGCATCTGGAAGAACATAAGTGACTCTCCCTTTTTAAGACCTCTCTCTCCTACTGACCTGTACAGTCATGATCAAAAGTGATTCTCTTTTCATACTATTTTAAGAGTTGCTTGGGAGTCAGAGGAGTAGCTCAGCAGTAAAGCACAGGCTCAGCATGCCTGAGGTCAATCCTGCTACTGTTGGGATAATGTCTCCCAAATGCTCATGGGTTAAAGACTTGGTTGACACCCTGTGGTGCTACTAGGAAGTGATAAGGTGGGGCCTTATCACTGGAGGCATGCCCTTAAAGGGGATATTGGAACTCTAGTACTTTCTTCTTTCTCTTTTGCTTCTACCATGAGGTGAGCATCTTCCTCTGCCACACACTGACTATAATGTACCATCTCACCACAGGCCCAAAAGCCATGGGCCAACCATGGACTGAACCTCCAAAACTGTGAGCAAAAATAAGTCTATTTTTTTAAGTCTATTTTTTTTTCCTTTTCTTAACCTGATTACCTTAGGTGTTCTGTTACAATAATGGAAAGCTGAGTCACACAAATCCTCAGCACAAAATAGAAAGAAAGGATGGATGGATGGAGGGAGGGAAGGAGGGAAGAAGAGAAGAAGGAAGGGAGG
>NW_026000019.1:19866083-19872282 GCF_001458135.2 Marmota marmota marmota
GGGAGGGAAGGGGAGAGATGGGGGTGGGGGTGGGCAGCAAAGCAGAGGGAGAGGGGAGGCTTAGCTTCAAGTAGGATGGAGTAGATTGAAGCAGTCTATTTCTCCCTCTAAGAACAAATCGAAAAGCCACATAAATACCAAACACATCTGTGTAAAGCAGTCAGAAAACTAGTAAGACAATAAATGAAGATCAAGATTCCAGACGAGGAACTAAATAAAGGCAAGCTGACCTGCTCTAGCTACTTACTTTCTGGGGTTCTTGTAGGACAAGATCTGGGCTTTGCTTTGGCCAAGGCTCATCACTAGGATACAAAATTAGTGAAACTGAATTCTTACAGGGCTGGAAAGACAAAACTGGAATCTTAGCCAAGATCCCAGGGAAAAGGGCAGAGTGAAAAACTGAGACTGACTCAGAGGGTTTCTCCTCAAACCATTTGCTGAATTCTGAAGCAAGGTAGGGTAGAAGGTAGAGACACATCGCCCCTGTTTTCCAGAGGCTTCTGCTTAGCAGTGCCTTTGTTTTCTTAGCAGAGGAGAGAATGACTCTTCTTTGGAAAAGGATACCATCACATGGATATTCTTTCTTATACTCAACATTTTATACTCAATTTTTAATATATGCCTATTTTATACATGATATTTTAGGTGCAATACTCAATGTTGAATAAATGTTAGATGTTATTAAGCATGCCAAGAGAGAGTCAAAAGACCCAAAACCAAGAAAACTAATAGACAGTAGAAATAAGCCCACAGGTAAATTAGGTATTACATTAGCAGACAAGGCCTTTGGTTAAAATGTTCAAAGAAACAGAGTAGAAGATGGAAAATTTCACCAGAAAATCAGAAACCATTTTATAATTTTTTTTCTAAGGAACCCTTAATTAAAAGAATATGTTTAAAACATAGAAACTGTGAAACAAAAAATAAAATAAATAACTAAAAGTAAGAGCACCCTGGAATTCAGGTGAGGGGTGACAAACCAGGCCAGGCAGATGGGGACGGGTGGCCAGACCTGTGGATACTGACGCTGAGTCAGCACATTGCTGGCTGCATCTCCCTGGAGCCCTGGGTCAGGGCCAGAACCACGAGAAGCAGTGCAGATTCAAAGGGTTGTAGATACATTAAGAAAGAAAAAGCACTTAAAATGTAGACTTGAACATCCTCAAGAGTACACTCCAATACTATGCTATAGCATTAAATGGGTGCCAAGACACAATGATGAGTTCTGTCGAAAATAATTCTTCAAAATTATTCTAAGCACAAGTATATGTTTAAATTTACTATCAGGACATTTTAGAAGACAGTGGGGACATTTGTTATTGTTGTATTTGTAAAGGATTGGGGAATAAAAGGTACCGCAATTGCTAAAAAGCTTTCTGTACATTATTCCATAAGGATGGTGGCCACTGAGGACCAGATTTCCTCAGTTAACCTCTCATTCTGTGTTTCAGACTAGACTGTAAATATCATGAATTCAGAACAACAACAAAAAATCCTATGAAGTTTTCTAGCTAAATTATTCCCTTTTTAACAAGAGGATATGGGTATTACAACAAACAACAAAACCAGAGCCACAGGAAAAGTGATTTATTATTAATGATGAAAGGCTGACATGCAATTTACCACAGCACCGGGAAACTGGACATACAACATGGCAAACCATGCTTTAGAAAATCGTTTTCCAGAGGCTGGGGCTATGGCTCAGCGGGTGGAGTGCTCACCCAGCTAATGTGAAGCCTGGGTTCGATCCTCAGCTCCAAATAAAAATAAATAAATAAAATAAAGCTATCATGTCCAACTACAACTAAAAAATAAATATTTTTTTTAACAAAAAGAAAATTGTTTTCCAGTTAACACTTAAAAATACTTTATACTTTGTAACTAAAATACAAAAGGGAAGTAAAGTACCTCAAGGAAATAGATTATGAAATTAAAATGTAACTTCACATATACTGATAAGATGGAATGACTGTATGGAGTCCCAATACAAATATTTTTTAAATAAAATTATATTGACTGAGTTTTAAAGTAGTCAATCTACCCTTCTGTTTCCTTTTATTTCTGTAAGGCACAAATTTTTAATGCTCATATTCCTATTTCCTCTGCTATTGTCTTGAAATGCTAAAAGAAAAAAATCAATGCCACAGGCCAGACTCTTGCTAACCAATCTACAATAATAATAAAACAGTGCAGAGAAGAGAAGCAAATCCATAAAAACGAGGAAATTCTATATTATCTTGTCTATAAGGTGGCTGGAAGAGTTGCAAATATATTACTAAGAGCTTGCGATATTCTTAGACAAGAAACAGGCAGAGACTGTTCTCCCTTTCTGCTGCCTGAGAAATGACATCAGTGTTGAAAAAGTCATTCTGTCAAAGGCATTAAGAAACTAATGTGCTTCTGGGCAACCTGTGCCCGGGGAATGCTAAAACACCCTCTTTGCCCCTCACTTCCTTAGTTTCTTGTCTTTTCCTCTCAAAAACAGACTAAATAACATCAATTCAACAAATATTTATTGTGGGCTTGATCTGTGCTAGGTACCATGGAGGCTCAAAAGAAGTCCAAGTCAGTACCCTTGATTTATGGAGCAGTTAAAACCACCAAGGAAATCCAACTTGAAGCCACCTTGTGTGTTTCCTCATTTCCTATTTCCATTTCAAAATCTCCTATCACCAGTAGTTTCCTTCCCTCTTGCCTCCAAGGAAAGATGGTCCTTCCACCTGCCCAGAGCTCACTCTTGCATTCCCAAGCCCCCATCCTCTCACCTTTGCAGAGATGTCACCTGCCATTGTTTCTTATTTTTTTACTTGGATTTATAATCTCAGTTTCATATGGGCTTCCTCCTTAGTAAATATAACTTGCTTATTTCCGATGGTGCCGCAGTCTGGCTGGACACAAATCACTGAGCCACCACAAAGCAGTTGTATGTTCAAACAGGAAATTTTATTGCCTGAACTCCAACAGCACTCCACGCACACTCCCCGGGAACTGTCCCGAAGGCCACCCACGTGGCCCCCGAACTCCCTCCACCCCTTCACCAGGCTGCACGTGCACTCACTCTCGGACCACCCCCCAAGAACTCAATGGGAACTCCAAAGTAGCGGGTGCCCAAGGCAGCAAGAGCTGCACTATTACCGGACAGAAAAGGTCTAATATACAATTGAATCAATCCAGCATCATCTTAATGGCTCGCCTCTCAACCATTACTTCTGGCAAAATGCCAGGGGCCATTCCGACTCGGCTGTGGCTCTCAACACGATGGTACGTTAACCACTGTAAGATACAGCATGCTATGTCTTTTCCCTTATCATTGACTTTCTTGAAAAAGAAACCTGTGAATCCATTAAAAATGAAACCTTGACAATATTTGGCCCCCACTTCTGTGATGCTCCTGAAACACTTCTGGAAGATCCATCATGGGTAAGTCCGTGAATCAAAAAGCATTCTCTAGTCTCTGATCCCACCCTCCCCATTTCTCTCAAGTCTTGGAGGGTAGTGACCACTCGTTCTCCCCTCCTCTTCTTTCACACTGCCCCATGCTCACAGTTCTCCTCCAGCGCTCTGGCCATCAACTGCTTGCCCTCTCACCCCTAAGTGCTAAGACATTCCCCTAATCCTGCTTTCTTTCTTTGCTACAATTTGGATATGATTTAGTGTGTCCCTCAAGGGCTCCTGTGTTGAAAGCTTGATGCTCAGTGTGGCATGGAATCTTTAAGAGGTGGAGCTTTGCATAAGGTGATTATGTCATTCAGGAGGCTACCATTGGAAGGGATTGATACTAGTCTCATGGAGTGAATTATTACAAAAGAGCAAGACTGGCCACTTCCTATTCTGGCTTCCTGTCTTGTCATGTGACTTCTCCCTCTCAGAAATATTCCCAACATGATACCATCTACCATGATATGATGTAGCTAAGGGGGCCTTCACCAGAGGGCAAAATAACAGGGCTGCCTGATCTTGGACTTTTAATCTCCAAAACTAAAAAGCTAAATGAACATCTTTTCTTTATAAAGCATCCAGATTCCAATATTTTGCTATAGCAATGGAAAACAAACTAAAACCTTTATGTATATATTCTTCCTTGGCTTCTCTTCATAGATGATAGTTGGGAGGATTTCCAAGCTCTGAGAATACTAAATCACTGTCTTCAAAGATAAGTGTAGAAAAAGAAAAGAGCAGACTTCTTGCTTTCCATCTTCTATTACAATTCACTTAGTTGGCAAGAGAAGTGGGAAGAGAAAGATCAGGGTAGTGTTAGCAATGGCTGCATCCCTCTCTCAGCCAGGCTTTCTCCTACAGCCTTGACTCTTGCTTTGTTCTATTAACCCTATGCTTGCAGGAATAGGGTGATGCCTGGGAATTGTAACGGCCTCCTCCTATGGCTTTTCCCAAGATACAGTAGCATTCCTATTAGATTCCATTTGTAGTTTTATTTATTATCAAATTCCAACAAGTATATTCCTTCCATGGTTCATTTGATTCTAAAACTGACCTCATTAAATTTAGTCATGTGAGTCAGCTTTTCATCACAGAAACAAAATAACCAGGAAAAAAACAACAACCTTAAAGGAGGAAAGTTTTGGGAAAACATATAACGGCAGCAGCACCCCAGAGAAAAACCCCAGCATGGCGTCTAACGACCCTCTTTCTCCTCTTTGTTTCTTTCACTGGCACGAAACGTTCCCGCCGGCGCCAATGTTCAAACCCTGCTGGTGGGAAGCCTTAGCCCCAATTAGAATTAACTTCTTGGGCTCCGGAACTGACATATGGAAGACCTTGCCAATAAATGGGCGACCTGTTATCTACCTCAGCCCTGCAACCTCTCCTTAGACCTATATAAACACACAGCCTTTGGTAATAAAGCGGAAACCTCTTTGGTGATCTGTGTCGTGTGGTGCGGCGTCTTCCAGTCTTACAGTGGTGCCGAAAACCTGGGAGACGGTGTGCTCGACAAACCGAGCCCCGTCTCTGCCACCACCATCACCAACGACACATTTCGCCCTTGTCTGTCTTTTTGGGCGCGGGCTCCCTGCACTCACCACTGATCGGGTCTAGGTAAGGTTCCCCCTCCCCCGCTCGCCAACTCCCTTCAGGTTAGCAGCTGGAGACGGACTGTGATGGTCTGGCACCCTTCTGACGCCCAGTAGGGAGGAGGGAATGCACTCCACTAAGACCTTCACTGGTCACAGTGGACCCTCTGGCGACCTGTTTCCCTTTGGGGCGTGAGGCTTCTGGGTTTACACGAGAGAGGCTCCCTGGTCTCTTCCTCCCCCGCCAGAGCTGTGTTCAGCCCCGAGCTGAACTTCTGGCCCAGAGCTGCGTTCTGCTGGGGCTCTGTCTTTCCTTCCTTGATTTTCTCTCGTTCCGGTGGAAACATTTTCCTGACGTCAGGTGGCTCGCGGCCTGGACCTTATAGGGTCACACAGACTGCACTTCGTCGGTGACGACCGAGCTGTGCCCTCTGTAACTACTCGCAGTGGACTGGTCACTTCGGGGACGCCCACGTGATCCTCCATCTGCTCTTCGCTTCCAGAAAGCTCCTACGGCCCGGGTTAATTATTTTTCTCCCTCTGATGTCCCTTCCTCCACTCTCTAACTATGGGTGCCTCCCCGTCTATACCAGAAACCTCACCACTCAAGTGTCTCCTTAAGAATTTGGCTACTCTCTCTCTCCCCAGACCTCAAGCCCAAAATTCTTATCAGATTCTGTACCCAAGATTGGCCCACATATCTGCTAGATAATGACAATCATTGGCCTCCAGAAGGCTCGTTAGATCCAAATTTCCTCTGGGACCTTTTAACTATTGCCGGCGCCTGAAAGGGTAGAAAGAGTTCCCAAGCCTCCCCGTCCTGCCTTCTGCTCTCTGTTCCCAACCTCCCCCTCTGAGCCCTGCCTGTGCAGTGGGCGAAACGGGCGGCAGTGCGCCCTCGGCGGCTTGGAGAGGCCTCGGGATCCCACCTCCTCAGCAGGCGGGCGAGCCACCGTCCTGTCCTTCACCTTCATTGCGCCACAGCACGAGCCCCCGACTCCCGTGCCCCTCCTTTGTGGCCCAGTTCCAACGGGCAGGCAGGATGGGTCCCACCTGGCTGCAATGGGTGGGATCTCTGGATCCCTCCGAGCCTCTCCCCCTCCCCCTACTCTGCTCACTTCTTCTACTGATAAACCCTTTTCCTCCCCCTACTCACGCCTCTCTTCTCC
>NW_026000019.1:19874401-19879691 GCF_001458135.2 Marmota marmota marmota
CTGCCTCCTGGGCTTCGGTGTCTCCCAGTCAAAGTTTTGCCACTCTAACATCACCTTTAACTTCACCCTCTATGCACCACCTGGCTCATTCTTCTGGTGTAATGGTTCTCTCACCACTATCTTATTCACCAACACCTCTACCCCATGTATACTGGTGACGCTTGTCCCACTATTGACTCTCTATACCCCAGCTGAAGTGCAGGCCCTCTTGTCTCCCCCAGAGAAGAATAAGCGGGCTGCTTTCCTTCCAATACTGGTGGGTCTCTCACCGGCTGTATCTGCGGTGGGAGCAGGAATTTCTGGTGAAGCTCTAGGACACTCCTTATGGGCTGTATAGGACTTAAGTTCTAAACTTGAACAAACGCTCACTTCTACGGCAGAATCTCTAGCATCTTTACAAAGGCAGGTCACATCCTTGGCTCAAATTACTCTTCAAAATGGACGAGCTATAGACTTACTCACAGCTGAAAAAGGTGGAACCTGTCTTTTCTTGAGGGAAGAATGCTGTTACTACATCAACGAATCAGGCCTTGTGGAAACTAATGTAGTCAAGCTCACCAACTTGGCTTTGAAAAATCCACCAAACCAAAACCCATTTGCCACCTTCTTTTTAGCCTACTTCCAATTGTGGCTGTTGCCTCTTTTAGGGCCCATATGTCTTCTTTTCCTGATGTGTCTGTTCCTGCCCTGTCTGCTTCGCTTCCTACAGGGCCAATTACGGAAGATCTCTAACCAAATTTTCAACCAGCCTCTGCTTAGGTACTAGCAGCCTCTGATGACCGATGAGCCCCCAACATCTTCAAGAGAACAGCTCACTCATTGCTGAAGCTCACTACCAGGCGCGATGGAATGCAACGGACATCGGACAGTGGGAGACAACGAACCCAGAGAACCTCTTAATCTGCCATCCTGGATTCTTGAGCCTTTATGTCCTTTTAAGCCTCCTCATGGCCCTTGGCCTCTTCTCTGTCAGTCCCCTGGCATGGAACTTCTGCCAAAAACTGACATTTGCTTCAATTTTTATCTTCATCCTGTTTTTGTTTGCTCTGATCTTCTTCAGGTGCTGGTGACGCCATGTCAAGGCAACGCTTCCAATATTTCCTAGAGTCTCTGTTACAGGACCAGTGGCTGATACCAACTATTTTCTCCATCCAGGACTGGTTCGATGCCATCGAGGACTTGTAGTTTCAGGGAACTTTCATAGACTTCACCCCTACGGAAGTAGCTGTCTATAGCCACTGGGTTTTATTTCTGATTGCCATGATATCCCCAGACCTGCCCCCCCCCCCGAACATTCCTCCACTTCCCCTTCTAGGCCCTACGCCGCCCCTGCACAGCTGGAAGCAGCCAGATCTGACCAACAATGCCCCAATTTCTAAGAAAACAAAAAGGGAGGAATGTTGGGAAAACATAACGGCAGCAGCACCCCAGAGAAAAACCCCAGCATGGTGTCTAACGACCCTCTTTCTCCTCTTTGTTTCTTTCACTGGCACGAAACGTTCCTGCTGGCGCCAACGTTCAAACCCTGCTGGTGGGAAGCCTTAGCCCCAATTAGAATTAACTTCTTGGGCTCCGGAACTGACATATGGTAAAGCTTGCCAATAAACGGGCGACCTGTTATCTACCTCAGCCCTGTAACCTCTCCTTAGACCTATATAAACACACAGCCTTTGGTAATAAAGCGGAAACCTCTTTGGTGATCTGTGTTGTGTGGTGCGGCGTCTTCCAGTCTTACAGAAAGTTTTATTGGTTCACACTTTTAGAGGTTTCAGACCATGATCTGCTTGCTCCACCACGTTGGGCCTGGCAGAGCAAAGCTGCTCACCTGATGTCAGCAGGGAAGCAGGGCCAGTGTGTGGGAGGGTGGTCCAGGGACAATATAACCTTCAAAGGCCTGCCCCCAGTAACTTACTTCCTCTAACTGGGTCCCACCTCCTGATAGCCCACTCTGCTGTTGAGAAACTGATGTGACTCCATTTTTTAAAAAAGCTTCTACCTCAAATCCTGACAAAGGAAAGGAGCGTGACCCTTGTCCTTAGAAAAACCCACAGATCTATGGCACCTGGTGTCCCTGACTCAGGCTAGGTGAGGACCCATAGCAATCCCCTAGCAACCACCAATCAGCATGAGACAGGGAAAATACCTGGGATGCCAGATGACCCCCCAGTAGTTTATGGTGGTTGATAACATGCTGGGGCATGTATACACCTTATGGCTTAAACCAATCTGTTCAAACAAATCCCCCTCTTGTATTAACCAATCACCCCTACCCAACTTGTTCCCGCCAGTGAATGTGCTAATCAATGTTAAGAGTTGTTGTTTGACTTTCCCGCGGTGTGAAATGATTTGCTGTGTGATATCGTGACGCATAGAGTATCCCCAAAAACCTATAAAATCTCACTGAACAAAGGACCGGGACTCACTCCCTGGGACCACTGCATCAGAACGGTTGTGAGTCCAGGCTCGAGCTTGCAATAAAGACTCTTGTGTGATTGCATTGGATTCGGTTCCTGGAGGTCTATTGGGGTCCCACGAATCTGGCATTACACTATGAGCTCATCAATGGATTAGTCCACTGATGAGGTTGTCACCCCAAAGCCCCACTCTGCTGCACTGGGGACCAAGCCTTCAACGCATTAACCTTCAGGGAACATTCCAGATCTAAACCATAATAATGCTCTACTTTGGATCTTAAATGCCCACTAAAGGCCCATGTGTTGGAGGCTTGTTCCTCAGCCAGTGGTGCTATCAGGAGACGGTAGAGGCTTTAGAAGGTGGGACCTACTTGGAGGTCTCAGGTCACTGGGAATGTATCATGTCCCTTTTAGGACAGTCTCTTCCACTGTCTTAGCTTCCTAGCCACCACAAGGTGAGCAGCTTGCTGCACCACAGGCTCCCTGTCATGATATGCGGCTCTGCCACAGACCCCAAAGCAATAGGGTCAAACAATTGACCCTGACTGAAACCTGTAAAACTGTCACTCAATATATACCTTCTCTTTTTTATGTTGATTTCTCAGATTCCACCCCCCCCACTTTTTTTTCCCCAGTACTGCGGATTGAAAACAGGGGCACTTAACCATGTATCCCCAGCCATTTTAAAAAAGTATTTTATCTAGAATAGGGTCTTGCTGAGTTGCTCAGTGCCTCGCTAAGTTGCTGAGGGTGGCTTTGAACTTGCCATCCTCCTGCTCAGCCTCCTGAGCTGCTGGGAGTACATGCATGCACCACCACACCCTGTGATTATCTCAGATTTTTAATTCCAGTAACAGCAAACTAACATATTAGGCTTGTTTTTCTGTGTAAAATTGTTGTTTTTTGGAGGACACCAAACACTCTTTACCATCTTTGCATCCATAGACTTAAATAGAATACCTATCATACATATCTGATGAATTGATTCATTTTGTTATACCATCCAAGATTAATAGTACCACCTTCAACAACAAAGTAATGTTGTAGTTGCCCTTCAGACTAAAGCCTCCTAAATCAAATGAGATCATTACATTAAACTTGATAGAGCTCATCCATATGATGCTTTAAAAACCAACCAATTTCTATTTTAGGGCAGAGTATGTGGCCCATTTAGATGAAATATTTATCTTGCCTTAATTTAAGCATATAGCTATGCAATATTTACTAATGTGTCCATTCTCTAACCTTGGACAAATTACATTATGTCATCTTGTAACCTTGGTTTCCAAATCAATAAAATGAGGAAAATTATAACATCAGAGGGTCGTTGTGAAGAAATACAATAACACATGCCGATCATTAAGATAATGCTCTAAAAGAGGCATTTGATAAATGGTGGCCATTTTTAACTTTCAGAGAAATAGTAAAATAAACTTGTAACACAATTAAAGCAAATTACTACACAAGTGTCTATGATTACCATCTTTGTGTGAAGCAATTTTTCTAAGATAATATATTTGCAATGAATCATTATATCAGTAAACAAGAAGAGTTAGGAAAGAAAGCAAGTACCCCTGTGGGTCCATCTCACAATGTCACAGCTAACATTTTACAAGGAAGGTATCAGAGTACACCTTATATATCCTTTAAGAAAAATTAAACTATAATCAAACCTGTCTGTAAAGAACAGATTCCACTTACCATTTGCTCTTTTACTCATTATTCTCCATAACTGAGATACTGGCAAACTTTGATGCTTTATTAGAAATAATTAAAGTATCAACGTCTGAATTAAACAATTGTCTGAATTAGACAACTGAATTGCCGTTATGAAGAAAATGTTCTTGTTCTTAGGAAACACCTGCTGAAGTACTGAGGGATAAAGAGGCATGATGTCTACAACTAACTCTCAAATAACTGGTGGTGGGCGGGAGGGTATACATTTAGTGGAACAGAGAATAAACAACTGATGTAAAATATTAAGAAGCCGCAGAAATTTCTCTGGCCCTGTCTTCATGTTAGAAGAGGGCTGTTTTATTCACACTGTGAGTGATGATACCCATCTACAGGTTAAGGTCAGCATTAGAAAAATGTTAGTCTGGATACTGGGTTTACATCAGTTCTTTGTATTTATTCTTCAGTAACTTTTAGACTGTTTCAAGATCAAGACGAAAACACTTCCTAACTCAGTCGGCTGAGTGCAAGAGGCCCACGTGCTTCTCTCCAAACCACAGAGCTGAGTGCTTTCAAGAGCTGGTTTATATTTGTACCCTAAAATAGCTATGCCTAGTAGAGTCTAATTAAATGTTTAAGCTAATGAAATATATATAATCATTGTTTCATGAAAATTCAATCCATAAAAAGTGAAAACAGGAAGTGGGTGGAATGAAGCGGACATTATTACCCTACATACACGTGTGCTCACACTGCCCGTGTGACTGCACCAGGTTCAGCCAGAGCAAGGCGAAGCTGGGCTCCGTTTGTGTACAGTGTGTCAAAAAGCATTCTGTTGTCATGTGTAATAACTAATTAAAACGACCTTTGTAAAAATCTCAAAAAGTGAACAAGAAATTACTATAGAGCTAGACATGGGAAAGACAAATCTATACAAGTCTGGGAAAATTCGTTCAAAATCCCGACCAGCTTGGCACTCCATTTCCTGAGATGTGTGTGAGTTTTTATTCTACTCTGAGGAAATGAAACGGGAAGTCCCAAGCCTTGCAGATCATAATAAAGGGAGGGAACGAATCCTCTGCCAACTGCAAGCCGGAGCAAAGACGTCTCGGAGCTGCCTCCTAAGCCTTCCGCTGGGCCTGGCAGCCGGGCTGCGGAGCGCCACTTCTCCTCTCCCACGCCGCCCCGAGCAACCCGCGCAC
>NW_026000019.1:19879716-19965295 GCF_001458135.2 Marmota marmota marmota
CGCGCACGGCCGACCCCGCGACCCCGGCGACGTCTGCCCCAGCAGCGCGAACTCCGAGGCTGCGGACGACGATGCGCGGGGTGGGGTGGGGGGTGCGCCCGGGCGCAGAAGAGGAGGGATCGACTCGCTCGGCGGTCTCCGCCCCGGTCCCGCCCCCCGCCCGCGCCACCGCCGAGCGCCGATCGGCTCGATGAGCCGGGGGTGCTGCGGCCGAGGCGGTCGGCGCCGCGGCCTCCCCTCCCGCCTGGCTCTTCTCCCCGCTCTGCTTCCCTCTCCCCGCCCGGCGCCGCGGAGCTCTCCGGCTCGCAGGTACCGGCGCCGGCCTGCCCGGTGGGGACGGGCGAGAGGAGGCGGGGAGGAGGCGACGCGCCGGCGCCAACGTCCCAGGCCTCGGGTCGGGCGCTCGGCCAGACCGGGGGGCGGTTGAGAGGCCCCCGGGGCCGCGGGGTGCAGGGCGGCGGAGGGGCGGCCTGGAACGCGGGGTGGGAACCGGCGCCGCCCGGTGCGCGCAGGAGGACGGCCTCCGCCAGGGCCGGCGCCTGCGGACGCGGAGCGCGGCGGGCGGGTGGTGGTGGAGCAAGATCAATAAATAGATGCAAGTTTGTTTGCGCAGAGCCATTGCGGAGGCCCGGGGCCGCTCCCGGTGCGTGACGTTCCGGGCGTCCGGTGGGGACGGGCCGGCGGGCGGGCGTGTGCACACGGCCCGGGCGGTGGGCTTCTAGGAGGTCTTACCGAGGACGTCCACGCCGCCTCCCCGAGCGTGACTCGTCGCCTTGGTTGGTTGGTACCCATGGCGTCGGTTGATTCCGCCGGTGGCTACCTGCCTGCTGCTTTGCCGGTGGCCCTCTCTTTGTGGAGCTGGGCTCACTGCTGTTCCCAGCTGGTCCCCTGGCTCCGACGGCGGGGTCTGCTGTTTAAGGTATTAGCTTTGCTGTGTATGTCATGCAGACTTCATAGGAGTCTGTCTGGTTTGTGGGGGGCTGTTGAGCACCCTAGCATCCTTTTGTAGGATTTAAAATACGATTGAAGAAAAGCTCACGTTCTCCGATTATTTGCTGCCATCTGTTTTCCCATGCATTCTGTAACATTTCTGCATGAGTGAATTATCATTAAATCAAAGTATGAGGCATCAAATGGGCCAGATGTACATGACGGAAATATTGTGGAATGAGAAACTCTGGAGCTGTGACTTAGGTACAAGAGTTTAGTGAGGTTACAGAAGGTTAAATTTCTGGCTTGAGAACATTTCGTTGAATATGAAGCTAGACACTTTTTTTTTTTTTTTTAAGTGAATGACATTAAACAACAAACTAATGTCTAACTGTACTTAATCTGAAGATCTCAGATGCTTCTTCCTGAAGAGGATGTGGGGCTACTGGGTTGTTACAGGGAAGTATGTCTTTCTCAGGTAGAACTGTGTCATCTGATGGCAACCAATTGAATAAATACTAAAACTGATAACGCACAACCATTGATTTAGGCCTGTATCTCTGCTATTTCAATAAGTGACAACACTTTTTTTTTTTTTTTACTAAGTCTTTTAGTTTCTTGGTTCTTACCTCAGTGGTATGCATAGAGAATAAAAGAAAACATGCATGTGTAACTCTGAGCACTAAAACTGCTCTGCATCACTGAGAAAATTGCACATCTATGTGCCCAACACAGAAAGCATTCTATACATTTGAGCTATTCTGAGTTCTTAGGTGTTCAGCCATCATCTGATCCAAAAATACTGAAAATTCATATTTGCATATGCCACTTTTTCTCAAAAAATTTTATTGTTACATACACATTTTCTTGGAAAAAATCACAGTACTTATTAGCATGTAAAAAGCTGTGAGGTGGTTCTATAACAAAGAAAACTGGCTTTGTTTAACTCAGTTCTTTTGATGTGAGAGACAAACTCGTTTTCTCCTACTTTCATAATACATACACCTCTGTGACCCCAGAATGTGTGGAGATTTTTCTCTACCAGAAAGCAAGTAATTTTTGCAGCAGATTCTCTAGGACATACCATCTGGGTGTCCTCTAATTCATTTCATTTCTAACACTATCTGGAGATAGCATCCCACAAGTTGAGGGTTCAGTCCCATGAGACTGCCCCCCCCCCTTTGAGTGTCAATCACAAGCTCCAGGATGTTATACCTGTGTTTCTAATTGATCTGCTATGAATTGGGGCAGCCACAATCCCTTTTGGAGGTTCAATTAATTTGCTAGAGTGGCTCACAGAACTCAGGGAAACACTTTACTTATGTTTACCAGTTCATTATAAAGTTTATTAGGAAGTATACAGATGAATAGTCAGATGGAATAGAGGTACAGAGCAAGGTATGCAGAAGGAACCAGGAGCTTCCATAGCCCTTCAGGCACGCCACCCTCCAAGAACCTTCATGTGTCCAGCCATCTGGAAACTCTAGAATCCTGTCCTGTTAGGTTTTTACATAAACTTTATTAGGCAAAATAGACTACTGTTATTGGGCTGTTGGTGATTGACTCAACTTTCACAACCTTTAGTCCTTCTGCCCTCCCCAAAATGGGAGCTGCAATATCCCAACCTTTTAATCATGCCTTGCTCTTTCTTGTAGCTAGCTGCCTTTCTGAAGCTAGTCATCTCATTAGCATACAAAAACAAACAAACAAACAAAAACCACACTTAGCACTCTCTGAGATTCTGAGGGTATTAGGAACTATATGTTAGGAAATAGGATGAAGACCCAAGGCAAGTGTATCTTAAGTTTTGTGTGTGTGTGTAAAATCACAGTATCAAACCAGGACTTAAGAAACTTAACCCTTTTCATGGAATACCAGTGGGACGCTATATAGGTTGCAAATTTTTTTTGCATGTATGATCTGATTGGACCACCTCAATTCCATGCAAAATCATAGAAATTCCTATTTTACAGATAAGGAAATAGAATCATTACTTAAGCTTCTGATTTCAAGTTAAAATCATAAAGCATTTTAGGATTTTCAAGGAACTTCTTTCTATTTTTTCTGTTCCTGTACTGTCTGCGCTTTCATTTTATAAAATCCTTAATTCACTCATTTCTTCCACATGTTTTCTTTGGGAAACTACTTGATTTTATCATGTGTTTAACTGTTCCTTACATGTTCAGGTGTAAAGTCACTGGAGTAGAGCAGGTGATGGGAGTAGCTGAAGTCACCAAAATGGGGGGGGGGGTCGTCTCTCATACAGGCCTTCTGTCTGCTTTAAGTACTTTAGTTTACATCCAAAAGTCTAATGATTGGTTTTTTTCTCCTTAAGGTGGTGAATATTTTATTCAGCTGGGAAATAGAAGAGTACTCTGAGTAAAAATATGCCTCCCAAGTTCAAGCGACACCTCAATGATGATGATGTCACTGGTTCTGTGAAAAGCGAAAGGGTAAGTTTAGAATCTTAAGTTTTAGAACAAGAAAGAGTCAACATGTTTTCACTCCCTTTGTAAATAATATAAAAGAATCTAAAGTTTATGGCTACTGTAGGAGCAGCAAAGGTAGTGATCCCTTTCTTGCTCATACTGAAGGATCATAGCTGACACCCCATAACAAAAAACAGGTTAAGAAGAGGAACATTGAACAGATTTATATGTTCACAGTTTTGTATGTGTCAACAGGACCCAAAGACCCAGAGTGAATTATACATTTTTATGCTCAGGTTTGATGAAGTAAGGGCAGCCATGTAGAAATAGGGTTGAACTAAAGGGTGTTATCTAACACTAATAGACTCAGGGGAGTGGGGGAGGCCAGCAAGGCCTGTCTGCTCGAACTTTCCTTGGCCTCCCCGCAGCAGTCCTTCCTTCTGAGTATGGGGCAGTCAAAGAAGGTAGGTTAGTGAATGTTTTATGGCCAACTTTTACATAGAAAGGAGAAGATTAGGTTAATATTTTTAGGTTTTATGACAGTATTTGGGGAAAGGGGGTTCTGGGTTTTGTGACCTCCTTTGGGGAAAGGAACTGTGGTCCTTGTAGCTTGCCTTAGGGGAAAACTTGATAGCAGGGGACAGTCAGAGAGAAACCTTGCTATGAGGCTGCTTGTGAAGCTTTTACTTCAGGGTGTCAATTTCTGAACCCTATCACCACCATATTCTAATCTTACTTTTTTCAACTTCATAGTAAATGTCTTAAAAAATATATATATTGCTTAGATTGATAATAGTATTTCAAGGAAAAAAAAATTTTTGGTACCTGGGATTGAATTCAGGAGCATGCGACCACTGAGCCATATCCCTAGCTATTTTGTATTTTATTTAGAGAGGGGGTCTCACTGAGTTGCTTAGCACCTGGCTTTGCTGAGGCTGGCTTTGAACTCATGATCCTCCTGCCTCAGCCCCCTGATACGCTGGGATTACAGGCGTGTGCCACCATGCCAAGCTCAGGGAAAATTTTATACAACTATATAATGTCTTATTCAGAACTCTGGAGCCAAATATATTTGAAATTTAGAGTTTTTCAGATTTAAGTAAGGTAGTTAAGTATATAGCTTTTAGGGGTCTGAACTAACACCTCCAAACATATTAATATTTCTTAGTGAAATATATGGGTTATCTATATAAATAAAATAGCTAAAGTCAATTCAAGTCAGGTTTTCCTCCAAATGAGTTTTTTTTTTAAGCAGGGATTAAGTACTGGGGATTGAACTCAGGGATACTCAACCACTGAGTCACATCCCTGGCCCTATTTTGTATTTTATTTAGAGACAGGGTCTTTCTGAGTTGCTTAGCACCTTGTGGTTGCAGAGGCTGGCTTTGAACTCATGATCCTCCTGTCTTAGCCTCCCAAGCCACTAGGATTACAAGCATGCACCACTGCACCCAGCCCAAATGAGTTTTGACACCAAACTTATCAAAGCTTTTTGGCTTATTGAACTTTTTAGATTTTGAAATTATATATGATAGATCCTGGACCTGTGACTGTCTCAGAGTCCAGAATGCCTTGTTCATGATGCTTCAATTTCTAGTTCATTTTAGAAATACGCTATGTTTAGGGATTGGGGGTATAGCTCAGTTTTAGAATGCTTTCCTAGCATGCATGAGGCCCTGTGTTTAATCCACTTCACTGAAAATAAGAGAGAAGGTGGTGGGATAGATAAATAAATAAACAAATAAATAAATAAATCAGGGTATTGTGCAGCATCTTGAAAGACAGCTTATCATGTGACTATTATAGATAGAATACTTATTCTATCTGTAGAATTATTCTATCTATAGAATATTTTTTGAGGGAAGGAAATATATTCTTTTCCTTTTTTAATCTGGTAAACGGAAGCCTCCCTTACTTCCTTTCTTCTTGTCATCCTTCTATTTACTGATCCATTCCACGAGTACTTATTAACCACCTACTGCGTGGTAAGCATGGTGTTAAAACCTAGGGGGCTCAGTTGCTGCCCTTAAGAGTTCTTGGTCTGTTTGACTTTATTTTTATTTTTAATTTTTTTAATATTTTCATTTTTTTTTTTTTAGCTTTAGATGGACACAATGTCTTTATTTTTATGTGATGCTGACGATTGAACCCAGTGCCTCACGCATGCCAGGCGAGCGTGCTACCACTTGAGCCACATCCCCAGCCCCTGTTTGACTTTATTTTATATGCTCCTTTTTTGTGTAACTTTGGAACTTGATATTAATCACTCAACATTTTATGATTTAGAAGTATCTTTTAATATAATACAAAAAGCATTTGTCCTTAGTTTGTTTTTGTTTATGTTTTTGATGGGGAGAAGAACCCACCAAAAGACTAATTGCTATTTAGCTTTTTAAAATGAGCTGAACTCATATTTAAAGATATAAAATGTACAGTCTCAATCAGTACTACTACTGAGACTGTAACTGTGACTTTCTCTTTACATGTGGGTTATTAGCACAATTGGCTGTAAAAATTGGATATTGAACACCTGAACTGAACAAAAATCCACTGTTTAAATAGAGCCTGCCTTTGGATATTTATGAGATTTTGAAATTTCATAACTGATTGGTTCTAATAATTGCTTTTTAAATTTTTTAAGTTTTGTTACTCTTTCCAATTATAATTTTTGCAGCTTTATTGAGATATAATTTATATAACATACAACTCACCCATTTAAAAGGTACAATTTAATGGGTTTTGGTATATTCACAAAGTTGTGCAGCCATCACACGGTCTAGTTTAGGGTTTTTTATCCTCCCTAAAAGAAACTCTGTGCCCTTCAGCAGTCATCCCCATTCTCTCCATTCCCTCAGCCCTAGGCAACCAAAAACCTATAGATTTACTTATTCTGAACCTTCTTTTTTGTACTAGGGATTGAACCCAGGGGTGCTTAACCACTGAGCTATATCCTCACCCCTTTTTGTTTTTCATTTTGAGACAAAGTCTCTGTACGTTGCTGAGGCTGGCCCTCAACTTGCATCCTCCTGCCTCAGCTTCCCAAGCAGCTGGGATTACAAGTTGTACCATTGCACCTGGCTATTCTGAACCTTTTACATAAATGAAATCATACAATATGTAGCTTTTTGTGACTGGCTTCTTTGACTTCCATAATGTTTTCAAGATTTGTCAATGTGGTAGTATGTATCAGTACTTTATCCTTTTTATTAACTGAATAATGTTTCATTGTATGGATGTACCACATTTAGTTATCCATCAATTGATGATGTTTGGAATTTTTCCTGACATTTTGGCTATTGTGAATATTGCTTTTATGAACATTAGCATACAAGTTTTTGTTGAACACATTTTCATTTCTTATACTTACATACCTAGACATCGAATTACTGATTGTTAGAGTAACTCTAATGTTCAACCTTTGTAGAATTGCTAAACTGTTTTCCACATGGTTGCATGGTGTTTTATATTCCCACCAGCACTGTGAGGGTTCCAGTTCCTCCACATCCTCAAACAGTGCTTGCTGGGTGAAGTGGTATCGCATTGATATGTAAAAGGCATTGGTTTTCATGTGTGTTTCCAGTATAAAACTAAAATAAACATACATTATATCTTCTAAACCAAATAAACTGGATCATAAACCATTATATTTTTTCTGTTTTTGGTGCTGGGGATTGAACTCGGGCACTTGACTACTGAGCCACAACCCCAGCCCTATTTTGTATTTTATTTAGAGACAGGGTCTCACTGAGTTGTTTAGCACCTCACTTTTGCTGAGGCTGGCTTTGAACTGGAGATCCTTCTGCCTCAGCCTCCTATAATCCTGAGCCATGGGATTATAGGCATGTACCACCATGCCTGACATAAATCATTGCACTTTAATCAGCTTTTGTTTTATATATTTTGAAGCCATATTGTTATGTATATAAACTCATTGCTGTTAAGTCTTCTTGGTGGATTGTGTATTTTATAATTATAAAATTATTATTTGATTGTTTAATATGTCCTAAAAATTTCTATTTAGATTGATAGTCTTTTGATAGAATTTGCTAAGGTTTCTTTTCTACCACTTTTTTATTTTTCATTTTTTTGACCGCTGTTGTAGATAATTTTCTTGAAAACAGATATAGGCTGGAATTTTTTGAACTCTAATCATATATAGTTTTTGTTTTTGTCAGGGCCACTCAGACCACTCATTATTGTGATGACCAATACATTTGGACTTTTCCTGTGCCAGGTAGTCCTTCAGCCTGCAGTGGATGTTCTTTACCCTGATATTTGGCTGTCTCTGTTATCAAGGAGCTTTGGGTCTCAGCTTACATTTCACTCACCTCTTGAGAATGATTTTCATTTGTCACACCATCACTTTTGTCCCGTCACTGTTTTAGTTTCCTGCACAGCATTATCACAGTCACATTTTTCTATGAACGCTCAGTCAAACCTTGTCTGTCTCATTCACAGCTGGTTTGGATCTTAGAACAGTGCCAACCATGTGGGAAATGCTCAAAAATACATGCTAAATGAAGGTCAAATACGTCCTTCTTTCACTGTTTTACTGTTCATGTTATGGAGTATTTAGTTTACATATATGTGAGGATATTCTTTGTATTCTAATCCATATATAATCAATCCTAGATTGATTCCTTTTCCTTATCTCTCTCCTTATCCTTGGAACCACTAGGCAGTTGAGAAATTTTACTGCCTTTCTCCATCCATTCCTCTTTCTGTTATTAACTTTATATTGTAACAGTAATGTTTAAATCTGTTCTTCATCAGCTTACTAGAAACGGGTGACCTTCCGTTGTGTTGTCTTTCACTCTAGCCCTGTCCCCTCCCCCTCTTTCCTGCCACTTCTCCCTGAGACAGGCGTGTTGGTCACACTCCATGTCCCAGCCTCAGAGCTTTGTTAGAAAAAAGTTTTAGGCTCTTTTTAAGCTTTTCCTTGGATTGTGCCTTTTCCTTTTCAGTAATTCTAATTTATAGTTCACTGTCACATTACCATCAAACATTTAAACCTGACCACACATCAGATTCTTTGATGATCTCTGTCTTAGGAGGTTTGTTCTTAATTTTCCTTTTGGCTGGTGTAATTTTTTGAGCAATTTCCTCAGAAAAGGTACCTGAGTGGTATATTGGTTTCCTATTGCTACTGTAAAAACCACAAATATAAAGCACGAAATTATGATCTTGATTTCTGGTGACCTGAAGTCCAAGATGAGTCTTACGGGGCTGAAATCGGGGTGCCAGTGGGGCTGTTTTCCATTCAGAGGCCGCAGGGCAGAAATGGGTTTTGCCTTTCCCAGTTCCTGTCTGGGCTCATCATGTTCTTTCATCTTCAAGTTTCAATCTCTCTATCTCCTGCTTCCATTTTATAAGAACCCTGTGAGTAGCTCTGGCCCACATGAATAATCTGTCATGAATTTGCCCCTTTGAAGACCTTTAATCACCTCTGCCAAGTCCCTTCCTACACCCTTGCTCACGCAGTCACAGGCTTTGGTGGCTAGGACATAGGCCTCCTTGGGGAGCCATTATTTTACCTGCAAGCAATCATATTCTGTTTGAGTTCTTGTCTGAAGGTCTGGGTTTTGCTCTTCTATAGCCTCCTTTTGGGACTCCATGTCTTCCCATTTGGGGGGCGGAGAGAGACCACTTCATTTTAATGAAGAATGTCCTATCTGGTGAGGTAAGAATCTAAGGTTTTTGTGTGGGAGTTCAGATTTGTGTAGAGTACTGTTTATGGACTTAGCAGCTAGAAGGTGGACCAAGCCAGTTACTAGGCCTTTGCTCCCAGCTCTGGTTACCCTCCTGTTGTCCTCCATTGCGGCAGTTGGACTCCACAAACTACATTCCTTCTCTGCCGTCTGGTTCTCTGTTAATTTCTGCCAATACAGAGACACTGGGAGGAATGAGAAGGGGCTTCTTTCTAACTGCCTGCAGCATCAATTATAGGATTCTGGAATTATAAGCATTTTCTTTGGAAGGTCTGTAAACAGTTCCATATCATTTAGCTTCTATTGAAGTAAATGTGATTGATCATTCTTCCCTCTGTCTGTAAGCTTGGAGAAATTCACTGTATAGAAATTCACCAGTATAGAACTTGTTTCATTACTTCTCCTTGACATTTTATAAGCCCTCTGAATCTGAAAAGTCTTTTTCTTTCTTTCTTTCTTTCTTTTTTTTTTCTTTTTTGACAGAGAAATCTTTTGGAAGATGATTCAGATGAAGAAGAGGACTTTTTTCTGTAAGTTTTTTGAACAACTTTTTCAAAGTATAATTAACAATCAAATGCATATATTTAAAGTGTACAATGAGTTTTGACATACAAACTATGAAATCATCACTAAAATTAAATAATAAATATAGCCATCACCCTAAAAGTTTCCACATACCCCTTGATAATCTGTTGCTTTCCTAGTCCCTAGGCAACCACTGATATGCTATCACTGTAGTATATATTTTCTAAAATTTTATATAGACTAAATCATAGAGTATGCCCCCTTTTTTACGGGCTGCATTTGCTCAGCATGATTATTTTGAGATTCAACCATGTATCAATAATTGGGTTTCTTTTTTTCTGAGTAGTATTCCATTGCAGAATATACTGCAGTTATCTGTCTATTCACTTGTATATGGATATCTAGGTTGTTTCTAGTTTGGGGACATTACAGATTAAGCTGCTGTAAACATTTGCATAAAAGTTTTTGTGTGGACATACACTTTTATTTATCTTGGATAAATATCTAAGAGTAAAATACTTAATGTGCATTTACAACTGTTTTTCAAAGTGTTTGAACTATTTTATATTCTTTTTATTTATTTAATTTTTTTTAGTTGTAGGTGGACACAATACCTTTTTATTTTTATGTGGGTCTGAGGATCGAACCCAGTGCCTCACACATGCTAAGTGAGTGCTCTTCCTCTGAGCCACAACCCCAGCCCTATTTTATATTCTTACCAGTACTATATGAGAGTTTTAGTTGCTTCAGATTGTAACCAACTATATATGGTCAATCTTTATTATTTTAGATATTCTAGTGGGTGTGTAGAGGTATCTCAGTGTGTTTTTAATTTGCATTTCCCTAATGAAAACTGATGTTGAGCATCTCTTGATGTGCTTATTTTCCATCATTATGCCTTCTTTGGCAAAGTATATGTTCAACTCCTGTGTGAGAGTGTGTGTGTGTGTGTGTGTGTGTGTGTTTTGCTCTAATTCAATCAAGCCCAGGGTTTCATACATGCTTATTTTCTTATTATGTTGTAAGAAAGATACAAGTTCTTTGTCATATATATGTGCTTTGCAAATATATACTCCAAATCCGTAACTTAACCTTTTCATTTTTGGAACAGTAGCATTTGAAGATTAATTGGGTTTTGATGAAATCAATTTATTGAATTTTCTATATTGTTTTTCTTTCTTTATATCTTATTAAAAAAATCTTTCTCAAACATAATGTACTATGATTTTCACCTATGTCTTTCTAGGAGTTTTATAGTCTTGGCTTTTAAATTTAGGCCTGTAATCCATTTTAAGTTAATTTTTATACATGGCTGAGGTAAGGATGAAGGGTTTGGGGGTGGGGTTGTAAGCCATCTAATTATTTCATTTGATGAAAAGGTTTATTCTTTCCCTATTGAATTATCATGGTACTGTGCTGAAAACTATTTGACCTGGCTAATCTTTTTTTTCAGTTGTAAATGGACACAATATCTCTATTTATTTATTTTTATGTGTTGCTGAGGATTGAACCCGGTGCCTCACATGTGTGAGACAGGTGCTCTACCACTGAGCTATAGCCTCAGCCCCCTGACCAATCCTTTTAGTTTTAATTTGAAATCACTCTCATGCAGCCTAGGTTTGTGTCTGTGAAGCAGTGTTGTAAGAGTCTTTGCTGGGAATTGTTGCCTGAGGGGAAGCGCTTACCTTCTACTTCATTAACATATTGTGACATGTTTTTTTGTGGAGGCTGATTTTTGATGAAAACATTTTATAAAATCAATTGAAACCCATGAAGCAGTGGGCAAGAGCTTATAGGATAGAAAGCAAATACAGGAAATTGTATTATTTTTGGCAGGAATGTCATAAATATGGGGATGTAATTTGTTAGAGGTGACAAGCTTTCCATAAGCTACTTGCCTACAGTACCTTTTATGGTGAGAAGTCTTAGATGAAAGGGTAGTTACTAGGAACTCAGTGTTGAAAAGAAGGGCAGATGCTTTGGGTAGATAAGTGATTTTCTGAATGTAAGGTAGATGCCCTTGTGAGAAATAACAACTCTTTGGGCCAAAAATGTATGTCCACTCCCATATAATGCTGTATACCTTCCAAAGGGCCTGACACCCTAAGTGGCACACCCCCTCAATATCCAGCTTCCATATCCGGCTTCCCCTACATGTTGAAAGGAAGACAAATAAAATTCTCAAAATAATATTTGAATATTACTTAACCCCCATGTTTATCACAGCAGTATTAACAATAGACAAAAGGTGGAAACAGCCCAAGTGTCCCTCACCAGATGAATGTATAAACAAAATGTGGAATATACATAAATGGATATTGTGTTGAAAAGGAAGGGAATTTGATGTCTGCTGCAACATGAATGGACTTTAAAGAAATCATGCTAAGTGGGGGCTGGGGTTGTGGCTTAGCGGTAGAGCACTCGCCTCTCCTGGGTTTGATCCTCAGAACCACATAAAAATAAATAAACAAAATAAAGACATTGTGCCCAAGTATAACTAAAAAAAATATTTAAAAAAAAAAAAAAGAAATCATGCTAAGTGAAAGAAGCCTGTCCCAAAAGGAAAAGTATTTGCATGATGCCCCTTAGATGAGGTCCCTAGAGTATAGTCAGGCTCAGAGAGACACAAAGTAGAATGGGGGTTGCCAGGGCTGTGAGGAGGGGAGAATGGAGAGTTGTGTCTAATTGGAAAGATAAAAAATTTCTGGAGGTGAATGGTGGTGATGGTTACAGAATAATTGAATACACTTAATGCCACAGACCTTTACATTTAAAAATGATTAAAATAGCACATTTTGTTATGTACTTACTGTAATTTTAAAAACTGACAAAAATATTGACTTTATACTTGTGGCACTATTTCTAGACTCTCTTTACTTCATTGATCTGTATGTCCATCTTACATCAATACCACACTTCCTTGACCACTGTCACTTTTTAATAAGTTGCAAAGTAGTATAGTGTATGTCCTCCAACTTTACACTTCCTTTTCAATGTTCTTTTGGCTAATTGGGCTTTAAAATTTTTAATGTAAATTTTAGAATCATTTATTTGCTTCTACAAAAGTTCCTGCTGGAATCTGGGTTGCGGTTGCATTGAATCGGTATACCCATTTGGGGAGAGTTAATGTCTTACCAATATTGGGTTTTCTGACTCATGAATATAGCTTATCTTTGTAATTATTAAGGTCCTTAATTTCTCTCAGATATTTATTTTTTAATTGTAGTTGAACACAGTATCTTTATTTTATTTATTTATTTTTATATGGTGCTGAGGATCGAACCCAGGGCCTCGCACTTGTAAGGCAAGCGCTCTACCACTGAGCCACAACCCCAGGCCCTCAGCAATGTCTTAGTTTTCAGATTCAGATCTTTATTTATTTTTTTTTTTGACAGATTCGTCCATAAGTATTTCATGCTTTTTTTTCTTTTCACATTTTTATTGGTGAATTGTAGTTACACATAAGGTTAGGATTGTTGTTACGTGTTCATACGTGCAGTGCACACAGTATAATAATATGGTTTGGCCAATATCCCTCCCCAGCACTTCTCCCCTCCCCCTTTCTCCCATCCCTTGTCTCTTTCCTCTCCTGATCTACTTTTGATTTTCATGAGATCCTTACCCCTATCTTCTTTTTCTTTTTTCCAACTTCCATATGAGAGAGAACAAAATATTTCATTTAGATTTTTTCAATTTCTTATTATTCATTGCTAGTATGTAGACGTAGAGTAAATTAATGCTAAACCTTGCTAAGCTCTCTTATTTATTTTAATAGTATTTTTATGAATTCCATTGTGTTTTCCACATAAATAATTATATTGTCTACAAATAAAGATAGTTTTACTTCTGCATTTGTATGCCTTTTGTTTCTTTGTCTTTCCTGTTTTGCTCTGGCAAAAACCCCAGTACCATATTGAATTAGAAGTGGTGAGAGAGAATGCTCTTCCAGAGCTCCCTTAGGGCGAAACATTCCTTTTTTTTTTTTACCATTAAGTTTGATTTCATTGCATTTTTTTTTTTAAGATGCCTTTTATCAGGTTGAGGAAGCTCCCTATTGTTCCTAATTTGCTAAGAAATAGATGATGTCATTTATCATCAATTTTGAAATTTCAAGCCAACATTGTATTTCTGGAATAAATCATTTGTAGTCATTAAGCCATTGTTGGCATCAGTTAAGATTTTGTGAAGAATTTTTTGCATTTATGTTAGAGATATTATTGCTGGCTACTGGTTTAAGATAAGGTGGGCTCCATATAATGATTTGGGAGATGTTCTGTATTTACTTTTCCAAAAGAGTTTCTGTAATATTGCTATGTGTCTACATTGAACATTTGGTAGAATTCATAATTGAACTCATCTAGTCCCCAAATTTTTTTGTAGGAGTTTTTACATGATTTTATAATAATTCTAGATTTACAGAAGGATTACATGGTTAGACAGAGAGTTGCCATGTGTCCTTCACTCAGCTCTTTGTAGTAAATCCTACATGACTATAGTGCATTTGTCTGTAGTGAGGTCCCCACTTTGCTTCTGTTAGTAATTGTGTCTTCTCTTATTCTGTACTTGCTGCCCTATCTGTTTTTCCTGTATGATCTGACCAGACGTTTATCAAAGAACCAGCCTTGGGTTCGGGTTTTATTTTGTTTTTTTCCTCAGTAACATTCTAAAGTCTCATGTTATGTAATAAGTGAAAACAAATGTAGCCACTGCTGCTTTTTTTTAACCTGTAGTTGGAATAATTTTAATTTAATAATTTTCAGATGGCTGTCTCACTTTGCGGTTTCCTCATTGAATGACTACTTTTTTATGCTTTTCAGTTGACCCATTTGTAGTTCCTCTGGTTTAGAATATTAGTTTTCTCTATGGAATTCAACATTTAACTTGTACTTTGGGATGAGATACTGGTCCAGTTTTTTTTTGTGTGTGTAAGGGGGTGGTACTAGGGATTGAATTCAGGGGCACTCAGCCGCTGAGCCACATCCCCAGCCCTATTTTATATTTTATTCAGAGACAGGATCTCACTGAGTTGCTTAGCGCCTCACTTTTGCTGAGGCTGGCTTTGAACTCACAATCCTCCTGTCTCAGCCTCCTGAGCCCCTGGGATTACAGGCATGCGCCAGCCACCATGCCTGGCTACTGGTCCAGTATTCTAAGGCTTAATTGCGGTTTTAAATACTTGGAGGAAGAACTTAGAGGAATTAAGGCAAGTTGATATTTTCATATTTATTCATTATGTAAATAAGTTTTAATAGGCAGTTTAACCTTTTTCTCCAAAATGTTTTTCTTGTCACAAACTGGATTTTTTTTTCACCTCCTTAAGAAGTTACCCTATGTCTAGAAATTTAAGAACCTTGTTTCTTTTGAGTTACCTTATTCACTACCTTCAGTAAAATGATAATTAAAATACTTAAAATATCTAAAAATTTCCATTTTGAGAATGCTAGAATGAATTAAGGTTATATACCCTTGACTTTTATAAAGAGATAATAATTTAAGAAATGTTAATATTTTTAAGATTCTTGTTTTTCCTCCTTTTGCTGTTGGTAGATTTAAGATGAGTAATCAAAATACATACGTAAAATTTTTTAGTGTTTTGAGTGAATAGTTTTCTCTATTCATCTCTCAATCAACATTCCTAATTATCAATGTCCTAAATTCAAGGTGATTTGCACTTTTAGTTGCTCAAGAATTGATTATAAAGGTATTCATAGTCACTGGGCAGTTTATTTTTATTATTTCAGAGTTTAACAATTAGGAAAAAAACTGCATTTCTAAGGGTTGTATAAGTCCTCATTTCTCATCAAGTTTTAACACTTAGAATAATTAAGGTAATTGTGGCCAATGGTAACTACCAGTGAAGTAAAGACCAGATTATGTATCATGGAGTTCACCAATACTCGTAAAATGTCATTCCTTCTGGTAAATGACTGATCCATGTGTATCTCACATGATTGCATATATGGATGTGTGGTTTTGTTTTTGTTTTTGTTTGATATGACCACTACTAATATATACTGGCTATTTTATTTTCAGAAGGGGGCCATCTGGACCAAGATTTGGACCTAAAAATGATAAAATTAAGCAGTAAGTTCCTGAATGCTTATTTAAATCCATATTTTCATGTGAACTGGGGTGTTTTTGTAAACAGAATTTTATTGGAATGCAGCCATGCCCATTTGTTTTCATATTATCTGTAGTTGCTTTCTAACTATAATGGCAAAGTTGAGTAGTTATGACAGAGAATTTAAACAAAGAAATACCTTATGACCCATGAAATCTAAAATATCTTGACCCCTAAAATAGACAGTATAGCTACTGGGTTATAGAAACCTAATTATATTTTCACAAAGTCACTTTGGAATTATAACTCAGCAAATGCAGAATTGATGGCTTCTCTTAATTGCTTTATGTCAAATCCACTTATTTAGCATAATCTGAAGGTCTCTTTGGGTTTTGGTTTTAATTTATCATTTGATTGCCATTATCAGAATCATAATAGATTTTTTTTAATGTAGCGCAGCTTTTATTTACTTCCAGAATTTTTTCATCTCTAATATTTAGGCTAATCCCTATATTGATCTTAGTTTCATGGCTAATTTTTGGTCTAAAACCTTTGCTGTACATGTGTTACTTGATGGTAGAAGTATGACATGAGTAACAGGCTGTAGTGAATGTACCTGATGTTAGAGAGATGGGACCTTGTTGAAGGGGAGAGGAAGGGACAGAGCAGTGAGTCACGTGAGGCCAGGTCCTGGAAATCAGCCAACCTGCAAAGACTAACTGTGGAAGATAAACTGAGTAACTCATGTTCAGGACCTAAGGAAGGGTAATAGCCACTGCCCTAATTCTGGGTATAGTTGAAAAGGTGCTGACTGGAGTCTGTAGGAATTGGTGATGCAGTTGGATTTAGTCAAGTACCGTTGATGTAATAAATATATCCATACTTGGCCTAATCCTGACCTTACTTCGTTCTAAGATACAGAACCAAGGTACAGGCCGAGTATCCCTTATCTGAACTGCTTGGGTTCTGAAAGTTTCAGATTTCAGATTATTTCTAAATTTTGGAACATTTGCATGTACATAATGAAATATATTGGGGATGGGACCCAAGTCTAAACATGAAATTTATTTATAATTCTTACATCCATAGCTGGAAGATAATTTTATACAATACTTTTAGTGTGCCTGTATTTTGACTACAACCCATCACAGGATGTAAGGGAGGAATTTTCCATGTGTGGCATTATGTCAGCACTCTAATAAACGTTTTCGATGTTGGAGCACTTTGGATTTGAGATTTTCAGATTAGGGATATTCAGCCTGTACCAACATGTTGATTAGAGTAGTGGACTTGCTGAATTAACTTTCTTCTGCTATGTAACAAATTATCAAGAGCTTAGCAGTTTAAAACAACACATATTTATCATCTCAGCTTCCATGAGACCAGAAGTTCAAGCACTGCTTAGGGGTGCCCTCTGCTATAGATTTCACAGCCTGCGGTCAAGCTATTAGTAGGTGTGTAGCTCACTTGAAGCTTATGATCAAGCTCAGGTGGTTGACAAAATTCACTTCCTTGCAGCTGAAAAACTCATGGTACTCACTGCTTCTAGACCAGCAGCAGAGAGAATGTTTACTGCTTCCAGTTTCTGATTTGCCAGTAAAGATACAAGCTGCTTTTGGGTTCAGGCCATTTATTACATAACAAAAGGAAGAGTAACCAAAAATACCAGCTTCTAGGATCATTGTCCCACACACTAAAAATGATACCAAATGAGAGGGCCCAGTGGCTGCAATACCATTGTATATCCTATTACAAAGGAGCTATTTCTCACTGCAGCTAAGTGGTTTTTATAGTCTGCAGATAGAACCTGCAGGAAGTTTATACCTCATCAGTACCTGGGTATGATGAGAAACTATCTGTGTCAGTCCCCTCAGGAAGACATGGAGGTTGATGGGAGATGGCCTCATGAGCCACTCATTTGGTCAGTGTTCCACGGGATTCACAAGATATTCTGCCAGGACTCAGATGAAAGGTGATTCAAGCATACGTGGATGCTGCAGGGGTGTCATTGAGTAATGGCTGAGAGTAATTCCCTACTTGGAGCCAGGGTAACTTCTCTATTTACCCACACGGTTGTTCCTGGTGTGATATACTTCCGCAGAGTGAGCCTGGTGCAGGATATGGCCTCTTGGGTCTGTGGAGCATGATTTTACAGCTGAACCCTAAAAACCATTGCCATTACAGAATATGTATGTGTGTTAGTAACTGCCAGACACACACACACACACACACATGTACATACTTAAACTACCACAATAACTGGGATCACAGGATTGTAAAATAATAAAGAATTGTTGAGTAAGTGTACTAGTTCTTATGGTAGAGCTGAAGACGTGAGTAGATTTAGTTAGAAGTCAGCTTTGAAATGCAGAGTAAACCTTGATGGCCCAACTTCATGAAGGGGACATGACTCACCACTGTGTCCAACCAAGGTGGTAGATACAGCTTGATATACCACTTACCCAAGAAAAAACTCCCTGGTATTAGTTTAACATGCAGAATTAGTCAGTTTCTTTAAAGATAAGTTATCACCACTTAATTTGTAACATTTAGGGCATTTCTTGACTATATAGATTAGCAGTATTATTGGTTTATTTTAATTTGACCACTAATTATTAATGTTGATAATAGATTAATACCACAAAAATTACACCATCCAGTTTTAGGGAATATTTTTTGGGGGGAAATATTTTTTAAACATTCACATGTCTATATAAAATTGTATTCTCTTTGGAATGTTTCCTTTGCTTTTAAATTCAATAACAACACTTCAAATGCCATTTTAGTGACTTTAGACATTCTCTGTTACCAGTAGGGAATCTCTCAACTAGAGCCTTGGTCCAGATCCCCAGAGAATGGTTCCATGATATAATAGTTACATATGTGTAGTTGCAAAAATACAACATAAATTTAAGACATTTGTCAACAATACCTTAAAAGGCCACAAGATGGGGATGTTAACTATGAAAATAAATATTTACAAACTAAGGATGAGTGTATGTGTGTACGCGCACGTGTGCACATCAGTATGATTTTTTTTTCGTAATGGAAAAACACTGGCATTTATCACATGTCAAGCGAGACAATTTATCGTTTTCATTTTAAAAGTGAGAAAATACAAGACTAAAAGGCTCATGAGGTGACTTCCACAGTTACGCGCATAGCAAATGGCAAGTTGGATTGCAAGTCTGGTTCTGAATGAATATAAAACCCATGATTGTCTAGACTACACCACTAGCTTACCTACTGATGATTAGATTAGAGGACACTTCAGGAATCCTGTACTATCAGACTCAAAGAAGATTTAAAATTGCATAAAGAATTCCTTTTTCTCTTTGTAGCTCCTCTTTTCCTAGGTATTTTCTCTTTTGTGTCCTTTCTTCTACCATATGACCTTACAGTCATGATGTAAATCTCTTACCTTCCTTTACAAACTTGCTTTTCCTTTGAGTTCTTAATTTTCTGTTTCACCCATACCCAGTTAATCACTTGGTACTTAAAATAGCTCCTCCTTTTAAATATATTCCCTTAGCCTAGAGCTTTCCCACTTTCCACCATCTCCTTCCAGGTCATTCTTTGTACCCTCAGGACTCAGCAATGGAATCTGAATTTTTCTAGGCTACGTGAGTGATACCCAGGGCATCCTTCCATAATAGCACTTAATACATTTAGTAGAATCACAGATACCAGTTTTCCACATTAAATTGTAATCATCTAAATATCAGGCTCATTCATGTACGTATCCTTAATGGAAAACATAACTTCTGAATAAGTGTTTTTTGAATGACAGAAATATTTAGATTAGACAGTATTTGCTGAATGCTTGCTTAGGCAGGATTCACATGAGCTGGGAAATGAAAAGAAGGGGGCTGGACAGCATCTGCTTCTCTCTTCTACATTTATAGTATAATAGGAAAAAACAAATGTAAAATAAAATAGAAATAAGAGGGTTGTAACTACCATGTAAACATAAAAGGTCATGGAAAAGTGTCTTATTGCTGTTTTGCTAAAAAATCATCTTTCATATTAAATAGTATTTTCTTCTACAAAAGTTGTATTCTCCCTAAAGAAATCAAAGAAAACCTCAGAAGATGGAAAGATCTACCTTGCTCTTGGATAGGCAGAATTAATATTATCAAAAAGACCATACTTCCAAAAGCACTATACAGATTTAATGCAATTCCGATCAAAATCCCAATGACATTCTTCATAGAAATAGAAAAAGCAATCATCAAATTCATCTGGAGAAATAAGAGACTCAGAATAGCTAAGCAATCCTTAGCAGGAAGAGTGAAGCAGGTGGCATCACTATACCAGACCTTAAACTATACTATGCCGCAGTCCGGCTGCAGCAAACTAGCCGGGGGGTTGACAAGCAACTTGTGTACATTGATACAGCAGGAGAGGGAGCCGTTTATTGTAGGACAACAGAGGTATTTATACATTCCACATAGCTTATCTAATTAACATAAACTCGATACAGCAGTCAACCAATAAGAAATCTCCACACTTAATGGCTCGCTGGAGTTACTTCACAAACCACTCCCTCTGGCAAAATGCCAGGCGCCATCCAGACTTGTTTACAGACTCTAACATTTGCCAGGCGCCATCCTGACTTGTTTACAGACCTTAACAATACTACAGAGCAATAGTAATAAAAAACAGAATAGTGTTGGCACCAAAGCAGATTGGTAGACCCGGAGTACAGAATAGAGGACACAGAGACTAACCCACAAAATTACAATTATCTTATATGAGACAAAGGTGCCAAAAACATACATTGGAGAAAAAATAGCCTCTTCAACAAATGGTGCTGGGAAAACTGGAAATCCATATGCAACAAAATGAAATTAAAACCCTATCTCTCACCATGCACAAAACTCAACTCAAAGTGGATCAAGGACCTAGGAATTAAACCAGAGACCCTACATCTAATAGGAGAAAAGTAGGCCCAAATCTTCATTGTGTTGGATTAGGTCCAACTTCCTTAATAAGACTCCTATAAAGTGCAAGAATTAAAATCAAGAATCAATAAATGGGATGGATTCAAACTGAAAAGTTTCTTCTCAGCAAAGGAAATAATCTGTGAGGTGAATAGAGAACCTACTTCTTGGGAGCAAATTTTTACCTCTCACACATCAGAGCACTAATCTCTAGGATATATAAAGTACTCAAAAAGCTAAATACCAAAAACACAAATAACCCAATCAATAAATGGGCCAAGGACCTGAACAGACACTCCTCAGAGGAGGATATATAATCAGACAACAAACATGAAAAAAAGTTCATCATCTCTAGCAATTAGAGAAATGCAAATCAAAACTACTCTAAGATTTCATCTCACTCCAGTCAGAATGGCAGCTATTATGAAGACAAACAACAATAAGTGTTGGCGAGAATATGGGAGAAAAGGTATACTCATACACTGCTGCAGGGACTGCAAATTGGTGCAGCCAATATGGAAAGCAGTATGGAGATTTCTTGGAAAACGGAATGGAACCCCATTTGACCCAGCTACCCCCCTCTTCTCGGTCTATATCCAAAGGACTTAAAAACAGCATAATACAGGGACACAGCCACATCAATGTTTATAGCAGCACAATTCACAATAGCTCAACTGTGGAACTAACCTAGATGCCCTTCAGTAGATGAATGGATAAAAAAAATGTGGCATATATACACAATGGAATATTACTCAGCAATAGAAGAGAATAAAATCATGGCATTTGCAGGTAAATGGATGGAGTCAGAGAAGATAAAGCTAAGTGAAGTTAGCCAATCCCAGGAATACAAATGCTGAATGTTTTCTTTGATATAAGGAGACTGATTCATAGTGGGATAGGGTGAGGGAACATGGGAGGAATAGATGAACTCTAGATAGGGCAGAGGGGTGGGAGGGGAAGGGAGGTGGCATGGGGTTAGAAATGATGGTGAAATGTGATGGACATTATTATCCAAAAGTACATGTATGATGGAGACATATGCAAATCCATATGGAAATCCATATGCAACAAAATGAAATTAAAACCCTATCTCTCACCATGCACAAAACTCAACTCATAGTGGATCAAGGACCTAGGAATTAAACCAGAGACCCTGGATATTGGTGTAAATATACTTTATATACAACCAGAGATATGAAAAATTGTGCTGTATATGTGTAATATGAATTGTAATGCATTCTGCTGTCATATATTAAAAAAAAAATAAAGTATATCCTGGGTGGGGTTGTGGCTCAGTGTTAGAGCACTTGCCTAGCATGTGTGAGGCACCAGGTTCAAGTCTCAGCATTGCATATAACTAAATGAATAAAATAAAGGTCAAAAAAAAAAGTTGTGTTCTATGTATGAAAACATCTTGAAATATAGAAATACATGAGATTTTCAATCACTGAATAAAGGTTAGAGTTTCTAGAGTGTTATGCTAGTGGATAGTAATCTATGAAGAAGAGAATATTCATTGATCACTTAATAAAACAATTAAAATGTTGGAATATCCCCATTAGAGATGTGTTACATTGTACCATATTCTTGAGGTACAATTCCTAGGTTTATGATAATCTAAGAATTAATCTAGAATTTTATGGATTCTGTCCCAGTTTATCTGTGTGCCTGTTATCTGTGGAGTCTTTTGCTTATGGAGCCTCTGGGACTATAGCTGTTTCTTCGGCTTTTAGGTTTTGTTTTTAAAACAAAATTGTGTAGTATAGGTATGTAAATATCCATAATAACAATAATCTGATCCGGTGGAGAAGCAGTAGTACATTGTGTCCACTCCTGTCCTGCCACACTGTCTTACTTTGGCCTGTTGACTATCATTGCTTGTTTTAAATGGGGGAAAAAAAAACTACCTGGAAGTTTCAAGATTGGTCCATGGTGAACATTGGATTTGCTTCCATTTCATAGTTAAATGAAGGGCTCTGTAATCACTGCTTTATGTTTCTTTCAAGTAACTAGGTATGCTTTGCAGGATTCGTACTTAAATTACGCACTTATTCAGCAAACATTTATTGAATGTTTATTTATAAACATTTATTGACTACCCCAAGCACCCCTGTAGGTACTGTGGTTGTTAGGTAAATGGACAAAATAGGTAAGGTCTCTGCATTCTTTGAGCTTACCTTCTAGTGGGGAGAGGTATGTAAGTAAGTAGGTACATGCACTTACTGTTAAATGCTGTAAATAAAACAGTAATGGGATTGAGCAGGCTGTTTGAATGCGGTGCCTTCATTGTACATTTGTACATAAATTCTTTGAGGAACAGAATTAATGTTTTGTTATTTGTTGTTTTCCGAGTACCTAAAACAGTACATAATAGGTGCTCATTAATTATTTGTTGAGTAAATTGATTCATTGTGTAAGAACGCCATTGTTAATAAGATACACATCTTCAGCCCTCTGCTTAGATAATTAGGAGTTGCCTCAAGACATCTTAGAGATTGGGGGGGTTTTCAGATCTGTTTGGGCAGATGAGAATTCTGCATGTCCCTGCTTGGTTGAACTTCAGTCTTACATCCTTCAGTGGGTTATAGTGTGGGAGGCACAGAGCTCTGAGAAGCTGGATGCTCCTGAACGCTGTGTGTAGATAATCAGTGGGTCACACAACACTTATCACGTGGGAGGGAGGTGGTCATCAGGCATAGAGAGTTCTTTCCAATCCACCTGTGTCTAAATGGGCCTTTGTTGTGTTTTTAAAGTGAATGTTTTGAAGAAATGTTTGTGTTAGGCAAAGGGTAGAACTCTTAAAAATTACACATGACCATGCCTCATCCCCATTTTTTTCAGTTAGTTTGGAGGATAGAGGGGGGTAGACAGAAGAGAAGTGTTTTGTGAAAGTTTTTCAGAAGTTCCCCAGGTGGAAAACTGATTATTCTTATGTAGAATGGGACTAGATCCTTATCACCCTGCACAAAAGTCAACTCAAACTAGATAAAAAACCTAGGAGTTAGAACAGAAACTACCTAACTCCTAGAAGCAAACGTAAAGTCAACACTCCAGCACATAGGCACAGGCAATGACTTTCTCAGTAGGACCCCTAAAGCTCAGGAAACAATGCCAAGAGTTAATAAATGAGATACCATCAAATTAAAAGCTTCTGCACAGCAAAGGTAATAAGAAAATGAAAGAGAGAAACCACAGAATGGCAGAAAAAGTTTTGCTACCTACTCTTCTGACAGGATTAATATACAAAATATAAGAAACACTCAAAAAACTTAACACCTATACACACACACACACACCGGGACAAATGAATTAAACATAACCCTCACAAGAAGAAATACAAATGGCCAACAAACCTGAAAAAAGTTCAGCATCATAAAAATTAGGGAAATGTAAATCAAAACTACACTAGGATTTCATCTCACTGCAGTCAGAATGGCAATCATCAATAATACAGTAATGTTAGAGAGGATATGGAGAAAAGGAACACTTATATACTGTTGGTGGCATTGTAAGTTAGTACAGCCACTATGGAAATCAATGTGATGTTCCTCAAGAGACTAGAAATGGAGCCACCACATGACCCAACTATACCACTCTTCAGTATTGATCCTGAAGAATTTAAGTCAATGTACTATAGTGATGGATGCATACCCATGTTTATAGCAGTACAATTCACAATAGTCAAACTATGGAACCAGCCTAGATGTCCACCAGTAGATAAATGGATAAATAAAAATGTTGTTTTATTCAGCCATAAAGAATGAAATTTATGTAATTTGTTAGAAAATGTTCTAATTCCTAGGTTTTTGATCTAGTTTGAGTTGACTTTTGTGCAGGGTGATAAGGATCTAGTCTCATTCTACATATTGTTAGGCAAAATAAACCAAACTAAAAAAGTCAGTTGTCATGTTTTCTCTCCTATGTGGAAGCAGGAGAGAAAAGGTGGGGGAAATCGTTGAGGGCAGGGCATCTCATGAAAATGGAAGAGCGATTAGGAGATTAGAGGAAGGAGACCAGGGGAAGGAAAATGACACTGGGCAAATTATATTGTTATAGTGTATGCATGTACTAATATGTAATAACAAATCTTACGTACAACTATAATGCACCAATTTTTTAAAAATCATGGGAAGAAAGTTCCCATTCTCCAACTAGAAACACAATTGCATGTCCTCATTTAAATATGCATATATAATACTTGTTTAGTTGCCAGTTATCTAGTGCACTTCAAAAAATTTTTGAGTTATAAGAGCCATAGGTTTCTCCTTTTAAATATTTCATTGTCATGACTTATTTCATAAATTAAGATAATGCTTTCTCTAGTGTTTAAGTGCTGAGTGACAGTAGGTAGTTGAGGATCCTTAAAGTTAACTTTTAAGTTGGGTTTTCACTGAACAGTCTTAAATTTGGTTAGAGTAGGCCCCTGTCACCTAATATAAAGGAGGAAAAATTTTTTTGTTTTGAAGAGACACAAAGAAATTGTCTTTTTTGCTTTCTGGTGAGTGCTTCAGAAAGTTCCTGGGTGTTCACAGTTGTCTTAACCCTTTTAACGTTTTAGAGAACTGATGAGCAGTGAAGTGTTACATTCACTGGGCAACAGTGTCCCCTGGGGTACGCCTTACATTTCCATTTTGGAAACTTCTAACACACCTGGGCAAACACCTTTGTCAGCCTTTGTGTGTGAAACACAGCAAAGGTAGGTTATGATTGTGTCCGAATGCTGCTTCAGCAGAACATGAAACCTTATTTGAAAGCTGTTTGACTAAGTTTTGCGGTTAATGAGCATCCTGACAGTACATTTAATCTGCTTGTAGGTTACATTATTAGTCAGAGGCAGGACTAAAGTAAACTCTCAGTTAAATATTACCTTAATTGATATCATTTTGTTTTTAATTACTTGAGTACTCAAGGCCACAGAGGGAAGAACATTGCTTACGTATATTTTATAGTTTAATCTCTTAGAATGTGCTATTCTCTGTTGTTTAATAAAAGTTTCAAAACTGTAAACATTCTTAAAAGATATATATCTTTTTTTAAACTAGTGTTCAGAATCAAGTGGATGAAGTTATCGATGTCATGCAAGAAAATATTACAAAGGTAATTGAAAGAGGGGAGAGACTAGATGAACTACAGGACAAATCAGGTACAGATACTTCATATTTCTTGATATTATTGATCTGTTTTACCAATTTTTGTCTTCCTTCTCTTGTCTAGCCAGCATTTAGGAATTTTGGCTTAGGAAATTAGTATTTGATTCTTAGATGTATGACCAGTATAGTTTAATTTTCACTCCCTTTACTTTGAATCCTCTTATTGTATTATTTCCTTACTGTTCAGTTGAGAATAGAGAATTTAAAATTCTTATTGAAGTGTGAAGAGTAGAACTACGTTTTCCTTTTGCCCCATCATGTGGATTTTGTTTCTCATGATCTCAAGACATAAAGATCTGATTACTTTTTTCCAAAACTTTTCCAAACTTATCTGATAGTTTTATTTTATGGTAACTTTAGTAACTTTTCTTTACTGACGATGTTACCTCTGTACTAACAGTTCCTGGCACTCACTAGGCACTCAGATACTGTTTGATGACTAGCAGAATACCTGGTAACTTATGAGTTCTCTGGTAACTTAGTGACTTTCTTTACTGGCAGATGTCAGTCTTTGCGCTTCTAACAGTTCCTGGCACACGTTAGTCCCTCACATTGTTTGAATGGTGAACGGCTGAATACCTGATTAATTCTCGACAGACTTGCTTGACCAAAAGACTTGCTTGACAAGAGACTTGCTTAATTGCTTTAAAAGTTCATAACATTTTCTTTCAAAATCAGTCAGTTTTCTAAAAATCTAACTTTCTTCACTTGTAATTTTTTCTTAGCAATGTACCGAGTTTTTGTTGTTTTGTTGTGATTTTTCTGGTTCTAGGGATTGAACCTAGGGCCTTATGCATGCAAAGCAGGTGGGTGCTCTACCACTGAGCTATACCCAGTGCCCAGTATTTGTTTTTTTAAGGACTATTTTCTCACCAGCATTTATAAGTTTTTTTAATATGCATCCAGCCCCTGGGAATGCGTCTCTCATATCACAGTGAAAATGAACTGAGCTAACTGACCTGCAGCTGTGTTTTGCTTTTTAGTTTTAACTAGGGAGAATGGTGGAATTTGTGGGTGGAGGATGTTTTCATGCTTAAGAGGGAACAAATTTACAGAAGTAGAAATTAATATTTTCTTGTCTTTGTGTGACTAGATAAAAGAATCCTGTTATGTCGTTTAATCCTTCTCTCCATCCTCTGTGTGATATAGAAAGCTTATCGGATAATGCAACTGCTTTTAGCAACAGAGCCAAACAACTTCGAAGGCAAATGTGGTGGCGTGGATGCAAAGTAAGTGAATCAAAAGACACTGGGCAGACTGGCTAGACTCTCAAGGGGTAGTCCACGACAGGAAGGAAAGGGGCCTGTACAGGATGAGCTCCGTGAGGACAGGGGCTGAAACCGTCTTGCTTATCATTGTTACGTCTCCTGAACCTGGGTGTGGAAGGAACTGGGTAAATATTTGTTGAATTAATGAATTCTTTTGGGGCAAGAATCAAGGAATCAAGTAGTGCCTAAAAGAATGTTTTTAAAGGGGTTTATCAGGCCAGACGTGGTGGTACACTTCTGTAATCCTAGCAGCTCGGAAGGTGGAGCAGGAGGATCCCGAGTTCAAAGCCAGCCTCAGCAAAAGTGAGGTGCTAAGCAACTCAGACCCCGTCTCTAAATAATATACAAAATAGAGCTAGGGATGTGGCTCAGTTGACCAAGTGCCCCTGTGTTCAATCCCCAGTACCCCCCCCCCCAAAAAAAAGTGGTGTTTTTCAAAATCTCTTACAGCAAATGGAATTAAGAAAAATCCCATATCCCTCATTATTCCAGAGAAATAAGGAAATTTTCTTAAATGTTCAACCATGTCCTGGGAAGCAGCTTGAGACTAGAAGTCCAACAACCTGTTTTGTTTGCAGTTCTTCCACTTAACAAGCATGACCCCTTTGACCCCAGCACCTTACCTGTAAAATGGGACACTGATGACTTATTCTTAAAATGGGACATGATGAGCATGGCCATGACTTCCTCCCTCCGTGAATAAACAAATAACATAAATAATAACAAAATTTTAACAAGTAAAAAAACCAGAATCACTATATGCTACTATATTCCTGCAGAACATTTTATAGAAATGAATTTACCTCATAGTCAGGAATGGCTAGTAATCAGAAAACTCTTGTTCATTGAGGTGTTTAAAAATCAGTACCAATATTTTCATTTAAATTTTTTCAAAAGTTAATTAAGTCTAGCTTTATATTAACAGGGCAAAATAATGTGCATTTTGGGCAAAGTGGAAAAACTACCATAAAAGTCCAGAAATTTTTCAGGTTAAATAAAGGATTAAAGAACTTTAGTTTGGGGCTGGGGTTGTAGCTCACAGGTACAGTGTTTGCGTAGCACATGTGAGGTACTGGATTCAATCCTTAGCACCACATAAATGTAAATAAATAAATTATTGTGTCCATCTTCAATTTAAAAACATATTTTTTAAAAAAGAACTTTAGTTTTTAGTATAATGTGGGCCCTACTGAAAATATAACTCCTATTTCCATTAGTTCTGAGTCTATTTTTTTTATTATTATTATAATGAATAATTTTTATAGGACTGATGTCCAAATTGCTGAACCACTAGTTGTGGTCTAGTCAGTTGTCAGTTAACTCCAATAAGAAGGGGCCATCCTAGTGCGCGTGAATAAAATCCACAGGAACTGCTCTGGGTCATTTTGTTAACTGTCATGAATGGAATGCCATAGACATGTCACCATTAATTCTACTTTTAGAAACATTAACTATCACTGTTTCTATTTGTGATACTCATTAGATTTTTATCTGTTTATAATAACTGGGTATCTTCTTTCTGAATGAACCATTTTTAATCAACTATTTATAAAAATGATGAAAAAAAATAAATTTCAGCAGTGAATTGAAATTTATAATTTATGCATTTTAGGATTAAATGATGAACATGACAGTTTTATATAGAAAGATAACATAAACTTCAAATATCAAGTAGCTGACAGGAAACTGATTTAAGGTTTCTTCTCTTGAATATAAAACTGATACCAAATAATCTTAGGCAACTTACTAAGTGAGGCTGTTCGTGACGAATCCAAAATATATTCCTTGAGATGGAAATTAAGGCACCATGAAGAAAGAGGGAAGAGAACACTAACATTGCTCTCCTGTACTTTCAGAATATGTACTATAAATATGCTGCTTTTCAGAATTCCAGTTACCCACAGCCAGCTGTGGTCCAAAAATGTTAAAAATTGTCTCTTTCAAGAGAGAGACTGAATTCCCATGACTTTTACTCCAAATATATTGTTATAGTTCTGTTTTATTATTAGTTGTTGATCTCTTACTGTACTAATTTGTAAACTTTATCTTACGTATTTATGTTTAGGGAAAAACATAATATATATAGGATTGGGTACTCTCCATGGTTTCAGGTGTCCATTGGGATCACATTCATAAGAACATATTCCCCTCCATCAGAGAAGACCTCTGTGTATTGACTGCCCGTGCTAACCATCACATCCTGACACTTGGACAGAGTTGCTATCATATACTTTTCCTGGCCTCAGAGACAAATATGTGAAACATAGACAGAGGGTCCAGACCCACGAAGGTGTTACTATATCTTACAGTGCAGCCTTGAATGGCATAAAGTCCAGTGAGGCAAAGCACTTGGATTTTGGGGAACTCAAAATATTATTTATGAAAGAATGCAAAGCGGCCGTCAAGTTCATATGAGAAACAAATTGAAACCTTTCAAGGAGTGTACCTGTTCATTAATGAGTTAGAGTAACATGGCAGATAGCAAAACAGATAGTCCTTACTTTAGGCTTTATAAATGAGTCAGACAATGTCTTTCATGTGTCTTTTTTGTGTGTTGTAGATAAAAGCCATCATGGCTTTGGTTGCTGCTATCCTTTTGCTAGTGATTATCAGTAAGTATTTACTGGATTGTTACTTCTTGGGGTTATTATGTGTTTGGGAGGTCATTTAATTCCCTTTTAATTATTTTCAGTTAACCTAGAATGTAATGTCAGGACTGAATGACTTGCTTAACTAAGTCAGGAGCCCTTATCTATGATCTTTAAAATGTTCTAATGTGTTTGTGAAATTTTTTGAGAATATGCAGATGTACATTTCTACAGGGAAAGAGGCAGATTCTCAAAAGGAAGCCCTCTCTGACCCCTCATCACCACTCTCAAATAAGGGCTAAGTGACTTGTTCAAGGCCAGGACTGGCTCCTGTTCACTGAGGATGAAATCTTCATCTTCTGTTTATTGTTAGCTTCCAGGTGCGTCGGTTAGCAGCCAGCATGTTGTTTTAGAAGGACAGATCCAGTGAAATTCTCTAGGTGATGTGTCTTTAGTTTTATTTGGTTGTGGATTTGAACTGAACTACAGTCCTTAAAACATAACTCCTTTATTTCCTTTTTTCCTTAATATTATTTTTAAAGATCAAGTCATTTTTAGTATCTGAGTTTCTTAAAGCCCTCTTTACCCATGTTATACAGAGATTTTATTAAGTAGGTCTTGAAAGTGCCTCAGAATAATCATGTGAAAATGTTTATGAGGTTATTTTTTGTTACTAAGAAAAGTTGTCTCATCTGGCCTGGCAGTGCAGACCTGTAATCCCAGCTGAGGAGGGAGGCTGAGGCAGGAGGATCAAGTTCAAAGCCTCAACAATTTAGGCCCTCAGCAACTTAGTGAGACCCTGTCTCAAGATAAAAAGGGATGAGGACATAGGTCATTGGTAAAGTGCCTGGGGTTCAATCCCCAGGACCAAAAAAGAGAGTACAGTTGTCTGTTTAGTTGTAGGTTTTCGGTTTGTGAAATAAGATAGAACTTATTTCTGATTCCCAAATCACTTCTGATGTTGCTCTTACAGTCATTAGCAGATGCGTGCTTTGAATCTCCTGCATGCAGGTTTCCAACTGAGGTCAGACAAAGCCATCTCTGCCCCCTCCTTTCAGCTCTCTTACATAAATAAGTAGGGTTTCTATAGTCTACAAATCCCTGTTTTTCCCTTTTTTGTACTTTTGGCGATTTCCTAGTTTTCAATGCCCGTGGCCACAGTTCTCAAGTGTGCTCTAAAGCAGTAAGTTTAGGAAGGCCAGGCTGTGCCCGAAGAGAAAGCCATGTGTTGGGCAGGCTTTGTTCAGCATGAGCTGGTGCTGTCAGCCTTGAGTTCAGTGTCATTTGAACCAAAAGTACAAATTAAATGTCTTTAAACAGAAACACAGAAAACAGGGTTATGTATTAATAGGTTGACAAGAATGGGTTCCTTAAAGGAAAGAAATTAAACAGACTTAGAAGATGAGGGGAAGAAGGCACAGGCACACAGTTTTGGAAAAAGAAGACTAGACCTATACTGAAGATGGGAAGAAGACAATGAACTGCTATGAAGGCTTTCTAACAGAGAAAGAAAATTTCTTTTGTTGTTAATCTAGTTGTTAAAAGGGGTAGCTGTAACTTTCCTAGATTAATATACCACAGTGGATCTAAGCATCAGGTACATCCACAAGAAATTAATTTTAAAAATGCTATGGTTAAATGGTAGAAAGATTAGTAGAGGAAAGGGAACAGAAGATGGGAGAGGGAAGGAAAAGGGGAGGTACCGGGAGGCTGAATTGGAACAAGACATATTCCATGTTTTCACAATTACGTCAAAACGGATTCTACTGTCATATATAACTAAAAAGAATGAATAAAAAGAGGGGGGTAGCTACAAAAAAAAAAAAAGAATGTCCTAGCCAGAGGCTCATGAGAACTTGGGACTGTGTTTTCCCTAGGAGCTGTGATTCGTATTCACGAATTTAGTGTTTATGGTAACTTTATAGAACTTTATATCACTGTATCAAATAACAAGATCAACCGCATGTGGTGTCAAAGTGGAAAATAAGGAATAGCGTAAAGAAGAAAATAAAATAATCTTACCATACAGAGATAGCTACTCATTAATAAAACTGCAGTGTAGTTTCTAGTCTTTTCCTATTATATATAAACATGTTTTTCAGAAACTAAGATCATATTGTATATATTTCTTAATAAATATATTGTGAACATTTTCTCATGTTATTAAATATGTTTATCATATTTTGGCAGTGACATGCTGTTATGCCATAATTTGATCAAAATGCCTGTGTTAGATATTTGAGTTATTTTGTGATATTCTCGTATTTTTTTTCCTTGTTTTTAAGTTGTATAAAGTCCAGCCCTTGTTATCCCTTTCTAACTACATAACTACATTTAGGAATATTGCTTCTATATGAATCTGATTTTGACTTCTTTTTTCATTTTCTTTCTCTTACAGTTCTTATAGTTTTGAAGTACCATACTTGATTTGATGACAGAGATCTTCATTAAACAAGATCTGGGACAATAATAATTAAAAGATTGCTGTATAATTTAAATGGAATATATGTATATAACTTTCAAAACTTCTTTTCCAAGAAACTAAGAGTCAAGTATCACTTCAAATTGGAACATTGAGAATGTTCAGTTAACTGCTTCCTTTCTAACAAAATGTGCTTATGATAATTATGTTTAACACAAAGATAACTTTACGTTGCTATATTCCAAGGTCTAATTTGAAACTAGATACTTGCCAGTTCATTATTTGTATATATAGTTAAATACTGATGGCAGTGTTTCATACCAGTGTTTTAGTGGCACAAGGACTTGTATTATTGCATGGAGATGGGGTCAGTCTGGGGTCAGGAAGCCTGTGTAGCATACCAGACTATTAAGCTAAGAGATGCACAACCACAACATTTGCAAGAATATCATTCTTTTCATTTTACGGTTGCTTTGAAGCAGTTTCCACATGTTTATGGGTGTAACAAAAGCTAAATGTTGTCAATGTTTCTGCCTTCAGCTATAACTAAGAACATTCCAGTAAACCCACTTCTAATTGTACAAGGAAATGGATTATAGAAATGGGAAATTCAGACAGAAAAAAGGCCTAGTATAGCACCATAATCTGGAGACAATAAAATTATTGGAGAATGTTGTTGACATGTTTGAAAGTGACCAGTTCTCATAGCTACCAGTTGTGGTCTAGTCAGTTGTCAATTAACTCCAATAAGAAGGGACCAGTCCTAGTGTGTGTGAATAAAATCCACAGGTAACTTTTTCCTTAATTTTACTTTGGTTAGTAGTTTTTCTCTTTGACTTTAACCTTTTTGCCTGAAATGCTAAGGTGAGCCCAGTCAGCTGTTCGGATTTCCTGTCTGTGTTCTGATCCTCCTCACAGGAGCAGATGTTGCACAGTCTAGTCAGAAGAGCCGACAGGAGTGAGTAGTAAAACTTAGGGGCGTAGGCCCTTCTGTAGACGACCAGTCAGCAGCCTAACGCTACGGGGTCACCGTTAATCTCAGCGTGTTTTTATAACGATAAAGTACATTAATTTAAAAATGCACCAACCTCCTTGTACTGTTCAAACAAGTGAAGATGCAGAATAAGCGTGTGAGGAGGAAGCATTGTGATAAAACCAGATTCTTCAGGAACTTGTGCACATGGACATCCTCGGTTGGAGGGGGCAGAAATAGGCTCCTGGAATTCACCAATATTTAAGAGAGTTAATGAACAATCCAGTTTAACAGATTTCATTTCTTTGATCATTTTAATTTAAAATGTCCAAAACATAGAATTTGAATGTGTTTGCTTGATTAATTCTACATTATTAGTACCAAGAGGCAAAATGTTCTATTTAGAATAGAAAGAAATTTGGAGAAAGTGGGTCAAAAAATACTTAGGACACTTAAATTATAAAGATCTAAATAGCTAAATTTTATAATGTGCTTGAAGCATTGGAAGAGATCTAGGCCTTACATACCGAGGGTGAAGTTTCTGATATCCGTCACCTTCTGTAGGTGCCAGTTATACAAATAGCATCTGAACTGCTAGTAAATCCTGTGACAAAGGAGGGTATGCAAAAAAAAAAATGAGCACTTTTAGACTTTCAGTAGCTAATAGTTCAGGAATGGAAATGTTTTAACTGAATTGGCAGAATCAATCCTGATGTATGTATGTATTTTATTTAGTTTGGAACAGACTTATAAATGGTTAATTTTCCATTAGTTGGTGTGGAAATCTGGTTTCTTTAAAATATATATTGGCAAAGGTGAAGATTATTTCTTAAAGACTCCACATTTCTAGTGTTTCTCTTAGTAAAAGTCTGCCACTTTCAAAGACATAATTATTTAAAAAGTAAAATTATTTTTAAAATTTTTAATCATAAAAATAAAGGAACTATTTATATGGCATTATTGTACATATGCAGTTGTGTTTGTATTTAAATATGTTGCTGCTGGGAATACTGGAGGTGGACAGGTGACTCTGGGAACTTTGCAGTAGTGGTGGTTTGGTTCACAGCTTATCATTTTGTCTGTCCTGGTGTTGATTAATCCTGAGACCCTTAAACGGGCTGGCACTTTTGTGACATTGTTGTAGTAACACTGGAGACAGCTGTTTTAAGATTAAGAAGCAGAGTGGTTCACATTGATGCCACATCTACGTCATTCCTCCCTTAATCACTCTTTTTCTCATTCAGCTCAGATCATCCTGCACTGGAAAAAATGAAGTTTACCTCCAAAACTGTCAGGATTTAACAACAGTGAAGAGAACATAGAAATTCAAATAGCTTTGTAAATAGTGGTTGGTACTGGGTGAAATCAGGTCACTGTTTTTATGTGTGCAACTTGCCCTCGTGACTTGTGTTTAACTGCAGAGACCTCGTCTTGCAGCAATTTTGAGATTATAATACTAACTGGTCCTCCTCCTGATTGTCGGTCAGTAATACAGATGGGCTTTTGCTCCCCTCTTCTAACAAAGCTCACTAGAAAATGCCCTGAGATGTTATAAACAGGGAGATTTCTTTATTAAAGGGAAGTTCAATATCAAAGCTAGAACACTGCCTACAACGGAGGGAGGCTAACTAGTACACCCTCGCGATAGCTCCCTGTGGACTCCTGCTGGTGTAGTCTTTCTGTGCATTTCTGTACGCTGCGTTAGGAAATTATAATGTTGCCATTTTTATTACACAAATTGGCATCTTTTGAGTCCTGTGTGGCATGCGGGTGTCCTGTGGCTGCTTCTGCGAGCATGGACTGAGGTCTCTGTTGCCAGCACCTTCTTTAGCGGGCTCCATGTGCTGTCACCACCCTGGCTCTGTGTCCACATCTGGAGCTACACTGTGGTGAAAATATGCAAGAAATTGTCTTTCCACGTTGGGAACATGTGCCACTAGGTGTCTCTAATTGTGTCGTGTCAGAGTATCGCTCGGTCCAGGGTTGTTCTGTTCGTCTAATTTTGTCTTCACGTGGAAACGTCTTGGGGGCTGTGACCGGGGAGTCAGTGTGAATCAGCATGAACACATTTGAGAACGCTGTGTGGTGTTGACATCAGTGCAGGAAATCGCCACAAAGCAATTTAAAGACACCGTGGCTCATCAGAGACTGACGGGTGCTGTACACCTTGATCCCTACGTAGTTGTTTTTTTTCGTGCCATAGACAAACTGGCACCAGCCCTTAGACAGATGCAGGGTATGGGTGGGGTTTTTTTTGTTTTTTGTTTTGTTTTTGAGATGGGGTCTTGCTGTGTTGCCCACACTAGACTCAAACTCCTGGCCCCCAGGAATCCTTTAGACTGAGCCTCCAGAGTAGCCAGGACTGTAGGCATGTGCCACCATACCTGGCTTTTTAAGTTTAATGTTAGTCTTACTCGATCTTTGTTTTTGTTTTTCCTGTCCCCCCCCCCCAAAAAAAAATCAATTAGAATGAGGGATATGGACATAAACTCTTTGATTCTGAGTGTGAGGAACACATGGGTAGAAATTAAAAGGAAAGCATGACTGACCCGGTTTTAGGGGATACACATAAGCTAGAGAGCAAGGACTACACCATGCTCCCATGTCTCCCCAGCTCCCTGCACAGAGCTTCGTGCTCAGCAGGGGCTAGATAAGTGTGCACTGCTTGAAAGTCACAAAAACACCAGTGTAAGAGCCGACTGCCACACTGTTCTCTGGAGAGGGGACATGGTTGACAAAACAGTGGGACCTTCAGCTTTACCTAGAGAGTATAGTTCTTATACTAACTCAGTATAGAAAATTCTGATTTTACAATATGCATTAGGTTCTTTTCATCTGAAGAGGTCATGAAATCAAGTCACATTAATTACTTTAGGGCTACAAAGTAAATTGCATAAATCAGAGATTTTAGTAAAATGTCAAAAAACAAACAGAAAATTTAAGCACTTGATTTTATGTCTTGGGTATATGTCTTCTTTTTACCTTCCACATTCCTTCACTCAACTGTTTGCTAAGTGCCTTTGACATTTTAGATGTATGCTGGGAGTTGACAAATGTAAACGTCGTGTGCCCTGGTCTTCAGCTTCTTGATTCCTTATAACCATTTTTTACCAGTGTTGCCAAGTTTGGTCCTTTGTGTGCATATAAGATATGTATTTGTAGCCTCTCCATAGTAAACAGCGAAATAAACTATTTCATAGAAAATGAAAATTAAGCATTTTGGCTTTTCAGTATGTGTCACCTGTTGCCTAAATTTTAAAGCACAGTTTATTTAGAGTAACATCTGCATAATCACCCCTGGTTTAGTTCATCCCAATTTGCCAATAAAATACATGGAGGAAAATTAAGAAAAAGAAAAGGTATTCCTTCACCAAAAACTATGCCAGTGTACAACCTAATGATGAAATGCAGAATTTCTCAGTGTGAAGTCACCGAGTCTCAGTCGCGGGGGCGGGCAGGGAGAATCGGTGGAACGCTCATGCTTCATCTCCTGACGTCTATTTGAAAGACAAATTAATCTGTGTCCCAAGCAGAAAACTCGGCACCTTTCCCTCAGCTTCATGGTGCTGCTCTCACAATAATGTGGGAATAGCACATTCCCTCCAGACTCCCTCTTTCCACACACTAAACTATGTCTTCTTGATAATTTTTAAAAGCATAGGAGGATGATATTGGGGCACCTGTACCCTGAGATGTACAGTCTCTCCCGGGGCTCTCGGCAGGACTGGAGACAGGAGGCACCCTGGTAAGTGCATCCTGAGGGTGTATTAAGTAAAGTCCGCCCCTTGGCATGCGGAGAAGCAGCAGTACCAGATCCCCTGCAGCCAGCAGTCACACCTCGTGAGTGTCCATTAGATGCTCAAAACTGCTGTGGAGCAGGGAACAGCCGTGGGTGTGAGGATCTGGACTAGTAGCCAAACGCAGAGCTGAGCAGCGCCAGGGCGGCACCGTGCCCTGTTATGCAATGGGCCAGACCCCGGCTGAGGGTGTGTGAAAAGGTGCACACGGTGCCTGTGGGGAACTCCGGATCGTGCCAGGTATGTGCAGACTGGCTGCTCTTTATTCCCTCCTTAACTCCCCTCATGCCGTGTTGGCTTCGCCCTGGGTCTCTGTTCCTCTTTGTAGGGCTGGTCCTTGGCCTGTTGATCCCAACTGTTTACAGTTCTTAGCTCATTCTCGTACTTTAATATACAACCAGGTCATGCCATTCCTTTGCTTGGTCTCCCCGGTGGAAAAGCTGAAGGTGTGATGTTGTGCACCTGAGGTCCCAGCACCCAGAAGGCCGAGGCAGGAGGGTCATGTGAGCTCTCCAGTGTGAGACCAGCTGGGCAACACAGTGAGATCCCGGGAAAAAGGAAAAACCTGCCACGTCTTCACACCTTCCCTAGAATAAAAGCCACGGCCCTTCTGCAGCTTGTGGGTCTCGGGTCTTCCTGAAGCCCTTTGTGATCTCTGAGCCTGTCCCCTGGCTGTGCTGTGCTGCGCTGGCTTCACTGCCCTCAGACACCAGTGTGCTTCCGCTTCAAGGCCTCACTTGTCATGCCTTGGACGGTTTCCCTGAATGCCTTCATGACTTGGTCAGACTTCGCCTCTGCTGACTCCCAGGAGTGCACCCTGCAGGCCCTCCCCGCCACCTTCCCAGAACATTTAACCCTTCTGATACTTGACACTAAGGGTGAGCTTCATGACAAGAGGGACCTGTCTTGTTCTCTGACGGCAAGTGTCATAATGAGTGCTCAGGCAATTCAGTGAATGGGTCGGTTGTCTGAGATACAAAGGGAGACCATGATTGTGAAAATGATGTACTGCGAGAACCAAATAGACTTGGCGTGCATCAGCACCTGCAGTGAGATTAAAAGCACGGCCTCCATAACTCAAGAAGTCACAGAAAAGCAAAGGTCAAGCACGATTGATGCATCTGGAAGACAATTTAGGTCCGAGAAAAGAAGGACAAGGTAAAATAATTTGCCAGGAGGCAGGTTGCACAAATACTAAGCCCTTCACTGAAGCAGTAAGTGGTGGAATTCCTTGAAGAAAACCAGTGATGGAGAAGAGAGGCTCAGGAGGCTGCCCCAGAGCAGAGGGGAGGTCACCCCGTAAATGAAGAGGGTGAAGACGGAGCTAGGAGGGGAGAAAAAGAAGAAGATAACAAGAATCACATGGTGCCCCCCCAAATAGAATGAGCATCATGGGGTTTTTTTATTAAAACTCAAAGTCCTATGAGACCAAAAGCCTTTGTCAAATGTAAGAACAGGTGAAGATGCGTTGTAGGCTGAGGGCACAGCTCTGCAGAGCGTTTGCCTGCCATGCATGGGGCCTGGAGACCAATCCCCAGCACCAAGGGGAAAATCCTATGAGCACTGAGGCTGGAAAAACTGGTTACCTGCAAGGAAGCAAAAACTAGGTGTCTCCGTCTTCTCTATCACCAAACTGCAGACACGAACAGCATGTGTAGACTTCCATTCCCTAGCCAGTTATCACACAAGAGAATCAAACACAATATTCTTAAAAACATGAGGGTTCAGAAAATATGACATCCTGCCTCTTTCCTTAAAGAAAAATTACTGGAAATTTACATAGTACAGTCAGCCAAGAGAGAAATTGAAACTGAGTGTTAATAAAATCAGATCATCTCATTCTTAAAACCCTGTGATGGATTCTCATTGCCCTTACAGTAAAACCAGACTCCTGTCTTCCTTGGTCCCGCCAATTGTCACCAGCTTGGTGTATCAGGTCACAGCTCAATTTAAAAAGTTTAATAAAAGTGTGGGTAGGACCTAAACTACAAGGAACAGTATGTCTCCTGGGCTTGAAGGGATGTGGGAAGGGAGCGGTCACCAAGGTGGAGGGAGAAGATTTGTGGGCAGGAAACAGACACCTGACCTCTTCTTTCTTCCTTATGATCTGATTCTAGGACTCCCCGTTTTTAAGCCAAACTAGAAGCCAAGAGGGAAGGAATCCGAGTGATCTGTGTGATCCATGCCGTCACATTCTAAAAGGGTCAGAAGTGCATCTGGTGCCCAGACACCATTCCCACTATAGATGCTGTGGAAGTTGAATGTTGGCTGCTAACGGCTCACAGCTGCCCCCTTCTCTGGAGAACTGCTCTCAGCCAAAGGGAACATTTCACCTAGGAACTATACTCATCCCCTGGGGGTACCCTGGAGCCAAAGACTGGCTGATGCTGGGACCCAAAGACTATGACCCCCTTGTCTCAAGGTGGATCAACTCATGTTGTACAAGCTTTAGAGGCTGAAAACACACACACACACACACATACACACACACACGCACACACCCTAGACTACCTAGATAACCACATCCTTGCTTGGCTATTTCCCTCCTTATCCTGCATCCCTTAATCCCTTAGAGATGTTGAGCCCTCCCCCAAAAAATCACACATCCCCGCATCTCTGTATCAGACTATTCCTAAGGAACTGCAGGTGGTTGGTACCAGAGGTGGTCCTAGAAAACCAGACCGAGACTCTGGAGCTGATGGCCCTCTACTGGGAGTCGTAAGGACGGCATCGCTGGCTGGTGTGGTTTGAATATCAAGTGCCCCCTAAGCTCCTGTTCAGAGGCGAGATGATTAGATGTGAGCGCGTAGCCTAATGCGTCCCTCCTAGTTTGAATGGACTGACGGTGGCAACTGTGGGCAGGAGGGGTGTGGCTGGAGGAGGAGGGTCCTGGGGTGTCTCAGCAGGGTGCATCTTCTCTGAGGCCCCTCCCCACTTCCTGATCCACCTTGAGCCGAGCAGCTCTTCTCCACTGGGCCCTTCCCCCACGATGCGCTGCCTCACCTGGGCCCAGAGCAAGGAGTCGGCCTTCTGTGGACTGAGACCTCTGGGCCCATGAGCCCCAGAGGAGCTTGTCCTCCTCCTAGTTGTTCCTGTGAGGTATTTTGGTCACAGGGACATGAAAGCTGATGCTGGTGGTGAGTGGAGTATTGATACCACTGGCCCCTGACCCACAAATGTTCACCTCCAGCGCAGAGGGAGGTCCCAAGGGGAGGGGATGCCGAAGAGCAAGCCCAGAGCTGGCGCTTGGCAGGAACGGGAAACACAGTAATTGTAAGGACTTGGGAAGAGGTGGCTGCTGCCAACACCAGAGCTTTGAAAAAAGAAAGTGACAGGTGCAGGCCATTATCAGGAATCGAAAGCAAAATGTGAGAATTAGAAAAACTCACTGGAAGTATTTAAAGAGACCCTCATTCCCTGAAGCTGGAGAACAGGCAGCGCTGTAGGCCAGACCCAGACTCGAGTGTAGGGCAGCTGACTTTGGAAAAGGACGCCCTCTCAACCTCGGGGGTCCCCTCTGCCAGGTTCCAGGCCCCGGTTGGAGGGAACAGTGCCTAGAGATGAGATGGGGGTGTCTGGGTAGATGCACCTGAGAATCTTGAATCCTCAGATTCCCCGGAGCCCTCTGGCCTGCAGAAGAGAATCCCCTGGTTGAAAGGTAAAGTCCTGTTTCCCCTTCAAGGTTTAAAGCCATGCCATGGCCTCAAACAAGGCCAGAGCCTTCCAAGATAATGCTGGCCCACCTTGAGACCAGCCGCAGCTCCCTGCCTGGCCGCCAGCCCCACACCCACTGGAATCAAGGCTGGGAGTTCACAGTTTGCTGGCACTTGCACAGATGGTGGGTGACAGAGGGGAGGCGGGAGCCACCAATCAGTTCCCTTCAACTTACACAACACTCCAGGTTGATGTGGCCGCAGGGCCGTGCTGTGCGGGGCAGTGGGCAGAGGCCGAGGGAGCCTGATCTGAGAGACCGCTGGTTCTCCGTCTGCCAACGCCGGTGTCATGGCAACCCTGTTGCCCATCAGCCACTTGCTGCAGATGTTCCTCATTTCCCAGCCCTAAGTCTCCCTTCTGAATCGACTCAGACCCCTGTAAGAGCACGTTTGATCACCTTGGCTCCCAGCCCAAACCTGACACACAGTGGGTGCTTTACATGTGTTACATTGGTTAATTATTTAATCATCACAAAAATAAATATCCTGAGGCTGTACCTCTACTTGTCACTTATTTATCCAGTCACAAATAATTATCGACCCCCCGCCCCCACTTGCCAGATGCTCTCTCTCCTCTCCTGAGCTCCTCTTTGTCATTTCTCCTTTCCCCTTGTCACTGGATCAAGGATGACAATGGTGGCAACTGTCATCAATGCCAAGGTGCAGAGCAAATACAACCCTAACCCACCCCCTGCTCTCAATCTCTTCCTGCTTTCGGCCCTCATATACCCATATCATTGGCAAGTTTGTCCTCTTAGTCCCCCTCCTTGGGGTGGCCTGCAGAATTCTATAAAGATGTCCTTCTTTATAGAACGCAGTCATCAGCTAAAAGCATTAAAAGCACTCACCCAAGGCAGGGTAATAGCCCAAATCTTAAAACTGGCACAGCAAGGAGTGGGGAGAACTGGGCATGGGCCCCGGGGTCCCTCGGGGGTCCAGGGCAGCCACTGTCTACCGAGAGAAGGCCCTCGTTCCATAATTTAAAATCAGTACAGCTTGCTCTCGTCTACCCACAGCGGACATGAGCCCAGGCAAGGTCCTACTGCCATCCCAAGGGTCCCTCACTCTGTGCTGAGAGGACCGGCTGAGTGGTGGCACTCACAGTGCAGCCAGGTTCCAGGTGGGACTCCCTCCATGGCCACCTCTCCAACTCTGGCTCCTCCAGCAGCACAAACCAGAAGCAGGTGTCACTGACGGGCCCCAGGAACCCCAGAGGAGGGCAGAGGAGGAGAGCAGAAATGACGGAGGAGGAGCTGGAGCCCACCCTCCCTCGGGAGCGGGGTGGTCGCTCGGTTTGGTTTTAAGCATGGACACGCCCACGAGCAGCACGAGGACCTGTGGCGGGAAGACCCGAGCTCACCTGCCAGATGACCCGAGCTATCCTGACAGCCCGCTTATCCGGAGTCTCATGTTTTCCCCTGAAACGTGTAGGACAATGACCTCAGGAGACCCTGCTGTCACTGCAATAAAGCTGACCCAGTGTCAAGCTGGCTGTGCTGAGGGCCTCACTCCAGTGAAATATTTGCTGAATGTCTGTGCAAAATGGTGTGGCCCTCATCAAGTCTAAGTGCAATATGAGGAAGCCTGAAGTGTCACTAATCACTGAATAACATCTTTTCTCCAAGTCTGTCCTGGAAATAAATCCTGTTTTGTCTGATGGGCGTGTACTTTTCACAAAGCCAAGTCAGTATTAATTGCTACCAGAGATGCTTGTGGATAGGGAAGTTAATCTTTGGAATAACTGGAACCAGAAAACCCAAGATTTTGATGAAAAACCTTCAAATCCCCCCCACTTGGCCCCTCTGCTCCACCTCCTCCCTGGTCCCAAGCCAGCAGCGCAGAGGGAGCATCGGGGTCGGCTGATTCCACACCCTTCCAAGCGTGGGGACACAGCACATGCCCGTCCCCCTCTCCCTTGCCTTCCTTGTCATCCTGTCCCTCCTTCCCATCACCTTCAAAGCCACCATCATCGTATCATCACTAACACAGTCCGTGAGTGCTGCAGGCGTGCCGCACAGTCTGGGTGCTCGATCTGTGTAATCTCCACACCATAAACCCTCTGTTACTGAGGGCACTTATGGAACAAAGGACTTCATTTCTCTTCTAACAGAAGGTGAATCTGAAGTAGTAGTTCTTAACACCATCACGATAAGCCAGCAGCTTGCAGGACTTTGTCTCTGTAAACATTTGTCTCTGAGCCATTTTTGGTCCTCGTAGCTGCTGGCGGGACACTGTTGGAGTCTGGTTGGGGAAGCCCTAAATGCCCCACTGTGCACATAGCATCCCCACTTCAATCAATGATCTGACCCCGAATGCCCAGGGAGCTGTGGTCCATCACCCTCGAGACACACTAATCTTCTGTAGGGATGGAAAGGAAGAGATGCCTGAGAAAAACCCAGGTTACCACTCGCTCTTTGATGTCAAATCATACGAATTTAAAAATATCTGGGGCTGAGGATGTGGCTCAAGCGGTAGCGCGCTCGCCTGGCATGCGTGCGGCCCGGGTTCGATCCTCAGCACCACATACAAACGAAGATGTTGTGCCCGCCAAATACTAAAAAAAAAAAAAAAAAAAAAAAAATATCATTCAATACCTTGCTGCAGTCATCAGAACCATGTTTCAAAGCACTTAATGCCTTAAATATTTCAAATGCTCTGAGACAAAGTACATTTTATCTCCATAAAATGAAGAGCAAAAAAAGTAGATCCTTTAGCTCTATGAAAAATAGTTTTTTTTTCCTTAATGAAACAAAAATATTATTAACTGGCTCAGTGAACAATGGCTTCTTTTATACCGAAACTGAGGAAATATCAATTTTTGCAACTGTTTCCCTTTAACCTCAATCTTACTGATAGGCCTAAGCTGAACCTGTTCACCTTCAGGGGACACTTCTGTTTCTCATTTACCTTCCTTGGTCAAGGGGCTTCTTCAGCCTGATAAACGTGATTTTAAAGTGTGGAAGGCTCATTTCAAACATCAGCAGCCAACAACAACAAGAAGGCAGCCATGTTCTCAATGTTCTTCCAACTCTATATCTAACCTCATGTTCTCCTTCTGATTTTTCTCCCTCTGTACCTTTACTTCAAGTAGTGTCCGTTTTTTTCCTGGTTTTCCTAAAAAGCTTGTTTTTTCCAAAAGTTCACATTGCCCCACCTTCCCCCAAGCTCATGTCCTCGTCTGTGCCCAGGTTGTGTGGCCAGAGCCCAATCCCCCACTTGATGCCTTCATGCTCGGCTCTCCAAGTGCTTGGCCAGGTGGCTTAGTACTGCCTGTGCCTCAGCTTGCCAGAGACAGAACCAGGCATCGACACCTCATTGTTTATTGTAAAATTTATCTTTGCTCTAAGAGCTCCTCTTCCTTTCCCTTCGCCCCATCCCCAAACTAGATCAGCTTCAAGTCAGAGCTCATTCTAGAGGCACAAAGTCTTGTTTATCCTGGAAACTTGGCCAGCAGCTTTGATCTCTGAACAGTCCGCCCTACTTAAGGGGCGGGGTGGGGGGCGCTCAGTGGGAAGGAAAACAGCTTTCCCAGAAGCAAGCAGCTCAAGTTCTGACTGGTCCACTTTTGAAATCTGGAGTGATTTCTTCCTCCTTTATTGTGTTGGAAGGGCTGTTGGAGGCCACCGTCACCTGATGTGATCCAGCCTGTCTCTGTAAACAGGTCGCCTTGCTGAGGGCCCTCGTCCTCCTGTCTCCGCCTCTGCCGGTCCGTCAGGGAGTATGTTATTTCTGAAGGGACTCCAAAGAGCCCCTTGCTGCACTACGTTAGTCAGGGGCACAGGTCACCTCTGAAGAGAGATGGCTTCCTGCTTGGCGCTCTGCTGGGACCCCAGTGGACAGTACCCAGTAAATATCGAATCCTTGTATCTGGCCACAGCCCCCAGTGGCAAACTCAATCCAGATGTGACTGAAAGTCAGAAGTATGACTTAACCATGAAAAGTTCAAACATGATTGTAACTTTCCCCATCATTGTTTTGCTTACTATTAAAAAAAAAAAAATTGGGAAGAAGACTTAAAAGAAATATAACCACCCAGGTCAAGTTAGGCGCTCTCCTCCCCTTAAATTCAAGCAGTAAGTATCTCCATTCGACTCTTATTTGTTCCGACCTTTCCTAGAGATGTCTAAAAGCTTTGCTCAGAGCTGGGCTATCGGAAGCCTGCAGATCTGTGTACTCTGCAGTCCGTCTCCATGGCACTCTGGTCCCCAGTCACCTGGCTGCCAGCTCTCCTTCTCTACTAAAAGACTCCCATGGGATCTCACTGTGACATTCCCAAAGTCCAAAGCCCTTAAGACTGTCCTCTGTGTAATTTTAAGTAAGAAATTTTTTTTCTTTGTTTGCAGTGCTGGGGAGCAAACCCTCGACCTCAAGCACACGAGGCAGGAGCTCTACCTCTGAGTCGCACACACCCTGCCCCTGTAGTTTTCTTTTCTAGCTCACAAAGCAGAGAAAACGAAACAACTTCCTGCCCTAGGGTCTCCTTTCCACTAGGAGGAGAACCACTCAGGGTCACACCTCAGAAGAGCCTGCCACCCCTCCTCCAGGGCCCTCTGCCTGGCACACGCCTGGCTCCTTATCCTCCAAGATGCAGTCTTTCAGGGACTTTGAACTACCTTTTTTCAGACTTTTTTTTTTTTCAAATCTGCCTGTTTGTTTATCTTTTCCTCTTCTCATGTCCCTTTTTGCTTCTGTAGCATGAGATTCCCTGTTTTTCTTATGAACCAAACTTTGCTTTGAAAGTGGCCTTGTTCTGTGGTTTGCAGCTTTCTAGTGCTTATGTGTCGTCTGTCCAGAACAAAATAATTTAGCTGAAATTTTGGGTAAAAATACTTCATACCACATAAAAAAAACTTTAACCTGAACGGATCCTATATATAAAAATTAACATAGACAACTTTCAGAAGACAGAGGGAAGAATCTCCATGGGTTGAATTAGACAAAGCTTTCTTATATAAGACACAAGCCAGGTGTGGTGGCGTAAGCCTGTGATCCTAGTGACTCAGGAAGCTGAGGCAGGAGGATCATAAGTTTAAGGCCAGCCTCAGCAACTTAGTGAGACCCTGTCTCAAAATAAAAAATAAAAAGGGTTGGGGTTGTAACTCAGTGGTAGAGCACCCCTGAGTTTAGTCCCCAGTACTAGGAAAGAGAGAGAAAGAAAAAAAGACAAAAAGCATAAACAAAAAATACTTAAAGAATTTGGACTTTATCAAAATTTAAATCTTCTGCTTTTCAAAAGGTATTCCTAAGACTGAGCACAGTATTTACAAATCACGTGTCTGCTAAGGGACTTGGATCCAAAATACATAAAGAACTCTCATGACTCACCAGTGAGAAAATAGGCAACCCAATAAAATAAATGGGCAAAAGATAAGTAGATGCCTTACCAGAGAAAAGTTCCAGGTGATAAATAGCATCATTAGTCTTTAGAGAGACAAATGGAATTAAAATCACAACAAGGTGGCGCCACCCGTGTGACCCGTTGGAAGACTACAGGTTTTAGAAACCTGACACACCAGCATACCAACCCTCCGCGTGGACGTGGAGAGCAGGCTGCTGGGACACAGTGTATCACACGTTCTCCAGAACAGTTGGCTGTTTCTCGTCAAGTTAAATCTACTATTCATCCCCTCAGGGCCACTCCTGCATGTTACCAAGAGAACATGCGACTGCACAAAGACCTAATTGCAAATGTCCTCCACAGTTTTACTATTATTAAGAGTGGGATCAAACCCCCAGCCCAATTCATATGCTGAAGTCCTAACCCCCAGTACCTCAGAATGTGGCATTACTTGAAAATAGGTGAATGCAGATGCAATTAGTTAAGGCGAAATCCAAGTGGAGACAGGCCCTCAATCCAATGTGACCAGTGTCTTTATAAAAGGGAATTTGGAGCTGGGCACGATGGTGCAGGCCTGTAATCCCAGGGGCTCCAGGAGGCTGAGGCAGGAGGATGGTGAGTTCAAAGCCAGCCTCAGCAAGTGAGGCTCTAAGCAACTCAGTGAGACCCTGTCTCTAAATAAAATACAAAATAGGGCTGAGGATGTGGCTCAGTGGTTGAGTGCCCCTGAGTTCAATCCTCGGTACCAAAGAAAGAAAGGGAGAGTTTGGATGCAGGCACATATGCCAGGAGAAGGCACGAGAACATGGAAATGGCCATTTACAAGGCAGAGGGAGACCTGGAGCAGATCCTTCCTCACAGCCCCTGGGAGAACCAGCCCTGCTGCCACCTTGACTTTGGGCTTCCAGCCTCAGAACCAGCAGACAACCCATGACTGTCGGTTAGACCACCAGTTTGTGGTCCCCAGTTATGGCAGCCCTAGGAAAACCAATACATTCTTATTAGGCCCACACGGAAAACTGCCCAAATGTCCACCCACTGATAACAATATAAACACAGTCTGGTACATCCACCCAGAATATTACTCATTTATCAAAAGAAACCATTAGAAAACACAACAACATGGGTGAATCTCAGGAGCACTGATGCTAATTGACAAAAGGCAGAAATGAAAGGTCGCATGCTGCATACTCTCATTTATATGTCATTCCTGAAAAGGCAACAGCAGTAAAGACAGAAGACAGATCAGTGGTAGCCAATACCAGAGACCAAGGACCAGGGGAGGAGCTTCCTGGGCAGAGGAAATGCTCCCTGCAGACGCTGTGGGGCACACTCCAACAAGCCCAGCTCAGGTCGGAAGCGCATTTAACACACCAACCCACTGAGCATCCCAGCCACCCCACCCATGTTGCTGTTCAGCCTTGTGATCCTGGGCCCAGAGCAGCAAGTCTCTGCCGCCACCACGCGACAGTGTCCACTGTGAAGGCTGGCCCGGAGAAAACAAAGCCAAGAGTCCAAGTAGTCTCTACAGAGGGCCCATCACTTTTCCATGATCGTGAGGTTGAAAAATTATGAGTGGAAACATGGCCAGTCGGGGACCATCTGTATTTAGACTGTGATACATGAGTGTACATATGGGCCAAGACACATATACGGAAAGATGATGGATTTTGCTGTGTGCCAATTATATTTCAAATAACCTATTAAAACTTACATTACAAAAACTTTCAAAGATAGAAGTCAAAGTGTCATGATTCTCATCACCTACATATAATTACCATGAACATTTTTGAAATCCTTACATCTATATTTTATAACTAAAATATATGTTTAAAGACTGAGGGTGACATTTCCTTATTTTACTTATTAATTTACTTATTTAACAAGATATTTTAAATGATCATTTTTTGAAACTTTATTTCTGATCATCCTACCTTATGGTATATGCTACAGTTTTTTTTTTTTTTTTTTTTTGACCAATCCGTTAATGTTTGAAAATAAGGGTTTCCCTGCAGTGTTTCGCCATTATAAAATAATACCTAATTGATATTTTTAAAACTTGGCTGTTATTCACATATTTAAAAATACAAGTGGAATGATTATTTTATGAAACAACAATGATAAAAGACTGACTGAAATCACTGGTTTAAAAAGTGCTGCATTTAGGGACCGGTTGTGGCTCAGCGGTAGAGCCCTTGGCTGGCACGTGTGGGGCCCTGGGTTCGATCCTCCCACCACGTAAAAATAAGTAAGTAAAATAAAGGTACTGTGTCCATCTAAAATATATTTTTAAAAAATAATAAATAAATAAATACAAGTGCTGCGTTCAGGATACATCCCCTCCGCTGCCCGTTTGGTCCCCTCCTGATCTGTGGCACCCTTCAGAGAGGCTGAGCCTTCCGTGAGGTGGAAGTAACATGGGGGTCTGGGTGTGTGCTGCAGCTGTGCCCCTTAGAGGCTGAGCGCTTACAGAACACACTTCGGTGAGCGCGTCTTGCCCCCTCTCCTCTAGATCTATGGCTGGAAACACCAAAGGACCCATTTCCGACCTTCCTTGGGGAACAGGAGAAAGGCCCGGGGCGCAGCTTAGGTTTTCTGGTAGAAGCAGAGCTGTTGCTGGGGTCCACTCCTCCCCCCCCCCTTTCTCCAGCCTTGACCACAGGAGTGGCACCTGGAGAGTGGCACGACCGTGAGGTGACTGACAAGAGGCCACAGGAGGAGAACAGGAGCTGGATCTTGAGGACACGCTCGGCTACTGCCCCAGCGCCCCGTCCTCCTGTGAAATGAGAGAAACTACCTCCCCTATTTACCCCTACCCCCGTCGGCTGTCCCTCGAGGACGAGGAGGGCTGGGAGGAGGCACAGGGGGTGGCGCTTTCCAAAACAGGACCCAAGAGCGCTTCAGGAGCCGCCGCGGGTTCAACGTGAGGCGAAGGACGAGTTCTCTGTCTTCCCTCGTTCACCCCAAGCTTCTCGTTCATCAAGAGTCTCTGCGACCTTTCCTAGGCTCTTCCCACGTTTTCCGACTTGTACAAATTATTTTGAAAAATGTGTACGATGAAACCAAAGTATTGTGTGCGACGTAAGTTTTAAAAAACTGCAAAAGAAATCCAGCCGCCTTGTTCCGTGAATGAGTGCTGCAGAGGACCAGCCAGTAGCATGAAGGGGAACTGGAGCTCCATCGTCGAAAGCCACTGATAATTGCCAGATCCACGGGTGCCCTGGAGCCACTTTAGAAGGGTGGTTGGGGCCTCAGTCCCAGCTCCCAGGAGCACTCTTTCCTGACTCAGAGCTCTGCCTCCTCCCTGATGGGACGCAGTAGGAACAAGGCTGGCGAAGCTGAGGACGAGGACCCCCTTTGCCTTAATCCAAGGTAAGTGCGAGTGCTTGGAGGAAAAGGATGAAGAACTCGGTCACCAGCCACCAGGTCTCACATTTAAAATGGGGCGACGCACACCCCTTCCCTGGAAGCGTCACTATTAGAGCATTTCCTGGGTGCTGGTTCAACACGCCTGCTCGGCTTCCACAGCAGCGAAGTTCAGACCCCTTTGCTAAGTCACCGCGCAACCTGTGATCTTGGACACAGCCTCACCTCCCTGTCTGCAAAGCGTCAGGATAATAACAGCACTTGCTTTACCAGTGTGACGCCAAGAGGGATCTGGTGAAGCACTCAGGACGGCTGGCTCCTGGACACGCCTGACCATGCCAGCCATCGTTACCCCTGTAACTCACCCCTCCTCTGCTCTGTTGGCTCTTTGCCTTTAGCATATAAACACATTAAGTTTTTTTCCATCTTAAAAAATAATAGTCCTTGGATATTAGCTTTTATTTTTTCCCCCTTCAATTTTCTTTACTCCACTTTGGATTTGGCTGCATGTGCACAGCCTGGGACAATGCCTAAAGACTCAATAGTGTCCACTCAGCCACAGCCCAGCTCTGGTGGCAGGGGCGAGGCCACGACATAGCTCAGAAGAGGAGTGAGAGGTTAAGAGCCAGAGCTGTGTCTCAACCCTTGGCTCCACACTTTCTTGTCCCTTCTGAATCTCAAGCTTCTTCTCCAACAAGCCAGGGCTGAAAACATCTGCTTGGCAGGACAGCAGCAAGGTCGAGACAGACAATGCACAGAGCCACTGCAGGTCGGATGCACAGTAGGCATGCACGGTAAGAAGCCATTGCCGCTTGGAGCCGAAACTATGCAACTCCTACAGGGACACCTAGCGCCAACACACCAACAGGCAGGACCTTCCTCAACAGGACCCCTGAAGCTCAGGAAGTAATGCCCAGAGTTGATAAGTGGGTGGCATCAAAATAAAAATCTTCTGCACAGCAAAGGAAACAACTGAGAATGTGAAGAGAGGACCCACAGAATGGGAGAAAGTCTTTGCTACTCTTTGACAGAGGATTAATACCCAGCATATACAAAGAGCTTAAAGAGCTTAAGAACAAAAAGTCAAATAACCCGGCTAATAAATGGGCTAATAAGTGAACTAAACAGCCACTTCTCAAAAGGAGAAACACAAATGGCCCAACAAATATATGAAAAAAAAAATACTTGACATCATCAGCAATCAGGGAAATGCAGATCAAAACTACACTGAGATTTCATCTCACTCCAGTCTGTAATGGCAGTCATTAAGAATACAAATAACAATAATAAATCCTGGAGAGGATGTGGAGAAAAAGAAACACTCTCACACTGTGGGTAGGGTTGTAAATGAGTAAAACCGCTATGGAAATCAGTATGGAGGCTCCTCAAAAGACTAGGCATGGGACCACCGTATGACCCAACAGAACCACTCCTCAGTATTTACCCGGAAGCTTCAAGGTCATCTTACTGCAGTGATATGTGCAGAACCATGTGCACAGCACAATTCACAGCAGGCCAAGTGGAACCAGCCTAAGTGTCCATCAACAGAAGAGTGGGTAAAGAAAATGTGATATATATACACACAATGGAGTATTACTCAGCCATAAAGAAAAATGAACTATGGCCTTTGCAGGAAGTTGGATGAAACTAGAGATCATCGCGTTAAGTGAAATAAGTGCAATTCCGAAGGTCAAGGGTCAAGTGTTTTCTCTCAGAGAGAGGGAAAAGAATAGGACCAGGGCAGGACAGACCAGGGTGAGGAGAGCCCGAGGAGCCGCTGGAGGGTCGCCCTGGAGGTGGAGCGTGGGGGACACTCTGAAGGCAGACGCATCCAAACCTGGCTGCTGACGCCACATGAGGCCAAGAGGAGGAAAGCCCAAGGCAGCGCTCTGACCTGGGCAGGAGGGAGGCAGTGCCCGCGGTGGGAGGCGGGGTGCTGGGGAGGAGGGCAGCTGTGGAAGGGACTTCGCCAGAGCTGCTGGCTACAGGACAAGATCTGAGAAGAGGATGGCTTTGATTTGGGCGGGACACTGAGGAGGTCGTGAATCGGAGGAACCCAGACCAAAGATGGAATCTGGAAGTTGTCGTTGAAGACGTGGGAACAGATGGGCGTTTTGTCTGTTGTACCTAACAAACCACCCCAAACTCGGGCACAGGAGAACGAGCACTTTACTAGAGGGGGTTAGCTTGGTGGCTCTGGGTCTCCCATGAGGTAACAGTCACGGTACGGGGCTGCAGGGCCCCTTCTGTGCCCACTCACTTTGCTGTTGGCAGGAGGCCTTGGCTCCGTGCTAGGTTGGCCTCTCTGGGGGTTGTCCCACGTGACCCCCTCCCCAGTGAATGACCAGGAGAGGAAGAAAAGCCCCAGGCCCAAGAAGGGAGCCACCGTCCTTAGTGACAAGCCATCACTTCTGCTACAGCCCAGCCCGGGTACAACGTGGGAGGAGAGCCTCACGGGGCATGGATACCAGGGGGTGGGATCTGTGAGGTCAGAGACCCCAGACCAGCTCTCCACGCAGGTGCACGTATCATGAGAAAGGTAGGGTCCACAGGAAGAGCACTGGACACCCATACACAAGGCCACCCTGACCTCGGCCAGGAGGGAGGAGCCATTAGAGGGGCAGCCAGAGACCCAGGAGCAAAGCAAGATTCCAGAAACAGCCCAGAATCAACAGGAAACGCTGCCATGATAGAGAAATATGTAAACTGTAAAAAAAAAAAAAAAAAAAAAAATTAAAGTGTCCAAAGTTATATTCACCCTGGGCTGCACTATTATATTTTGGGCTTTATTTGGTTTTAGCAGATTTGCCTTTTTAATTCAGTCTCGTTGGTGCTAATAGTAAATCATTCTGAATTCCCTGACCCCAGAGTGGCCACACGCTGTGGCGGAGCGGCCTGGGAGACTACTGGGAGTGTGCTAGGGGCCAGCTGGACCAGGCACTGCACAGATGACCTGCGGTGCAGGAACCTCCCAGGGGAGGCTCGGGGATCGCCCACACACAGACCTCAGATCTTCCACATGGGAAGTTTTCCCACTTCTCCACGAGCCAGAAAGCCACAAAGAAGATAACTCTTTCTGTTGGAACCACTTCCTGCCCCCTGAGCACAGATCAAACCTCCCAGAACTGGCTTTTGAAAGGACAAGCTGTTCCCCCTCCGTGGCTTACGCTGACAGCACAGCAGGCGCTCGCCTCCTTCACATTCTCTCCCCCAGAATCTGCTGGTGGGAGGTCACCGCTTCTCCTCAAAACAAAGTCTACTGTAATGCTTTCTTAATTGAAAAGCCCTTTGAGTCATGCTCTCTGAAATTTGTTACATGGATTTAACTGATCTGCAGGGAAGAGATTTTCTGTTCTCTGTGGAATTAAAGAACTCAGGAGACAGGAAATGAATAGATGAGAATGTCCCAGCAGTGAAATCCCTCTCTTCAATAACACATGTCCCTGCAAGGTGTTGTCTGCTGGTGACGGAGAACGAATGAGTCACTCGGAGGGCCCGGCCCCGGGATCTGGGGCTCAGAACCTGCACTTCTTCAGTAGTAATTGGGGAAAATGCTGACCACCCCAGGTGGTGGTTGAAAGGATGGTTGAGAGACGCTGTGTGTAACAGTGCCCAGCGTTTAACCGGACACAGTAAATGGTGTCTCTATCATCAGGGGAAACTGAGGCACGGGGACCAACCCTGCCCTCGATGACGGGAGGACTGAATATTTAGGTGGTTACTGAGCAGAGATGTCCGGGCCCATCTTTCTGCTTAATCTACTGATGGCCAACAAGGCAGAAAGAGAAGAAATAAGTTAAAGGTAAGACTAGAAGAACCAAATGAAAATTTAAGATGATTAATATCCACTTACCACGATTTCAGGTTGGTATAAACATATTAGTATAATTATCATATTATTACTAATTTCACACTCTTAAGACTAAAAGCAATAAAAAGGGAATATGTTAACAAAATTTTATTACTTTCTATGGAAAGCATCTGCTTTTCTGTAAAATGTTTGTGTCACTCCAAAAATAAAGTTTATACTAATTGTCTTCTAGGAAAAATCAGTATGAACTTAATGTAGTTTAGAGATAAAAGTTTTGAATTTTTAGATCGTTTTGATGAGGTAGAAGAGGAGGTGAGTAGTGGTGTGGGAGGGAGGGGGGATGTCATGGGGGGAGCGACAGACTCCGTGGATTGAGAAGCCACTCCATTTCTAATTTCCTTCTTTGTAAAGTGAGTTTAAGGGTACTTAGCTCTCAAGGTTGTCACATATAAAAATGGGTGGGTAAACTTGGTATGTACGCCAGGCATGGTGGCACACACCTTCAATCCCAGACACTCAGGAGGCTGAGGCAAGAGGACTGCAAGTTTGAGGCCAGACTCAGCATTTAGTGACAACCTCCGCAGCTTACCGAGACTTTGTCTCAAAATAAAAAAAATAAAGGAGGTCTGGGGATGTAGCTCAGTGGTAAAGTACCCTTGGGCTCCATCTCCAGTACCTTTCCCCAAAAAGTGTGTTCTGATGCAAAAGACTGTTCAAACAGAGGCAGCCACATTCCCTTGGTCTTGAACTTTCTCAAAAGCCAAGCGCATTTTCTCATGTTCTTGCACATGAGCACTTAGTCCACAGCTCTGGTGCAGGTGTATTTTCCGACATGTTGTTCTTGTGACCTGGACTTTCTGAGGCTCCTATGTCCCTCTACTGGGTAGTAGCCATCTCATAAACAATAGATTAAGGATAGTCCTGATTTGGTACCAAAGATTCTAAGTGGGTGATGCTGGATCAGTAATGTGCGCACTTTAATGCATCAGAAGTTCTGTAAAAATCAAGGCACTTCACAGACCCCCACTCAAATAGCTCTTGGGCTGTGAACACGTATTAATGGGGAAAATGAGCCCCACCCAGGGACCCAAGGGCCCGGGCTCCACTCCTACCTGGCCAGAATGACTGTTCACCTTTTCCCCCACACAGATGGTCTCTTTCTTCAATGAAAAAACCATTGTTTTCTTCTTTGATGCCATGACAACTATTTTCCCAAAGAAAAGCGTAAACAGTAAGTAGTGACCCAGGAAAATCCCTGAAAGTCTCTCTCACCCGTGTTGTGACCACAATGTGGCCACCATGTCCACTGTCTCCCTTTTTCCTGAGTGTGGTGACAAGGGAAGCCTAGGTTGTCAGGAGGTTGACTCCCTCGTCTTGTCTCTTTCCACCCCAAAGCCTTAGCCACAACCTTTGGGATCTCTTTCCCGTGCCTATCACAGCGCCCGTCACAGAAGGCCCCAGGGTAGTCAGTGACTCAATGCCCAGACCTTCCCTCGGTGGTAAGAAAGACATGGTGACAGTTTGAATCTGGAACGGCCCCAAGGACTTGTGTGCTGAGAGCTTGGTCCTCAGTGCAGTGACGTCCAGGGGTCCTCATGGGAAGCAAGTGGACCACTAGTGTTCTGACCTGGTCAGTGGACTGACCACTGAGGGTTTTAGAGTTGGATGGACTCTCGGAAGGTGGTGGAAACAGAAGGTGGGACCTGGTTGAGGGGAGTGGGCTTTGGGGGGGTGCCCTTGAACACTATCTTGTCCCTGTCCTCTTTTTCTCTTTCTACCTCTCTCTGCTTCCTGGTCATCATGAGGTGAGCAGTTTTGCTCTGTCACATCATGAGGGTGTGACGTCACGATGGTGTGCCTACCCTTGGGCCCAAAGTAATGGAACCAGTTGACCATGGACTGAAACCTCTGAAACTCTGAGCCCAAATAAATCCTTCCTCCTTTAAGTTGTTTTTCTTGGGTATTTTGTCACAGCAATGGAAAGCTGACTAACATGTACCATCTAAAAAAGGTAAGGAAGAGATTGCTTTCGGGACCTGAACTAGAGTTGCTGAGTATCTTTTGCCAACTCACACCTTCTTCTAAGGGACTCTTCTTCTCCCAGAGCCTCTCAGTTCTTCACAGGCCCTCAGCCCCCTCTAAGAAGATAGTCCGATGACTCGAGGTGCAGCTCTGTCCCAGCACAGCACTTCAGCTGCCCACTACCTTGGCACCTTGAAAGCAGCTCGGCTGATCAGACCTCTCTCAGTAGGGTGCTAGGGAGATACAGAGACTCTGTCCAAAAGCAGAGAAAGTTGGCTGGAGGGCCATGTGCTGGGAGCTGGGCTCAGGGCAGGGGTGGCAGCGGGGAGAGCGGTGGACTTGGCTTTTATTAAAGGGACATCCCCGGTTTCAGTTCAGGGGACCACCACAGCATCCCACCTGTGTGTGCACTTGTTCTCCTTGAAACCTGGCTGAGAATCTGCACCTTCAAGCTAAAGCAGGAAGCTTCTCATGCTCAGTCTAAGGAAGATTTGTACTTGGGCCCTCTCTCAGCCTTGGGGCGAGTCTTGACCATGCTCGATATCTGCTGTGGCCCTGTATCTGTGGGGTGACCCCCAAGCAGATGCCCAGCACATCTGGGCACACATAGTCCTTGAGTGGTCAGTCAAGAGATTGCAAGAGGCCCCTCTGGAGAGCCTTGGTCAAAGGCCTTCTTGGGGGCTCCCTGCCACAGTGTGAAGTGTACACACCCGACGGAGTTGGGCGGCTGTGCTCAGCTCACCGGCCAGCTGTCCACCCAGCTGCTCCTGTAGACAGCGCCCTGCCCGCCGCCTCACAAGGAGTAAGCGAGCTGCTCGCCCTGCTCCCCAGCGTCTTTGTGAAGGAGGAACTTTGGTCTTTGTGCAGTTTGCCTCAGGGCTGTTGTGAAAACAGGGAGACCCCACTCGGAAGGTGACTGTAAGCTCCTAGCTCTGATCAGAGGTGTCTTTGGCAGGACGACAGGGGATCAGGGAGAAGGACGCTCGGTCCTGGGGAGGTGTGGGACCAAGTCTGCTTGTGTGTTAGAGGCAGTGTCACTCCTGAGGGAGCTGTCCTTCCAGGAACATGAGCCCCAGGTAGTGAGTCCACGGAGAGGACCAAGACCAGGAGACAAGGGCGAGAGAGCAGCAGTGAACAAAGGAAGCCTTCCCTGGGTTTAACTTCAGGGGGAAAACAACGAGAGCCCAGATCAACAAGTAAGGAACACAGCTTGGGAAGAGGCTTCCAAATCCACAGCGAAGGCTGCGTCCCTCAGGAAGCCGTCCACGTGAGCTGGAGGGGAACACGTGAGGCGCCCGGTTGGACGGATCCCAGGGTGGATCATTGTTTCTAAACCAGACAGCATCACGGCGGGGAGCTCAGGAAGTCCAGGCCAGCAAAACAGAAAAACAGCCGCAAAACCAAAAGGAGACTCCAAAGGCAGGAGCCGGGGCCGGGGGCGCCGAGGGGTTGTGCACATCATAACCTGCAGGTCCACATCTGCAGACCGAGGGCTGTGGGAAGTCTGGGGATTTTTGTTTTGTTTTATTTGGTACCAGGGATTAAACCCAGGGGTGCTTAAATGAGCCACATCCCCAGCCCTTTCTTATATTTTTATTTAGAGTCAGGGTCTTGCTGAGTGGCTTAGGGCCTCACCAAACTGCTGAGGCTAGCTTTGAACTTGCAATTCTCCTGCCTCAGCCACTGCACCCGGCCTGAAGTTGGGTTTTTCAGGGAAGGACACACAGTAAGACAGAAGGCTCGGTTAGACAGCAACCAGAGACCGTCTCCATTCAAATCAACAGGGCGCGTCAGCAGGCAGCCCAGGCATTTACCTTTTGTAAATGTTCGGTTTTTCTAAAAAGTCTTTAGACTCTTGAAAGATAATTAATTTTAATCATTTTAAGTATAAAATAAATATGTGATACATGATCAGGGCAGGCCCGACAGGTAACAATTTCATAATGTCCTGAGGATAATGATACTGTGTCCTAGCTCCCCAAGGTCACAAGGAGCCACGGTCCTCTCCACCCTTCTTTCGCAGACTGATCCACCAGGGTCCTCCCACACTGGCCTGATGCTCTTTTCCAAAATGAGCTACTATCTTGGTTTCTTAAACGAGGTCTCACTTTTCTTCCTGTGGTTTCTTTCATATTCCCATATCCCCCCCCACCCCCATGCCAGGTTCCATCCTGTCTGTGGCTCAAGGAATATCAGTTTAACAGACTGAAGAGCAAGACTGTGCTCAGACGTTCACAGAACGAGTGGGGGAACCATAGGCCTGAAACTACTGACATGTCATCATGACTTTTATGAGATGCTACCTGACTTTGGAGCCTTCAGGGTTCCCTTGAGAGCATTGTCACTGTACCGTTGGCTTCCTGTTGGGGCAGGCCGGCTTGTGCTGCTGGGCTTGTGGCTGCGATGTACGGGAACCTACCCTCGGAAGTCGCTCATCCAAGGAGGAGGCCCAGTGCCCAGGACCAACTCCCATTCAAGCCCTGGATGAAGGAGACTACAGGACCTTTGGCTTGAGGCTCTCCCTTCCCTACTGCTCTGGGCCAAAGGGTGTCCAGGGGTGGCAGGAAGTAGCAATGAAGGAGACATCTGTGTGTTTCATCTGAAAGTGATCCTGGAATTCTCCATCCCAGACACAATGTAAATGTGAAGGACCCAGGACAAGCAGACCTCTAACCACGTCTACAACCCCAGTGCCCCAGCATCACCTCAGTAGGCCCCAGTACAAGTGCCACCTCCCCTGTGACACCTGTCCTGTGCCCACGATTGTTACCCTGCTGAGGCCTGCTCTGGCACTTAACCTGTGTGAATAGACTTACAGATGTTACAGCTCGAAAGTTGGTTCTGCGTCTTACACATGTGCGTATGTGTGCAGCCCTGGCCCCAGAGGGGTGGTTAGCAGTGGATAATTTGAATGATTTGCTAAACCAGCAGGGAATCCCAGGGTGCCTTGCCAGGTGGAGAGGGTGCTGTGGGCTCCACGGTGAAGTGAAGGCACACCGAGAATCCTTCCATTTGGGGCTGTGTGTGTTTGCAGAAGCCTGTGTCCCCAAGACAGGCTGAGGAAGGCAGTTCAATTATGCACTAAGCACCTTCACGATCTTGCTCCCTAGCGACCCCTGCTGCCTCCGCCCTGCCAGGCAAACGGGCTGCAGACCAGTTCCAAAGACAACACACTGGCTGCAGCTGGTCTGACTCCCTGTGAGCATCTTCCTGGCACATCTAAGCTGGAGACTCCCTGGCTCCAGGCTCCAGAAAGGAAATGGAGATGGAACGTAGTCCGAATGGGAATCTGGGGTGGTCAATGTTTCCTAAGAGGGAAAAGGGTCTCCATGTCCAGAATTCCAGGAGGTGGGGACGGCAGGGTGGGGGAGGCTGGCCTGCAGGGAGTGCTGACAGGCAGGAAGGTGAAAAGGGCAGGCTCAAGCTGACCAGATGTTGGCCGCTGTCCACGGAGCTGGGAGTCTCCTGCTTTGTCCAGTGAGCCTATTTTTCTGCTTGGAGAAGAATAGTCTATTTCATGAAAGGATGCCTTTTTATAAAATCAGCCATTAAACACTCGAGTGTGCGTGAGTCCTCCTTCACTGAAGGCCCTGCTGGGTGGGGACAGAGGCCAGGAGCTCACTTCCTCCAGCACTGAGTCATGGAAGAAATGACTGGAATCGCCAGGCCTCCGGGCAATGGGCGGACTTGGCTTGTGCAAGGAGGAGGGAAACCTGTCACTTAGGACACCCGGTTTCCTTCTGGTTCTGCCATTCGTTGGCCATGTGACCCTGGGCAAGTCCTCGTCCTCCCTGGAGGCCCCAGTTTTCTTATCTGTGAGGGGCTGGGGTCCAATATTCTATGAACATCTCCCCCCGTTGGGCTGCTGAGGGCTGGCAGGAGGCAGAGCTTACACAGCTGAGCAACAGCAGGCCTCGGGGGGAGGCAGAAGGTGGGATCCCATCAGTCCTGGGGCAGAGATGACCCACCCTGAGGCACATGATCGAGGGACGCTCAACAGACCAGACAACTACACGTTCTGTCCCCAACCATCCACAGAGGTTGAGAGTGACCGGGGCCACTTCAGCCTGGCACTCAAAAACTGGGCCAGAGATGGCCAAGCTCTGAACAGCACCAACACAGCTGGACGATGACCTCGATGCTGAGGACCGGTCTGCAGCTTGGAGGAGATGAGGAGGGACCAAGCACAAGAGAAGAGACAGATTTATAAAGCACAGTGGGGCTGCCTGCCAAGGCACGGCCATTACAGAGCGGGGACCTGGATGACAGGGAGCAGAAAAGCAGTCAGGACACCTGATCTCTAAATCACGTTCTTCCTTCAGCAACCCTAGGACCCCACCAGGTATCAACTGGAGGCAGTGAGACTACTTACACTTCTCTTCCCAGGAAATCCTTCTCCTCCACGGAGCTGGCAGCACGGGATCCAGCTTCATCCTTTCAACAGAAAGAAAAGCTTCCTAAGAATGAAACCAAACACATTCAAACCTCACTGTTGCTCACTGTTTTTTCCGGGAAAAAAAATAAATCATTTCAGGGATATTTACTGCCTGCTTCAGGAACTGAGAATCGTGCCCTTGATTCAGTGGTGACTAGACACCACTTGTAAATGTCTCAAGTTCAGGTTTAACTTTAGCACCCCTTGAATAAGAATAGAAGGGCTGGGGATGTGGCTCAAGTGGTAGCGCGCTTGCCTGGCATGCGCGGAGCGCTGGGTTCAATCCTCAGCACCACATACAAATGAAATAAAGATGTTGTGTCCTCCAAAAACTGAAAAATAAATATTAAAAAATTCTCTCTCTCTCTTAAAAAAAAAAAAAAAAGAATAGGATCTTTAGAGCAAACTCTGATTTCAGTCTTAAGGTGAGTCTGCCAGGACACTTAGACATCTACTACACAAACACTGAGGGTGTCATTGGTATCTGACACCCTACGATTGCTCATCTCCCCCGAGGCACCACACCATGCCGATTTGCACAACTTCCTACAGTTCTTGGTACATTGGGGAGTTTTTTCCATTTATCTTTGGGGGGGGGGAGGGGGTCTCTTTGTGTTTTGGATTTTGTTTTTTCGGGATCTGGTCTTACAACGTTGCCCAGACTGGCCTTGAACTCCTGGATTCAGTCTTTGTGCCTCTGTCTCCCGAGTAGCTGAGACTCCCAGCCTGCCCCACCACACCTGTTATTGATCTTCAGCCCCCAAAGCCCATGACTCTGGGCTGGGAAAGTAAGTTACATTTTTATTTTCAGTTCCTTCTAACTAAATTTAACATCTCTTTCCATCATGGAAAGAGCCACAAACCCAAAGTTGAATTAATGATAGTTGTAATTTTGTTCCTACCAAGAAAAACCATGGATGTCTTATACTCTATCACAGTTGTTGGAGAAATTGTGAAATACTGCTATATTCAAAACTACTATCTTAATGAAGTAACCACAAGTATAGTTCATATTTTTAGATATTTTGACATTCATCATAATTCGATATCACGTTTTCTTTGTGATCTCATACATCTTATACATAAGACATTTTCTGAGAAGGTTCCATAGGTTTTTACCAGAAAGTTTATGATGAAGAACATGCACACACACACACATGCATGCTCTCCCCCAAAGAAGAGTTTAAAAACTAGAAGCAAGGGAAGAAATCTTCTTTCAGCTGCTTCCACAGATGCCTGACACCCAGTGGGTGCTGTCCTTGTGCTCTGGTGGGCAGTTAATTGTCTCTGTCCCCGATACGGAGCCTGAACTACCATAGGCATCTGTAATCTCGGTCCTTGCAGAGAGAGCCTGGCACAAAGCAATTTGTGCAATGGATGGAAATTCAAACTAGAAATAGGTCCCTATTCAAATCAGCCCACAAGTCTTCCTTTTGGATGAGGCAGACATCTATGAGTGTGAATGTGTGCCCTCACACCCAAATAATAGTGTAGACACACGGGGATTACTATTGGGATGTAGGGTGCGTAGATTGGGACATTTTTTTTTCAAAGAAATTCAAAACAGACTTCTGGAAGATTATTTTTTAAGAATCATGCTGGCCGTGTTGGAAACAACCCCCTGTGCCGGCCCCACCCGGCCTCACGTGGCCACCTCTCTACCCCCTCCACACAGGGCTGGCTCCCCAGGATATATAAGCCTGTCTGAGTTCAGGCAGGAGCCAGCAGGGCCACCCATCCAGCCACCTCACAGAGCTGCCCAGTTTTGGAGGAAGGCTCGCCCAGCCTCTGCACGCAGGTTCCCCGTGCACTCGGCAGCTGCAGGCCCACCATGCCAGCTACGCACATGCTGCTTCTGGCCTGCCTGGCGTGGGGAACGGGGGCCAGGACGGCCCAGCTCCGGAAGGCCAACGATCGCAGCGGCCGATGCCAGTATACCTTCAGTGTGGCCAGCCCCAGTGAGTCCAGCTGTCCCGAGCAGGGCCAGGCCATGTCAGCCATCCAGGACCTACAGAGGGACAGCAGCATCCAGCGCGCCGACCTGCAGTCCACCATAGCTCGGCTCAGCTCCCTGGAGAATCTCCTCAACCAGCTGACCCTGGGCCAGGCTGCTGGGCCCCAGGGGACCCAGGAGGGGCTGCAGGGAGAGCTGGGCACCCTGAGGAAGGAGCGAGACCAGCTGGAGACCCAAACCAGGGAGCTGGAGGTGGCCTACAGCAACCTCCTCCGAGACAAGTCGGCTCTGGAGGACGAGAGGAGGCGACTGGCGCAGGAGAATGAGGACCTGGCCAGGAGGCTGGAAAGCAGCATCCAGGAAGTAGCCAGCCTGAGAAGGGGCCGATGTCCCCAGACCCCAGCCACCCCTCGGGAGGTGCAGCCAGACTCCAGGGAAGGTAAGGACGCAGGTGGCAGTCTGCCTGTCCCCCAGGTGACACGCTCCTGGGGACCTGTGAAAGGTGTCTGAGCCTTCTCTTCCTGCCCCTCCTGCCCCCCAGAGACCACACACTGAGCACACCACTCGGGGTTAAGAGGACAAAGCAGGTATTTTCACATATTTCCAGCAATTTGGCTCCTGCAAGCTGGTGTGGTTGGTGGCTCTGAGCTGGTGACTATCCAGCACAGAGGTTTCATCTCCCGAAGCAAAACAAGAAACCAGGATCAGGGGAGAGATGCGTGGAAGGTGATCAGTGGGAGGCTCCCAACTGCGCTTTTTGGAAAACTATTCTTTTTGAACCTGCTCAGGGACCATTATTCCCACCCTTTGGTGCCAGAACGGCCTCTGTCCCTGGGAAGGCAGCACATTAACGAGATACTAAGGGGGTTTGCTGCAGCAGCACTTGGGGTTCCCTCCATCGTCGTTTTGGAGGTTTTCCTATTCTTGGCTCCTCTGAGAGCCTCTGCTTTTAATTAAGTTCCCGAGGCGGCTTTTCTAACTGAGCTGCTCTCTGTCCCTCCTGGCCCACATTTGCCTGGGGACAGGTCTGTGTACTTCAGGGGACAGGCACACTCTCCCCATTAGCAGGGAAGACAGTAATCGCATCACTTCTTGTAAAAGCTGTGCTCCTAAATGTTCTGGGTGAGGAAGCGAGCAACGGTGCAGTGGGACAAAGTCTGGACCCTTCATCAAGGAAGAAAGAAAGGGCCTGGAGGAAGGGCAGGCTCTAGGAGTGTGTGAGCCCTGCCTGGCTCTTAACAGACAGGGAGAAAGTCACAAGGGACGTGTGGGACCTTTGAGGAAATGCGAACACCGACTGCACATGCTACTGTCTGAACACTCGGGTCCTTGGGAGAGAGAGTGGTGGTACAGATGTGAGGAGAGTCCCTTGTTCCAAGGAGAAGCCTGCTCAAGGGCTTGGGGTGCAGGGCCAGGAGGTTGGCATTTTGCTGTCAGAGGGTTCAGCAACAATTGGAGGACAAGAGGAAGAGGCCCGACAGATGTGGCAGACAGGGAACAACTGACCGGTCCAAGTGCAGAGTCCACGGGGGCCAGGGTGGGGTGGGGTGGGGTGGGAGGGACTTTCTTAGTATCTTTCAAAATAACTTGATGGGAAAAATATTTTCTAAAAAAAAGCTTTCTACAGGAAAGGCAAGATCTGCAGAGGGGTGAGGCTAGGAAACCCGAGTCGACGCCTGGGTCAGTTATTTATTTCTCTCTGTACCTGCATTCCGCATCTGCGATTCAGCAAGGGAGAGCCCTGCTGTGAGAAATGGCTTCTGCACAGTTCAAATGAAATGACTGTAAGGTGTGGAGGATTGCTTAAAACCCTGCATCCTTAGAATTGGAAGAGATCCCACTCGGAATGTTACCACTAGGGAGAGAGTTCTTGAGAGGTTAAAGGGTCCAAGGCCACACAGCTGGTCAGTGCAGAGGGAGCACTGACTTGAACTTGAGTCTGGAAGACAACAGGGAGTTACTACTGGACATAACATGGGCATTACTGATTTCAGGACGCTCCTGGAATGACCCTCTCAGCACAAACCCACACATGCGTGTGCAGTGAAAATACAGTTAATGTTTTGTCTTTTTTAATGACTGTGGCCATTTAACAGGTCTTTGGAATTTCTTAGCTGTGTCCTCTGATTTTGTATTTCTTTTTTTTGGGCCTTCCAACTGCTCTGCTTTTGAAATCAGGCAACGGCCCATTAGAATCAACTCCAAACCTGGAGTCTCTTTTCTAGTAGTGGATCATTTTCGGCAGGAAATTTCATTTGTGCAAGAACGTGGAACTTGAAAGGCCCCAGTGCCACTGGCTCATTCTTGCGAATGTGGAAACTGAGGCCACCCATAGTCCTAACCATTACTGCCACTGTCTAGCTCTCCTAGAGCCACAGAAGTCGCTTGTTTATCCATGCACACATGTGACAGAAAACACTTCAACACACGCACACAAGCCCGCACTATGAATGGAAGCCCAAAGCAGGGGAAATATCGTGAACCTGAGCTCTTAGCCTTTGCTTTAGGCGGGTCCCCCACAGACCGGAGCCTGGAGGCGGCTGAGTGCAGGTGGTTTATTGTGGGCTTACTTCAGGGCAGAGGGAGAGAATTCAGGGAAGGAATCAAGATGGCAGGGGCCTCTCAAAAGTCACCACAGTGGACAACAGCAGCTCAGTCCCAGTCAGGACCTACAGAGGGCCTGTCCAATGTGACAGAAGTGGGGACCGTTCATCTGTGACTCTGATAAGGCTATGGTGAGGGCCACCAGGCGTTCTAGCAGACTCCCACACAGTCAGAGAAGCTGGGCAGGGTGGGGAGGCAAGGTCCTGGCGGGTGACACCTGAGAGAGAAGGGCCACCTCCACACAGCTGGGAAAGGATGGGGCGTGGGAACCAGGCGTGTTCAAGCCAGTGCCAAGGATTCCCAGTGCCTATAGGATCGGGACAATGACCCCCAAGACTGGAAGTAACACGGGTAAGCGCCCAGCCCAGGGCTCGACAGAGGAGCCACCCCATAAGTGGACTGCCACTACAAAGGGCCTCTTCTGCTCGAGTTCCGTCACCGTCGACATACACGCAGCATCCCTATAACCCGCCTTGATCCTAGAGACAGAGCTCACTGGGACGAGTCTACAAGCTGATCTCCACTTCCAAAAGTATTTGTGACAACCTCTAAATATGTCGGCACTCTTCTTTTTCCGCATTCTCCTCATTTAAATTTCATAAATATATTTGTGTATTTATTTGTATTTTCTTCTGGTGCTAGGGATTTAACCCAGTCCCTGGGGTGCTCTACCACTGAACTATACCCCAGTGTTTTGTTCTGTTTGTAATTTTGAGACAGGGTCTCTGAAGTTGCCCAGGCTGGCCTCAAACTTGCAGTCCTCCTGCCTCACCCGCCCTGGTGGCTGGGATTACAGGTGGGCGCCACCGTGCCTGGCTCTTCATTTAACAAGACTGACTGGCCAGGCCTGCTGGTGCACGCCTTAATCCCAGCTCCCTGGAAGGTGGACACAGGAGGATCACAAGGTCCAGGCCAGCTTTGCAAAGTTGGCCTCAGCCACTTAGGGAGACCCAGCCTCAAAGTGAAAGAGTAAAAGGGGCTGGAGATGCAGTGGAGATAAAGCACCCCTGATCTCAGTCCCTAGAACTGCAAACAAACACACACACACTGAACTTTTCAAGCAGTGATAATAAATATTTATAAAAGTTATCACAATATCATTTGCATGCTTATGCAAATGAGTTAATGAGCTTAGTTTCTAGGTCAAGCTTCCTAGAACGAGTTTAGCAGAGATTAGGGCAGAATAGACAGAGAACTTCCAAAATTTTCTAATAGACGTCAACCTTGAAACCACAGAAGGACTGAGTTTTGATTTTTTAAGTCATAAACCTTTTAACTCTGACACAACACAGTTGCTAACCTTTTCCTAATCTCTGTTTTTTCTTTGCATTCAGAAGGAAATGTTAGCAACTGAAATATTCCATGGAAATTTGAGTTTTGACACATCTTTATTGAGGAGCATTTCACTGATAGTATCTTATGCAATCCTTAAAATAACCTCATACAATTGTGAGGTTCAAAATACTGAGGCTCAGAGAAGTTGAACCGTCTGCCCAAAGTCACACAGCTGGGACTTGGAAGGACTGAACTAGGAATCTACAACTTCTGGCTCAGCCCAGGCCCCTTCACACAAAAGCTTCCTGCCTTGGGTCCTCATGCCAGATGGCTCTACTCTGGGGTCTGAATGTTGCCAGATGCTCCTGGCTGACACAGCGAGGAGCAGCCGCCGGCTCCCAGTCCAGCCCTCCATCTGCTAACTGGGAACCGGCCTTGCGGTCATGCTGGGAGCCATTCCCTGACATTATGTTTTGCTGTGGCTCTTGTTTACCCCAGTGAGAACTGTGAGGCGTGGTTCCTGCACAGCAAGGAAAGAGCCAGGGAAGCTCAGGCTGCAGGGCTCAGGAGCCTGCAAGGCAGTGCTGGACAGGGTGGGACTCAGCACCAGCCAGTGCACCTCCGCTCTTCCCTGGCGATCAGGAGAAGAGCCCGTGGGGTGCTGCTGTGAGCAGCCCCAGAGCTGTGTCTTTACTGTGATGCCCACAGGGCACTGGGCTCAGCCCCAGAGCCGGGTCACTCCCCAGGGAGCCAAGCGGCCTGGCCTGGTGAGGAGTAGAGCCCACAGAAGGTACCGCCAGGGACATTCAGCATGAAGACTAACTGTGATGACAGGGCCACGGTAAGACAGAGGTAAACTCCACGTGGCTCCTCAGACGAGGGAGGGGATGGACGGCAGGATGGACTTGGGAGGGGTCCAGACCTCATCGGACAAGGTATGCTCAGCCCATGAGAGCAGACCAGGGGGCTGGTTGGCCTGAGCAGGTCTGGGGCTGCCAAGAATTTCCTGAGTGCAGGGCACAGGTGGACCGAGCGCCTCCCGGGGCCTGGGCATCCAGGAAGTGAGGAGCAGGGCCAGCAGGGCCTTCAGAGCACTGCGGTCCCGAGGGAGTGCTGGCTTCCGTGTGGGAGGGCGGTGGAAAGTCCATGGCCAGGACGAGGCTGCAAGGTCACAGAGGAGCAGCTGGGGCAGGGCTCCCTTGCATTCTGCACACAGGGACAACCCCCCACAGCCCAGTGTCCCTCTGGTGTCCTCTACTGAGATGGGTTGATAGTGCACTTTACACAAGGGCACCTTGACTCTCCCACGGCAGGTGTGAAAGGCCAAGTGTTCAACTGTGAGAAGCAGGCATCCACAACTGGCCGCGCCCACCACAGGTGGACAGGTTCACATCCACAACTGGCCACGCCCACCACAGGTGGATCTGGGGAGCCTAACTAAATGCTCTCCTCCACAGTCGATCCCTGGCCCGTTTCTTCTCATGGTACCGCCTGACTCTCTCTTAATACAGCTCCTCAGTGGAACTTGGACACTCTGGCCTTCCAGGAACTGAAGTCGGAGTTAACCAAGGTTCCGGCTTCCCAGATCTTGGAGAGTCCCTCTGGCCGTCCCAGGAGTGACGATAACGGTATGGAGTTGGGTGTCTTCCCTGCTGAGCCCACGTGGCCTCTGTCATGTCTAGTTCTGTGTTCAGATTTGGAGAGTAAATGCCATCAGGAGTGACCTCCCTGGGAGCAGAGACAGGGAGGGACTGAGGACAAGAACCCACTCTTTCCTCTTGCCAGGGCAGGTCCTCAGGGAGGCAGCCTTTCCCAGAAGAGTCTATCTCCTGCCACCCACCCTGGAAGGCAGCTGGGCTGCACCGGGGGAAGATGAGCAAGGCCTATTTAGCCCACTTGGTCATTGCATTGAATTAACCGCACCTGGGAAGTCACAAGCCTCAGTAGCTCCTTCACACCCTTAACCTGAGGGCCAGGTAGCTGCCCTGTCCCATCTAGCACTTTCTGTTAGTAAAGGTATTTCTGCTGAACTTCGGCCACCTAGGAAAAGCACAATTGCCCCTCTTCAAAGTGTTCCCCAAAAGGAATGATTTTTAGAAGCTTTGCCTGTGTCACAATTACTGTGAGCACTGAAGGGCACCCATGGAGATGGGGTAATGAAATATTCAAAGCATGATTCAGTAAACGGTACCTACCTTCTGTGTCGACATTGAAGGTGCCCGCTAAAGCACAGAAATCTTTTGATTCTGCTAAATCTAAATTTTCAATTTTTTTTAAAGTGCTGGGGATTGAACTAGGTTTGAGGTTTTTTCTTATGAGATACTCGCATATGACAAGGAAGACCTCTAAGTCCACAGCAAATTTTTTTTTAATATTCAGATATCTAATTGCTAAGAGCCTTAATAAGGTGGGGAATGTGCTCCACTTCCAGCCTTCTTTTATTTATTCATTTTAATTTATTTATTTGTCACCCCCAGCCCTCTTGATTTTTGATTGAGACAAGGTCTCGCCAAGTTGCCAAGGCTGACCTTCCTGGGCCTCCTGAAGAGCTGGAATTACAGGTGTCCACCACCAGGCCTAACTAGAAGTTATTCTTATAAGGAATTCATTTTCACTCTTTTAAAATAACTTGAAAGTCATGGGAAGTAATCTAATGAACACTCCGGGTCCCTGCCAAGCTCGAGTGTTGCAGATGTGGTTGAAGCCGTCTAAGGCCTCCCCCTTGACGACTGGGAGGAGTAGGAATCCCTTCCCACGACAGACCCACCGCACATTTGCTGTGCATGTTCTCTATACCTACACCTAACATGTCTAATCACATCTCAAACTTGGAACAGCCCTGCTACCCAAAACAGTACTGCTATCCCCCGTTGCCTGGGAAGGCTGAGGTGTGCAGAGCTGAGGACCTTATTGAAAGTCAGGCCTATCTGCAGCCAAACCCAGATTTAAGCCCAGACAGACAGCTGGTCCTGGGGCCCCTACTTCTGCCTGCTCTGCTGCTTCCACTCTGTCACTGTCTGTATTTGGAGAGCTGATAATACGAGGTGCCTTTTTTAAATTTTTTTTATTTTTTAAATCCATCAGGCTGTGGAGAACTGGTTTGGGTAGGAGAGCCTGTCACCCTGAGGACTGCAGAAACAATCACCGGCAAGTATGGAGTGTGGATGAGAGACCCCAGGCCGGCCTTCCCGTACACACGGGAGACCACGTGGAGGATCGACACGGTGGGCACAGACATCCACCAGGTCTTTGAGTACAGCCTCATCAGCCAGTTCGTGCAGGGTTACCCCTCCAAGGTGCATGTGCTGCCCCGGGCGCTGGAGAGCACCGGAGCCGTGGTGTATGGGGGGAGCCTCTATTTCCAGGGGGCCAAGTCCAGAACCGTGATCAGGTACGAGCTGAACACCGAGGCAGTGAAGGCGGAGAAGGACATCCCGGGGGCCGGCTACCACGGACAGTTCCCGTACTCGTGGGGCGGCTACACAGACATTGACTTGGCTGTGGATGAGACGGGCCTGTGGGTCATCTACAGCACCGAGGAGGCCAAAGGAGCCATCGTCCTCTCCAAACTGAACCCAGAGAGCCTGGAGCTTGAACAGACCTGGGAGACCAACATCCGTAAGCAGTCAGTCGCCAACGCCTTCATCATCTGCGGCACCTTGTACACGGTCAGCAGCTACTCCTCAGCCGAAGCCACTGTCAACTTTGCTTATGACACGGGCACAGGGGTCAGTAAGACCCTGACCATCCCATTCAAGAACCGCTACAAGTACAGCAGCATGATCGATTACAACCCTCTGGAGAGGAAGCTCTTTGCCTGGGACAACTTCAACATGGTGACCTATGACATCAAGCTCTCCAAGATGTGAGGAGCCCCCAGCCCTACCAGCAAAGGCAGGAGGAGATAATGCTCAGGGCTCCAGAGGGGTGTGGGCTGCTGGGACAGCCATCCATGCAGAGCCAGCACTTATCCTGCTCCCTCGATGCAGGAGACCGCGTGACCCACCAGGGCAGGCAGGGTAGCCATCTGAGGGCTGAGACAACTTTGTAGTAGGATAGATATTCTTTTCTTCTGTCAGCTTTTAAAAGGGATGCTTGTCCAAGATAGTTCAAGGTTTCTGTAGATTTGGGGCAAGAGCTCAAAGGCTTGGTATTTCCTTCATAAAACCATTAATCTTTCAAGTTGCACGGCTCCCTAAGCCATGATAAAAGCAGCACTTCTAAAGGAAGAGAAATAGCCCCGTGGCCTGCACTGAACTTACGTAAGAAGTGTTTACTACCACTGGCTTCTAATGCTTCAGGAAGAATTCAGTTGTGTATTCTACAACCCCTTGCCTTGGAAAATAAAATGATCATATATGACATCAACTTCCCTGAACTTTGTGAGAATCTTTGCCTAAGAGAAGCAGATAATTCCTTTGGGCTGGGAGATGCGACTGCAAAGTGCCGGGTGTGTGTGTGAGTGTGTGCGTGTAACCAGGAGGCTTGTGCTTGGTTTCAAGGCTGCGCCCAGATGGCACCAGGCACACAGTGGAATCCACGCCTCCATCTCTTGGTGTTCCTGGCCCTTCCTAAAGCATATTCCATTTCTCCCTCAACTCAGCCTCTCTGGACCCTAGGTCCCCTTTGGTTCTTATCTGTTGTCCTAGGTATCAATTGTGTAAGCCACAACCTCAGGTGAGCAAACCTCCAAGTAGTTTTCTCCAATTCTTAAAATTTTGATAAAATGCACATAACAACGCTTACCATCTTGACCATGTGAGTGCATGGTTCAGTGGTATTAAGTACATACGACGAGTTGTTCAACCATCGCCCCATCTATGTTCAGAACTCTTTCACCTTGTAAAACTGAAACTCATACCTGTTAAGTAATAACTCCCAGCCAGGCGCGGCGGCCCATGCCTGTAATCCTAGTGGCTCAGGAGGCTGAGACAGGAGAATCGTGAGTTCAAAGCCGGCAGCCATGGGGAGGCGAGGTGCTCAGCCACATTTGAGAACGTCTCACTGAGTTGCTAACTCCCAGGACTGGAGAGGAGCTCAGTGGAAGAGCACTTGCCTGGCATGAGCAAGGCCCTGGGTTCAGTCCCCAACGCCACAAAAGTGGAACCAAAAAACTCCCCATTCTCTATGGAATTACTTTTTTTTTTTAAATTTTTTTTAGTTATAGATGGTTACAATATCTTTAATTTGCTTATTTGTATCTTCGTGTGGTGCTGAGGATCGAACCCAGTGCCTCACATGTGCAAGGCGACCGCTCTGCCACCGAGCCACACCACAGCCCTGGAATCACGTTTTAGTAACTGAACTTACTTTCCACAGTTGCTGCTGTGTCGCTTCAGCATGTTGTCACTCATTTCAGGGCTTTCCTCTCCCCACTCCCCCGAGGTGGCCTCCGTGCTGAGGGCACCGAGTAGTGAGAACGCAGGCAGAGCTGCCCACACCTGGTTGCACCATCTGTGTGGGTTCCAGCCCTTGCTGCTGACATTGCGACTCACACGAAGAGAGCCAGGCCTGTCAAGGTATATTGCTTTTCCTGGCCTGCTGCGTGTCCCGCTGGCATACGGGGACATTTGAGGAGTTGCCCTGTGCCATAGGAACACAGGTCCACCTCTGCTCTTCTGCTGGTGCTGGGCCACTGCTCCTCGAGATTTGCCACCTAGACCCCAAGCTCCCCCGGGAAGCTGCACCAGTCCCCTCTGCTCTCAGGTGCCCCAAACCGTGGGAGCTCCCCAGAATCCAGGCTCTGTCTCTGACATTCCTCGCTTCCCCAGACTTTATTCACACTGCAGGGGCGGGACAGCCCTTCTTGGCCTTCTAAGAGAACCAGCTCGGGAGGCCACAGCTCAGCTTTAAAGAGATTCTCCCGCCCGTGAGTTGCGAGGACCGTCTGTGAAAAGCAAAGCCAGGGCTCGACTTCTCTTTTCCATTGGCCGTTGATTCTCATTGAGGCTACCCTTGTATGAACCAGGAGGAGGAGGACAAGACCACAGACGCCTCTCCACTGCGTCTCCGTGGCCTGGGGCTGCCGTGAACACCACAGCCTGGGGGCCTCAGAAACAGACATTGGTTTTCCTGCGACTCGGTAGGCGGGAAACCCGAGTCAAGGTGTCAGCAGGATGGGCTTCTTCCAAGGTCCCTCTCCTCCGTGGGCAGAGGGTCTTCCCCCTGTTTTCACACAGTCCTCCCTGTGAACTTGTCCCAATCTCCTCTTGTGATAAGGGCGGCAGTCATATTAGGCTGTGGCCCACCCTGGTGACCTCGTATTGATTTAATTACCTCTTTAAAGGCCAGATCTCCAAAGCAGGCCGCACTCTACAGTACAGGTTTTCTACTCTTATCTGAAACACTCAGGACCTAAAGTGTTTTGAATTTGGGGTTTTTCAGGTTCTGCGGTATTTGCAGACCCATGAGGACATGTCTTGGGGCTGGACCCAGATCTACACCTGAAATTGACTTAAGTTTTCATCCACCTTTGCACATAGCCTGAAGGAGATTTCTTGCGACACTTTCAGTGTGGCCCCTTTTGACCGACTTCACAGGAGGTCAGGTGCTAAATCATGTGTCTCCTGGGCCATCACACAAGCACCTGAAAGTTTCGGATTTTGGACTATTTCTGATTTTGGATTTAGGATGTTCAACTGGCATTAGGATTAAGACTTTAACCTAGTACAAGTGAGCCCCTAACAGCTTCCTGTCCCTGCCGTAGTCCGGCTGGGCAAAATAACCGAGAGGTGACAAGCAACTTGAAGGTTGAAGCAGGAACTACTTTATTGCGAGTGAACTCAGCAGGAACTGAGAACTCAAAGTAGCGGGCACCCAAGGTAGCAGGAGCCGCTTCTCTGCCGGACCGCAGAGGTATATATGCTTAACTAATTACACACAGCTTAACTTAATCAACATCATCTAGATACAGCAGTCAGCCAATAAGGAATCCTCATCATCTTAATGGCTCGCTGGCGTTGCTTCACAAACCTCTCCTCCTGGCAAAGTGCCAGCGCCATCTTGACTTGGTTGTGGCCCTCAACATGTCCCCACTCTCACTCATGGACGAGACTCTCGAAACAAGCGAGCCCAGAGGTCAGCACGCAGGGCTTCATCCACCTGCTGAGCACCGTCAGCTGCCAGGTGTGCGGTGGGAAGCGGCAGGTGAGGAGGCACAGCTCCCCATCAGCCGTGTTTCTGGCTTCGGGACAGAGAAGGTGACGGAAGGAAGAACAGAGGGAAGAAGGAGACTCCTTCCCTACCTTCCGGGGCTGGATGCTCCTGCACCCTCGTTTCTTTTGCTGGCTCCTCCTTCTAACCCCAACCTCTGAGGAGGAAGTACCCCAGGGCTCAATGCAGGGGCTCCTCTGTCCTCATCCTCTGGCAACGTCATCTACTCTCAAGGCTTCAAGTGCCATGTCCATGCTGATGGCTGCACCCAGCACTAATCTCTCCAGCACAGTCCTTACCCCAAACTCCAGATTCACGTATTCATTTGCCCAGTGACAGCTCTACTTAGGTGGCTGCTGGGCTTATCAAACTAGCAAAACTTGAACTTCTGAGTCCTCTCTGCCCTGCTCCACACATCGAGTCTGCTCTGCCTGGAGCTGGTGGCCCTCCGTCCCCACAGTTGCACAAGCCAATAATCTCGGGGTTGTCCTTTATCCCTCTCTAACTCCCCACATTCCATGGATCAGCGACTCGATTGGCTCTTTCAAATACAACAGATCCAGAATCTGGCCTCCTTTCTCATTGCCCCAACTGCCACTGGTCCCAATGCCATCTTGTTCCTGGATCACGATGGTAGCACCCAAACCGCCTCCTCTCCCCTCACCAGCACCACCTCTTACCCCGACTGCGGCCAGAAAACTCCATTAGGAAGCAAGCCAGCCGTGCCCTCTGTTCTCTGGAAAGCCTCGCGGCTTCCCGTCTCCCAGGCAAAGACAGAGCCCTTACCAAGCCACAGGACCACCACCTTTCCCACAGGGTGACCGCATCTTCTGCCCACGTCCCATCACTCTACTCCAGCCAAGCCCAGTGGCCTCCTGGCTCTCCCTCAAATGCACCCGGCACACTGTGTCCTTCAAACTGTGGCTCCAGATCCTCCCTCTCCCCAGACGTCCACACAGCTGACTCCATCACTGGCTGCAAGTCTTTGCTCAGATGCCACCTTCCTAGACAGGGTCACCCAGACCCTGTTTAAAATTGTAGGCAACCTATTGTTTCCTGGGTACTTCTAATTCCTCTTACCCTGTTTTATTATTCTGAAATTTATTTTCCATTATACTCACTCATCACTTCCTCAAGTATGGTATAGTTCATGTTTTTAGGTTGTGCGTATATGTGTGTATTTTGGTGGGGGGTGGTACTGGGGATTGAACACAGGGATGCTTTGCCACTGAGCTACAATATGAGACAGGCGGTCACCAGTTGCTTAGGGCCTAAGCTGCTGAGGCTGACCTCAAACTTGAGATCCTCCTGCGTCAGCCTCCCAAGTCACTGGGATTACAGGCATGCGCCACCGTGCCCAGCACATTTTTTGCTAGTCTTCCTCCACTGGAAGACTATTCCCCTGAGGCGGGGATTGATCATTCTGTACAACAAAATATCCCTAGTGCATACGACTCCTATGGTGGGTCCTCAACAATGCTTGTTAGACAGATGAACAGAAAGAACATCCTGGAGCTTGCTTAGAAATAGAACGAGGAATAAAACCAGCACAAGAGCTTCTTCCCTTGATTCTATTCTTCACTGGCTGTGGCCTTGCAGGGCTTGACCTCTGTCCTAGACTGTCACATTCTACATCTGACATCCAGCAGGGTGGCCACCAGCTCTGTAGCTACTGAGGACTTGTGACATGAACTGTGCGGCCGAGGGACTGAATTGTTGTTTGCCGCTGCTTTGGCACGTGCTGGATAAACCCAGGGCCTCGGGCATTTTAGGAGAGTTCCCTGCCACTGTACCCACCAGCCTGAGGTTTTTTAAATCTTATTTAATTTTAATGAACTTAAATCGAAGCAGCCATTCATGGCTAGCGGCCATCCTGTGGACAGTGCCGGTCAGCTTCCTCATCTGACTGAGGCCACAGCATGAGTACCTGCCTGGTGATGACAGGGGTCGGTGCACACCTGCTCTGCTGCCGATGTCCGCGGAGGCCTGCTGACCATGTGGTTGGAGGACCAGGGCACCTGGGTAAGGCCAGGTCTGCAGAGCACACCCACAAGGACTCCAGGAGGATGTGGATAAAGTAAAGGATGGCACGGGAGGATTTTTTCCTATGTGCATCTGAATTATCCCCCTTCCCAGGCCTTCCAACCATTCAGAGTGCCCTAGAAATCCTTCAGGGTGCCCTGGGGTCTGCCAAGAGGCTTGAGCAGGGGACCCACTAAATCATCCACACTTGGCCGCTTGGCAGAGTGGGCTTCTGGTACAGAGTCTTTTAACCTCCTAGAAGTAAACTTTGAAACTGCTGTTTTTCAAAGTCAACCACCCTACACCCTTAGTTCCTCTAGCATGGAAGGGCCACGCAGCGGTGGTGTCCGGCCTGAGTTCTGAAAACCCAAACACCCCCGGGTTCTCTGGACCTTTAGAGTCAACACAGCAAAAATTGAACCCCAAATCTGCACATGTGATGTCAGAGACTCAGCTTGAAACGAAATCCCTCTCACCATCAGCTGTGGAAAGCAGAGCTCAACAGAGGTTCTGGGGAAAGAAAAAGAGGAAAGAAGATTCTAAGACAGCTGTCAAGGACAAACTCAGGAACGCCACTGACACTGTTTGCTGGGGTTTTATGTAAGAGTCTACCACAAAATAACTTAAGTCGTACTTGGTTGGGAGATGGGATCCTCGGCTGGAGAAGGAGGCGGGGCAGGGGGTACTGTGAGGTAGGTCTTTCTGGGAGGAGGTGTTTGTTCTGTGCCCACATGGGAGAGCGACTCCCCAGCTTCATAGCCTTTCTTGGTAACCACGTCTTCTCTAGAAGGAAAGACACATCAAATAGCCAGATGAGAGGCTAGTTCAAGTTCAAGGCCAGCCTGGGCAACTTGGAAAGACCCTGAGCAATTTAGAGACCCCGTCTCAACCTAAAATATAAAAAAGGCTGGGGATGAAGCTCAGTGGTAGAGCACCCCTGGGTTCAATCCCCAGTACCCAAAAGAAGAAGGTTTTCAAATACAGATAGGATGAAAAAAAAGAGAGAATTACACACCCAGATGTCGGTACCTGAAGAGGACCAGGTAACATTTTAGGGGACTTTCTCCCACTCCTCTGTCACCATCCTCTTGCAAAAACAAGACGCACTCTATTTAATTCTGAGTCAGCTCTTCTCAAAGTGAGCTCAACCGTCTCCCTTGGTCCGACAGAACCAGTAGAGCTGGGATCCAGGCTCCCCACCCCTGGGGTCGCCTCCCCAGCGGGGCTCTCCCACTATTCCCCACCCCCACCCCACAGCAAGCCAGAGGAGAGCCTCAGGTACCTCCTGTCCATGGTGACTCTGCGCCTGGTCACCTCGGAGGCCAGGTCTCTGTAGGGAAGTTCAGTGCTGGGGTCCACAGGGCTCTTCTGAGCCATGGTGTGCCCTTGGAGCACTGGAGGAGTCAGATGCCCCGCACCTGTGTAGCTAAACCCCAAGCATCAGAAATAGGATTCAGGTGTCAGGGGAATGCTCCAGTTCCATCCAGCATGGCTTGCAGAGGACTGTCACATTCTCAGGAGTCTTCCCTCTCCCCACCTGGTCAGGAGGCCCAGAGACTACCTGACTCTCCCCAGACTGCACAGCAGGCCGGTCTGCTGCCTCCCTCTGATGGTGCCACTCCAGCTGGGCCCTCCCCTCTCAGGGCTCTTGGTACCTGCAGAGCTTTCTTCCCAGAGCCCTAGCCTTCCACAGGACAGGAGAGGAACTGGGACAGCAGGGGATGGGGGCCAGTCCCCTTACCCAAACAGGCACATGTGGCTCCATATAAGAAGAAAAGGCCGTCGCCCGTAAGTGCCGCCATGGGACAGCTCTACTTGTATCAGGACTCCCGTGAGACCAATGGGGAACTAAGCAGCAGAGAAATCAGGAAGCTCCCGCAGAAGGCACAGAGCCGGAATCTGACCCCGGGTCTCTCTGCTTCAAGGACTGTGCTCTCTCCACTGCAGAGCCAAGCAACCCTCAAGTGCTACCTCAGGACCAAGCCTTCTCCAAAGAAATGGGGCTGCGTCCCCGTGCCTGCTCACTGGGTCACACTGTCCCTGTTGGAGCATGAACTGCAGTGGTCTGAGTGCACCAGCTGAATCTTCTGACTGGAAAATTCTTTCTCATCAGGACGCCCCAGGGACTTACCTTTCGATCCCAGGTCAGCTTAGGGTACAGCCTCTTTCACCCTTCAGCTCCTGGTTTGGCCAAGAAACCCCCTCAGTACACTCTGAACCACACAGAAGGTGGAGCTCCTCCACTCCCCAGAGAGAAAGACAAGGCAACCTCCAACACCTCTTCCTGTCTTTTATCCTGCTAGAGTCAGCCTCTCCCAGGAACTGGAGTTAATGGGATTGATCTGCGCCTTCAGAAGGTAGCAGCTGATAGGAATTATCCCGCCAACTGTGGCCTTGGGAAATCCCCGCAGAGCCACAGAAGTTGGGTCTCCAGTGTGAGCAAGAGAAGGAAGCACTCTGTCACTTGGGCAAGGGACAGCGCTGCTTAGACTCTAGTGGACATGACGTCTGGACCTGTGTCTGCTGATTGTCCCTCTCCCGGAGCCATCGTGCTCACCCATGTCCCCCTGTCCTGAAGACGCTGCAGAGCTGCTCAGAGGGCAGCTGTTTGGGCTTTGGAATCAAAGGAGTGGATCGCGTAGCTCCCGCTTTTGAGTTAAATCATCCTGGGCAAGCAAATTGAACGTCTGTGAGGTGATTTTCTTATCTGTAAGAGAATCTTTCTTCTAGGGTAATTGTAAAAACTGAGAAGATATTTGCAGAAATTCCTAATTGTGTCTCTTTTCCATTTGTGATTATTCAAAAGCGAGTTTGAATATATGCATTTAGCCCAGGAATGACTATAAATATATAGGTACAAGTACAGGTTTTCCCCTCCTCTACAGCCAGGAGTGGGCCTGGTCCTTCCAAGCCCAGTTTTATACATTTTGAAAGCAGGAGCCCACTTACTCCTCCCCGACCACCCCCGGCAGCTCTGTCCTCCCACCTGTTTCCTTCAGCCACAGGATTCCCAAAGTCTCTAAGTTGTGAGGAGTTTTCAAAGCATAGACAAATTTTTGCAGATATGAGAAGCAATTATGATTTGCACATTTCCAGACTGCTGATTTCTTCAAGTTGTGTGTGTGTGCCTGCGAGTGTGTGCATGCGTGTGTGTGCGTGTGAGTGTGTGCTGCGAGTGTGTGTGTGTGTGTGTGTGTGTTGCTGTTACTGCTCAGGGCTTTGGAGAAGGAAGCCTCAGGTTGGCTGTAGTTCAGCTCTACTCCACCTCAAGGGATCAGCGGCAACCCAAGCCAGGAAAGTGCACTTCCTCCACACCATCCATCCTCTAGGACGTGTGCTAATCCTCAGAAGCGCGTTCCTGATGCTGACCTGCAAACGTGACGTTCACATTTCATGAAGGAGAGGCTCTGGCCCCAAAGCAGAGCATCTGCTTTTCCCACTGACATAAAGAAACCAGTCAGAGGGCCTTGCTGCTGGGGACAGCACGCTGGCCTTCAAAACAAGGCTCGCTGGACACCATCGTCCAGCAGTTTAATAACCGTGCTCTTCTCACAACACACGTGGGTAAAACAAAACCAGAACCGTCTGCTGCACCCACAACAGAAAACAGGCAACCTCAAGAGGCTGCGGCCAACACTCAAACAGGGGCACGGAAACTTCTCTCTTCCATTCTCTCAAGTTGCTTGGAAAATACGCGCAGACCTTGGGAGACAGCGGCTTGCTGTTGAGTGTACTCCTGGCAAAAGAGGAGACAGGGTTCTTCCAGAGAGAAGAGGGGGTGTCCCTATGGGCCAGAGGTGCCCCTAGGGACTGGGACTGCAGTCTTGTCACCCAGTAAAACTTCGCGGCTCTAGCGCTCGACTGTGAACTCCCATTATTCAGTCATCCCCAGTCTCTGAGAGGCCCGTAAGGCCGAGAGAGTTCTTTTTAGACACATATGCATAATGGCTAGCAGGGCAACCAGCACCACCAACACAGGCCTTCAGGACCTCAAGTGTCCCCTCAGCAACGGGACCCACTGGTGAGCAGCTGAACGTGCTTGGCCAAATGCCGGCCTCAGTTCGGTTTCCTGTCCTCCTGCTCAGGGCTGGTACCTGTGCAGCTGTGTGTGGCTGGAGAGGAACATGCACCTCGAGGACTAGTTTCCCTTTCAATTCACGGCTGCACTCTGGGTGGGAGCTGGCCCTAGGCCTGGACGGCGTCTCCGCATTCCTCGGGCCCCCCCCCACACCTGCTGGCTCTCATTCCTAGCTGAGGACCCTGAATCCAGCACAGGGAGCGTCCACATCCCGCACATCCTCCCAGCTTGCGAGTCCCCATTGCCTCCCGTTGCTGAGCTGGCCCTGGGGCTCTGAACCCCATTCCCTGTCATCAGCCTTCATTCCTGCAGCTCTCTCTCCACTACCAAATTGGGTCTTTCTCATCAGTGTACGACAGGTTGGTTTTCCCACCCCAAACCCTCCTTGACCTCCTCTCCTGCTGTTTTGAACTGGAGATTGAACCCAACGGCCACATCCCCAGCTGGGGCAGCTGAGGCAGGCGAAGGACTGCTGGAGAAGGGGCTGCCAGTGCCGGCTGGGGTAGGTATGCCCATCTGTGTGGACGGACTGGACCCCGGGCACAGTCCACCTGGGGTGGCTACAGGAACACTCTCCTCTGACATGGCCCAGCAAGGACCTGAAAGACAGTGCTCCCATGCGCTCCCATGGTCCTTGGAAGCGTGGGGTAAGTGAAGGAGGATTCCACCGCCGATGGTGGAGAGGGAGACACGAGGCTCGGAAATGGGCGTCCGGACTGGACGTGCTGCGCGAGGGCGAAGGCCACCGACTGTGTGTTCTGAGGGCGAGCCCGAGGGGGACGCTCCCTTCACCCAGGGGACAAGGAATACACTGCTAAAAGGGGCCCTGGTGTCCCTGGGGGGGCTTGGGGTAGCTGTCCTCAGTGGCAGGGGCTGCTCGTGGGAGGTGCTCTGATGGGAACTGGCCCCACACACGGCAGCAGCACTGTGAGCGAGTGCAGCAAGGGACGAGAAGGAGCTCGGTGACCAGGGACACACGATGAGCAGGACTACCGGCCAGCAGAGGGCCAGAGTGGTGAGGGCGGGGGCTGGCGTGGCTCCCAGGAGGTCAACAGCAGCCTTCCCAGGAGCCATGAACAGGCAACAAGCAGAGTCTGGCCTCCGTATCAGTGACGGATGAAGAGGTCCAGGGCAGCCACCTCCACCAGAAGCCATGATCTCTAGCCTCAGTTTCTGACTAAAAGAAACCGGGTCCCCAGGAGGATGGATCATATAACATCATGGCAGATGTACAGTCAGGATTCTCCATGGGGACCTTAGGCCATCTGCTCCAGTCACCATGTGCTGGACACAGGGAGATCCATGCATTTTGGAGAGTGTTGGACAGAGGATTCAAGACGATATCAACATGGCTGTGGGTGTAGCTCAGTAGTTGAGCACTTGCCTCACAAGGCTCTCAGATCAATCCCCAGCACTGCAGAAAAACAAGACCCCAAACCCAACCCAACACTGTGGGGCTCAGAGTTGAAAGCACAGGGAGGCCAGGAGTGTCCTGGCCCAGCTCTGCCTCACAGGGGTCCACCTGGCCTGTGATGCACCCAGTCAGTGGTCATTTCCCTTCTCTTTGGATGTAGAATGGGAATGAACATACTTGGAAGTCAACAGTATTCCTCACAGATCATTGGCCAGTAGGAGCTATTTTTAGCAAGGAAGCTAAGTTGCTAAGTAAAAGTCCTTGAAATCACCCGCCCAGTCAAGGTAGTAAATAAAATATTATGTGGTGGGTGAGACAGGCCTCCATTAGTGCCCACCTTAGAAAAGTAAAGGATGTAGGGACAGCAGTTCCTATAATATCCCTATTTAATTGGCTTTTCTGGTCCCTAGAAGAACCAGAGTGAAGTCTATTGCAAATGCAACCAAAGTGAAGCCTCAATTGTAGGTGCTGAGCCAGGAGTAATATATCTGTTAGAGCAAATTAGTGTGGGGGTATCCCCAAGTGACCTTTTAGGGATCCAGTAGTTGGGGCATGATGCTCCATCTCAACAGACTGTCCCTTGTACCTTCACCTGTAAGAAGGAAGCACAATTCCTGGTGGGCCTCTTTGGATTTGGAGGTAGCATTTTCCTGCTTGGGAATAATGCGCCAACCCATATACTGAGTGAGTGACACAAAAGTATGCTAACCTGGAGCAGGTTCTAGAGCAGGAAATAACCACACAGGTCCAGACCGTGGGGCCGCTTGTCCACTTGCTGGAGGTTAACTAGAGGACATGCTGTCGGAGGTTTTGATGCTGGAAAAGGTGTGTTGTGAAAAGTGCCAACAGGGAGACTATGTGCAAGTCCATCTGATGATGGAGCTTTAGACAGGGTTCCTGAACAGGTCATCTGAACCTGGGGTGGGCAGTGACAGAGCCGCCAGCACAGCCCATTTTGCATGATTCTGTTAGATTCACAAGACTGTGCATAAGGAGGGCTGGAGACTCCCATGTCACTACTACTCTTGAACAAGCATCTGTCCCCCAGCTCATCGGGGTCTCTTAGAGTCAGCTTAAAGAGAAGGGAAAAAACTCAGTGTGTGGGTGCAAGCCAGAATTGGACAGCTTCTCCAATTCTCAGGTTGGCCTTGAATGAGAGCAACAAGGTCAAGCTCCTAAGTCAGTTTCAGGTTACACATTTGGTCATCTGCTTCATGTGGAAAGAGAAGTAGCCCAAGGTAAGAACATATGCAAACTCATGAGCAGTAACAGGGCCTTAGAGGGAAGACTGGAAGACCACCCAATTGCTTGATGATTAGACTTGACATGTATTTGACACATGGGTTACATACAGTAGCCCTACGTAATAGGGCAGGACCTACCTCAGCCTGCAGCACTAGAAAAAGGCTCACAGTGTCCTGTCCTCATGGGATCCTGAATAATATCTCACTGGACCACGGAGCATACATCACATCAAAAAAGATGTGGTAGTTATACATTACCAAGGGACCCAGTGGGCCTATCACATTCTGTACTATCTAGCTGCCAACCTGATGGCATATTGATATGGCCTTTGAAGATAAAATTGAGACGCCAACTTGGAATTATACCCTGTAAAGATGGTGTGGAGGCAGTCTCTAAGTCTCTGGCCTCCTGTCATTCATATCTGCATAATCTCCTCGAGTGGGGAGTCACTGACTGCCAACTAAGGAACTGAATAAGGCAGAAGTGATAGGATGTCACTTCTGACACTAAGTTAGTAAACACTGTGACTTCTGTCTCGCATGTCTAGATTGGAAACCAGCTGCTGGAATGCCAGGCAGCCCCATGGAGTCACGTGTGGAGAGCTAGTTGTAAGGTCAGGCACCGGTGATCCCAAGGAGGCAGAGGGAAGCAGCTGAACGAGGCTTTACTGAGATTCGCTCCCAGAGGGGCTCAGGGGGAATCACACCTAGGCTCGGCGGATGGGAATTTTATTGGGCTTAGGGCAGGAAGGGAGGGCTTGGGACAGGAAAGGGAGGTTTTTCGAGTCCCTTGTCCTCCTGGGGTTGGTTGGGGGGAACTTGCTGAGATCTGATTCCTTCCAGGATTGGTCGAGACCTCACTGATTGACAGGCACCATGACTGCTGGTCTGCCAGAGCCTGATTGGTTGTTTTTTCGGGCGCAGGTAGCTTGGTGCTTTGTTCCCTTAGCCACCTCAAGCCAACCTAACACTACGGAGCCACAAGCATATGGTGACATTGGAGGACAATTTCCCCCATTTGAGCCTTACAATGAGACCGCAGACTTGGTCAACTGCTGGACAATGAAATCCATCTGGAGGGCCTGGAGCCCTAGGCACCAGCTGAGCTGCATATACTCTTGGCTTGGCCCACAGACACTGAGATGCTTGCAGGAACTATTGTTTTGGGGTTATTTGTTACACAGCAACAGATAATTAATAACCGATTGCCCTTCCAAGAACCAAGGGTGGAATTAAGCATCTTACTCACTCAGGAAACGTCTTTCTTCCCTGCCAACTCTGGGCATTGGGTTGGGGCTCTTGTTCACAGAGGAAAGACAACCATCAGAGACAAAGGAGGAAGGAGCTATTGCTTCTTCCTGGTCACCTGGGCCTTATCTTGCCAAGAGACCAACAGGAAAGGAAAGAAGTTATAAAGCAGAAGGAGCTGGCTCCAGGAGTTGGGAGATAGCTTTTATACAGAGGATCTAGAGAGCGCATTGACCTCAGGGCCTCGGGCCTTACTTGGAGCAAGGGCAGAACCTGGGTCAGCCTGCTAGTCCAGAGGTGCTGGCTGAGGGCGAGGGACATCTAGAAGGAGCAGGAGAGAGTATCGGCTGTGTGGCCTAGTGACAGTTGCAATGGCAGGTTTACCTTTACCTACTTTATCAGGTAGAGAGCAACCAATGGAGCAGCTACTGCCAAACCTTATCCCAGGAAGCCAGCATGTCTGAGCAGTCAAGGGAGGAGCACAGTGGAGAGTGGGTACTCATTTTGAACCAAGAACTTGCTTTTTCCAACTGCTGGGAGTATTAGCTCAGATTGCCTCTGGCAATTTCCTCCTCTCCCACCCCAGGGCAATAACTGGAGGTGAGAGCCTAAGTCCCTTTTTCAAGGCCTGATGATTCGGACGGCCATCATTTCTCTAGAAATTCTCTTTGAGACAGAGGCCTCTGCTACTTGGGCATCTCAATATAACTGCTCCCTCTGCCCATTCCTTTTACTCCTCCACAAGTGTGGATCCCAAGGGCAGGTCACATCTCTTCTGCAGAATCTTGTGGAACCTAAGACAAACGCATAGACCACTATCTGTGGTCAAGGAACGCCATCCTATCTTTAACTCACATGGAGGGAGGTTCAGGAAATACCAGAGTTGTGTAGGTGTTTAAAGAAAAAAAAAAAAAAAAAGGTCAGGGACAACCCAGAGTTAAATTTGGGTATAAGCCAGCATTTAGAAAAGAATTAAAAACAGAAAAGGGTGTTAATGGTCTCAATTTTTTTCTTTTTGTTTTTTTTTTTTTAACGAATCACTTCTGAAGTTAAGTCTTATGTGGTCCCTCAACACAGAGATGGATTTTATTTTACTGTGAAATCAAATTATATCAAATTATATAATTTCAAATTATATCCCTCAGTATAATTTGAAGTGGGAAAGAGAAGCGGTAATGTAAATCTCATACTTACAGCAGCTATTCAACTCTAGGGAATCCAGGGCCCTGAAGAGCTCTGTAGTTAGCCAGGCAGTTAAGTTCATCACATTTCCAGACACCAGGCATGGCAGGCTTTTGTGGGGCAGTGCTGCAGACCCACCTCAGCCTCCCGCATGCCAGGCAAGTGCTTTCCCATTGTACCACTCCGTGGCCCAGGCATGGTTCATGTTTTTTTTCTTTTTTTAATATTTTTTAGTTGTAGTTTGACACAATACCTTTATTTATTTATTTTTATGTGGTGCTGAGGATCAAGCCCTCACGTGTGCTAGGAGAGCTCTACCCTTGAGCCCCAGCCCCAGCCCATGTATGTTTTTAAACCTCCTGAGACAGAAACATCCTTCTAGGGGCTGAGTGATTTCTCCTTAGTCGTTCACCAGGCACCTGCAAGCCCAGCACTCTCACCGCGGTTTATTCAGTCGGAAGCGCTTGTGATGGCGACTCAGACTGCCCAGACCAATGCTTCCTCTTGCCCTCTGTGCGCTGCTGGGCGTGGGAAGGTGAGGGCAGCTGCCATGTGTCCACCAGGGCAGCGCTTGCTCCGTGGTTTCCAGGTGTTTGCTCCTTTAATGCAGGAGCAGCTGGGGAAGCACACGGTGACTGCAGCATCTCCATGGGCTCCAGTTTCCTGAGACCTCTGGCTGACACGAACTTGGGAGAAAGCCTTTGTAGCGAGGGGTGTGAACTTAGGGAGAACAGGCTCAGTCGTCAGGCATTAGTGGCCAGGCCCTGTTCCCTTTAGGAACCCAAACTACCAAGACTGACCACAAAAGGTGATGCTACTGTCTTATCACTTTGCTCTTCTGTCTCTTTAATTCAACCATGAGCTCCTAGAAGGATGGATCATGGTTTTGGCTTTGAATATTTAGGACCCAGCAAAAATACCTGCCCCGTGCTTTGTCCCCTAGATAAAAATGTGACCACCTCCTGTGGGAGGCGTTCTCAGAAGCCATCTCGTACTTCCTGACTGCTGTCATATTCCACCCCCTTCAGCGCTTAGGGTCGAACCCAAGGCTTGGAAACGCTTAGAACGTGCCAGGAAAGTGCCCCACACCGGCCACGTGCTCCAGCCCTCCTAATTACATTACAATGTACATTTGTAAAGAAGGCAAACACTCCCAGTGCCTGATGCTGGGGGTAGAGATGGGGGTGAGTGACAGTTCAGTAGTAATTCTGTCTTGCCCTGAAGCTTTCCACTGTGGCAACTGAGCCACAGGAAACTTCCCAACACCCAGTTATATTCCCAGGTTATAGAAATCCAAGGCTTGCGCAAGCCCTTTGGCAGGGATCACCAGCAGATCCGAGCGGGGCACCTACACTTTGGGGGCAGCAGCATTCTTCCCATTTGCTCAGCGAAGGCCCTAATAGGGCTGCCTCCCTAAAACCACTAGCTTTATTCACATTAGCAATTTGTTCTAAAGCCACTGAATTCTTTAGTCGAGCAAAAATTTTAAAGTGAAATGGAATAGTGTATCTCCAATTTGAAAACTAGTGACTAAAGCAAGCCAGATACCATTCTACACAGAAGTGTCTGAAATGAACAACTGAACATTTTGCTTCTTGGAAAATCTAACTCCAGAGAGCTGGAGTACCTCTTGTTCTGTCCTTGGAACTGACACTACCCTCAGGGCCCACAGGCTCTATTTAATGAAATTCCCTCACTGTATTCTTCACTAAAGAGTGATGCATTTTGGGATGGGTGCAGTGGCACATGCCTGTAACCCCAGCAGCTCTGGAGGTTGAGACAGGATTGAGGGTTCAAAGCTACCCTCAGCAAAAGTGAGATACTGCCTCTGAGTAAAATACAAAATAGGGCTCGGGGTATGGCTCAGTGGTTGAATGCCCCTGAGTTCAATCCCCCATACTAAAAAAAAAAAAAAAAAAAAAAAAAA
>NW_026000019.1:19967304-19970093 GCF_001458135.2 Marmota marmota marmota
CCCCGACCCCCCCCCCCCAAGGCCTACTTTGGCCCTTCTTGCAGTAGGCACCAGAGCTCGCCTTCAGAAACCAAAGTTGGGATGAGGGTTGGGTTGATCCTCAGTTTCAGGGAGCAGAGCCTGTGCTGTTGATGGATTTCGTCCTTAACTGCTGTGGCACAGAATCTCATCTTCAGATACTTGCAAAATAGATCCCGGATTCAGGTGTGGCTCTATGAGCAAGTGAATATGCTGATAGAGAGCTGCATTATTGGTTTCAATGAATACATGGACCTTGTATTAGATGATGCAGAAGAGAGTCATTCTAAAACAAAGTCAAGAAAACAGCTGGGTCGGATCATGCTAAAAGGAGATAATATTACTCTGCTACAAAGTGTCTCCAACTAGAAATGATCAATGAAGTGAGAAATTACAGAGAAAGCAATAATTTTTTTTTTTTAAATTTAGCTGTCTTTGCCTGGAATATAGTTCTAAAGCATTAGTTCACATTGTTTTGATGACATATGTTATTACCAGATGAAAATAAATGCTGTGGGACTCTTTTTATTAAAACAACAACAACAACAAAAACTGGTGATACATGGGGCTTAATCAGGACTGCCTGGAGACCTCTGGAAGATTCAGATCGTATTTTAAAAGTTAAGTGGGCTGGGCTGTGGCTCAGCAGTAGAGCGCTCGCCTCGCACATGCGAGACCCTGGGTTCGATCCTCAGCACCACATAAAAATAAGTGAAATAAAGGTACTGCGTCTAATTACAACTAAAAAAAAATATATTAAAAAAAAGTTAGGCAGTATTAATATAAATGGGGTGGGAGGGCTTAGCTCAAGCTGTCTTCCTTCTCCCATTGCATATTATTTCTGTCAAGGGAAATAAAAAAAACAAACCAAAAAAAATTACATTTGAATATGGAAATTAATGGTTCTTAGCCAAGTTTTAACTACTGTTAGCTAACACATATTGACTGATGCCCATGGCTACTAGCAGTTAAGTCTATGATGATGTGGTTTCTATACTTTACACTCTTGAGACATTGTCAAATTAGGTAAGGGAGAACTTGGAAAACCAAAGGAAGGTATAAAAACTCATGAGTATTCTCTATTCAGATGGCTCTCATCAATCATGCCATTTTACAGACAAAATTTACAACCATAAATGTGTATGTAGAAGACTCCAGTTAGCAGAAGTCTAAGGAATGGCACAGCCCCACATGATTAGATTAGAAAAATGGGCTGGGGATGTGGCTCAAGCGGTAGCATGCTCGCCTGGCATGCGTGCGGCCCGGGTTCGATCCTCAGCACCACATACAAACAAAGATGTTGTGTGCGCCGAAAACTAAAAAATATTAAAAAAAAAAAAAAGAAAATAAGTGTACACCAAAATCAAACAACTAGGGTATCTACACTTTTCAATTTCCTACTTTGATTGAGTAGCCACCAGTCCAGAAACATCGGAGGGCTTCAACTTTTGAATCCAAGTGACACAGGTCAGTCCCAGTCACCAATAGTGTTGGTAAGGATGTGGGGAAAAAGATAAACATTGCTGGTGGGACTACAAATTGATGCAACCAATCTGGAAAGCAGTGTGGAGATACCTTAGAAAACTTGAAATGGAACCACCATTTGACCCAGCTATCCCACTTAGTCTATACTCAAAGGACTTAAAATCGGCATACTACAGTAACATCAATGTTTACAGCAGTCCAATTCACAATGGCTAAACTGTGAAACCAACCTAGATGAATAGATGAATGGACAAAGAAACTGTGTAAGCCAATCCTGAAAAACCAAATGCTGAATGTTTTCTCTGATATAAGGATGTTGATTCATAATGGGGATGGCAGAGGGAGCATGGGATGAATGGAAGAACTTTAGATAGGACAAAGGGGAGGGAGGGGACGGGGGGTAAGATGGATATCATTACCCTAGGTACATGTATGGAGACACGAATGGTGACTCTACTTTGTGTACAACCAGAGACATGAAAAATTGTGAACTATTTTTGTAGTATGAATTAAATTGCATTCTGCTGTCATATATATATAACAAGTTAGAATAAATTTATAAAATTATGGCATTTGCAGGTATGGATGGAGTTGGAGACTATCATGCTAAGTGAAGTAAGCCAATCCCCCAAAACCAAAGGGCAAATGTTCTCATAAATGGATGCTGATCCATAATGGGGTGGGGTGGGTGCATGCAGGAACTTTGATTGGGCAAAGAGGAGTTGGGGAAGGGAGGAGGCATGGGGCAGGAAAGATTGTGGAATGAGATGGACATCATTACTCTAGGTACATGTATGACTGCACATATGGTGTGACGCTACATCATGTACAACCAGAGACATGAAAAGTTGTGCAGCAATTGTAGTCAATGAATCAAAATGCATTCTGCTGTCATATACACCTAATTAGAATTAAAAAAAAAAAAGCAAAATGTAAATGGTTAAGGTGGGCCAGTGTAACATTATTACTGTCTTGTTCTTTTCTATTTCATTTCAAATAGACATTTTACAGTTGAAATCTCTTAGGCATCTAAAGGTATTTCTTAGAGCTCATCTAAAACACATTAAGAATGCTTTATATTTATTCACAGGACAGAAAAAAGATTGCAAGGGAATGCAAAATCATGCCACAGCAGCATGAAAACATTACTCATGAGCAGGGTGTGGTAGCAAACGCCTGTAATCTCAGAAACTTGGGAGGCCAAGGCAAGAGGATCACAAATTTGAGGTGAGGCCAGCCTCAGAAACTTAGTGAGATGGACTCAAAAAAAAAAAAAAAAAAAAAGG
>NW_026000019.1:19973819-20048474 GCF_001458135.2 Marmota marmota marmota
AAAAAAAAAAAAAAAAAAAAAAAAAAAGCCAACTAGACCAGGTTGGCTTATCCCAGAATAAATCTGTTCCCATCCTGTCAGTGAAAGGAAGCTTAAGGATTGTGCCGTTTCATCAACAAAGACAAAGAACAAACAAGTCATGCTTGGAGGATTTTACAGAAAAATTAGGCAAAGCATGCTACGGCATGTCAGTTGATTCTAGCGCCTCAGCTGCAAACTCCAGAGGGGGTGGAAAGGCTATTCATTAAGATATCTTTAAAAAATGTACACCTACAGAAAAGGCATAAGCCTACACCAAACTTAATCTGAAGATAATCTCAGGAACCAATTCTAGTTTGTGAGAGTTGTTATCAATTTTTCGTCCATCTACGATTAGCAAAGGGAAACCAACTTTTTTTCACATTTACTGGAAACATCTATTTAGAAATTTTACTTCAACTGCACGTAGAGTCATTAAAAGAAGAAAAAAAAAGCATAATTAAGAAAAAACCCACTTGGAACCTAGAAAACTTCAAGCACTGGGACCTTCGCTGAAAAGTCAACTTCTTCAAAAAAGGATAAATTGAACAGGACTCAAATGATCAGAGCTGTGTGGGGAATCTTGGAATATTTCTATTGTCTGCTTTAAAAGTAAGCTATTACTATTGGAGTCTAGCTATAAAGTGCGAAGAATATATTTATATATCATAAATTTTTTTGTTAAAAAAAAAAAACACCAAACTTTTTCATTTAAAACTGTACTTCTTAAATTGGTTAACATTCAGTAAGATTATAAAATCAGATATTTAATCAGATTAGCAATTGTATGCAAGTAAATAATACTCATTCTTACTTATATCTGCCTACCTGGGGTGCAAACTGTGTAGGAAATGGCTGTGTCATTCTCACGGTGGCAGGGGCTGACTGGAACTGCTTCTGATAGACAATGCTGCTCATTTTGCTGGACTGGCTGTTTGGACTTGTTGAAGTAGCCCTTGGAGAGAAGCCATCACTGGTCAGTACAGTACTGCCATGTAAATGCTGCTCAATTTTTAAAGGCGTTTTTCTTGGTATTTTCATCATACTTGGTAGTTGATGAAAATTGACCAAACACTGTGCTAGGAGCCAGAGGCAGAGGCGAAAAAGGAGAATAGCTACATTTGCCCTGCATTAAAAGACTTTTCTTTCTTCTTTGTGCGGTACTGGATTGACCAGGGTCTTACACAACACAGGCAAGCATTCTAACACTGAGTTATACACCCTACAGTTCTAAGATAGACTCTCAGCTAAGTTAGTTGCATGGGCTGGCCTGGAACTTGGGATTTTCCTGACTCAGCCTTCTGGGTAGCTGGGATTATAGGTGTGAGCCTCTGTGCCCAGTTGAGTTTTCTTAAAATACACGTTAACATTTTAGATAAAATTATCAAGATGTCAACATATAATTATTCAAAAAACAAAAGGTGATTGATTAATTACTTTGAAACTTCATAAGCAAATTTAAATATGAACTTTACCGGAAAGGACTAGATGTTGGTGTAGTGCTTCTACCGCCAATTGGAGGTGTGCCAGGTTTTATATCAATGCCACTTCCAAAGGCTTTTAGTTCCATTTCAGACATCTGAGAAAACACATAAATAAACTTAACATTCCTTCAATTCCATAAGGCAGGTGCTATTTAATGTCCTACATGTGAGGTTTCATGTAGGAAAGCACAAAAATCTTATTACTAGGCTTCAAATTTCACAGGCTAAACAGAATTATACAGAAGTTTGAGATTTTTTGCAGGGTGGTAAAAAACTGATACTTGAAGAAACCAAAACTAACAATAAAAAAGCCCCACATAAATGCATACATCTGAACACAGGGCTTAAATTTTTTAAGAAATGCATAGTTTCTCTTCACTTACTTTTCCTGTGGTTGCAATCATGCTGTGCTGTGTCCCAGCAGGGATTAGTCCTCTGAATGGTTGGCTTACTTGTGCAGGACGGCTCAGACTCTGAGCCTGAGCTTGTGGAGTTGTGTGCTGTAAAGGGGGCTGAAGAGTCTGAGGCAAAGCAATCAGAGGCTGCCCTGTAGATCCAAAATTAGGCAAGGAAAGCTGGGATGCTGGTAAAGGGACTGTCACCTAGAAAGCAAGCATGTAGACGTCACTGCAGTTATTTGCTTATAACTTTGGTATGCATATCCCTTTAAGGATACACCACCCTTCAAATATTTTTGAGTAAGTCTTTAAATAAAATACATTAGTCTATAAATATACTTCACATACAAATTTTTGCTTAGTGACTATCCCATTCTTTTATTAAAAGTATATCAACAAAATGTAGTCATTTTGGGAAATGTGCTTTTGGGCAATTTCATCATCACAAGCATATCACAGATGATCCTTCTATAAACTAACATGGCCAGGACTGTGCTCTCTCTTACATGAGGTCTTGAAATGTGCCCACAGTGGTCTCAAGATTGACCCTCACTTCAGTCTTCCAAGCAGCTGGGAATACAAGCGCCTGCCACCACACCAAGCAGGTCATACAATCTTTACATGTAGTGTCTCATTGATGGAAACATTACTATGTGATGCTCAACTGTGGTTTTGTTCATGTGTAGTGAATAAACTAACTGAAATAATCTGACCATTTTTGAAGTTCATAGTACATGTCAAATAACCACAAAATACATGTTACAATTTTAAGAAAGTAGTCACGAGTTCCCAAATAAATATTTGTATAATGTTTTCTGTTCTGGTCAAAACAAGGTTCAATGAGAAAAAAAAAAAAAGATTAAATTCTCAAACACTATAATCTCCATAAGATGACATTATATTTATAAACTGTTGCTCCTTAAAAATAAGAACCAAAAAGAGTTATGATAAGATAATTAATGGCTTGCCCTTCTCCTCCAGACTTCCACCCACTTTTAAAAAGATGATTAATGATGTTATTAGGAGACATAAACAAAACAAAACAAAACCCACATATTTTTTCATTGAGGAACACTGTTGCATTCATTAGAAAGGCAATGGGCACTTACACTCTCACTCTGTACTACACCACCCAATGTGTCCCATCACGCTGTCCCTAAGAGTCTCCCTTCATCTCTAACACTGATGGGCAAACCACCTACCACATTTATATTTCTGAAAAATGGTTTTCAAACTTTTATATTCTTTATAAAAAAATATTTATTTTTTAGTTGTAGTTGTCAATACCTTTGTTTTATTTATTTTTATGTGGTGCTGAGGATCGAACCCAGGGCCTCATATGTGCTAGGTGAGGGCTCTACTGCTGAGCCATAACCCCAGCCCCAACCCTGTATATTCTTATGAATCCTTTGCTAAAATAAAGGATACACGGAAACCTAGTCCAATTAAAAAAAGGAGGATGGGGGCAGGCTGTGAATATAGTTCAGTGATACATGTGTGAGGCCTTGGGTTCAATCACCAGTATGGGTTGGGGGGACCCAGAAATGATCAAAGTGGGGAATGAGGGGGGAAGAGTCAGGAGAAGGGTATTATGGGATTGAATGAAGCACCTTCCACTGTCAGTGGACTCAATGGAACTCCCAGAACACCTGAGGGGAGTTTGAAAAACCACTCCTCCCATCTTATTTCTATATAAATTCCCAGACAATAACAAAAGCAATAAAAATAATAATAAAATTGAGGAAATTTACCATGCCATAGTTTACCTGCTGGAGAGCACTCGGTGATTGGGCAGTGTTATAAAAATTTGTTTGCCCAGGCTGTTGTACTTGTCCAGAATAAATATTTGAGGCCTGGGTCAGATTTGCTCTAGCCTAGAAAAAATTTTTATAAGATAAAATAGTCAGATACTAGTAAAGGAAAGGGGAAATCATTACTTTTTCATTGTGTCTTCTATCACACTTTTATTCTTAAAAAAAAAAAAGTTTCCTTAAAATAATCTGGATTTTAAAAATAGGAATACCACGATGGTGCACCATCCTGGACCCCACCTTACCTGGAGAAGGTGTGTATCTATCAGTTGGGAACCTCCCAGTCCTGATGCCTGCCCCAGTTGGTGTTCATACAATATAGGAATAGGCTGAGTATTTGAAGTTTGTTGAAAGGCAAGACCTGATTGTGCCTTGGCAAGTTCCTGGTGTTGGACAGCTGGGAAGTTGTGGATAGCAGTACCAGAAAGCACCACAGATGGCTGGGATAGACTGCTTTGCATAAAGGCTGGCTGAGATCTATGTAAGAAGTAAAGAGGATAAGGTTGTGTTACAAATTAACTTTATCCCAAATGACCAAGTACTCTAGTGCTTAGAGAAAAATCTGCTTTCGAAATCTAAACTTGTGTCTTCTAATACAGTAGCCTCTAGCCATAATTACATGTATGTGTCTTCTATTTCGTTTCAGTTGAACAGGTCTGGTCTTAAAAAGCACACCCTTGAAGATAATTTGTTGAAACAGAGTGTCAGTGCATGGCTCCTTGACTTCTCATGGCTTTGTGGACATCACTAGCTGATCAAACAGAGCTGGAGAGTGGCTGCAAACTTTCCAACATTGTTTCAAGCAGACAATATAAATTAAAAGAAGACTGGTTTGGGGCTGGGGGTATAGCTCAGAAGACTTGTCTAGCGTGCACAAGGCTCTAGCTTTGACCCCCCAACACTGCAAAAAAAGACTGGCTTGTGTAGAATAAGCTCTAATTAACTAATTAATTAATTAATTTCCCTGCAGTGTTGAGGATTGAAGCCAGGGCCTCACACATGCCAGGCAAGTGCTCTATCACTGAGCCATACCACCAGCCCTGTAAAATTTCATTTTTTCCTTTTTTGGGGGAGCCACATCCCTAGCCCTTTCTATTAATATTTAATGACAGGGTCTTCATAAGTTGCTTAGGGCCTTGCTTTGTTGCTGAAGCTGGCTTTGATTTTACAATCCTCCTGCCTCAGCCTCCCAAGCTACTAGGATTACACTGCTGGGACTGTGCCTGGCCTGAACTACTTTTATAAAACAAATTTCTAAAAGCAAATGCACAACTTTCTAATTCTCCTAAGCTAAATGTCCTGATTGTAATTTATTTTTCTTTCTGATGATCGGGGACATCACCAGGAATATGAACAGTAAGTAGCTAAGCTGACAAGCATTGCTCTTGCCATCTGGCTACTACCAATCCCTTATCCTCTTATAGTGGAAACCAAAGACACCCAGAGTTAAATCCAGTTTTGGCTTCTTATTTACACTGTGACCTCAGATAAAAACAAAACAAAACAACAAAAAAACCGACCACCTCTTGAACTCCTAACTTCCTCATGTCAAATGGGAATAACTTAATTTACTATGAGAACTAAGTTAAATGTAGTCAACATATATTAAGGACTAAATAGCTATCATAGATAAACAAAGTTCAACAAAAATCAGTTTGCATTATTTTCCTCAATGTAAAGATAAGGTACACTGCATGTGAGTGAATTTTTACAGAATACTCTCTTCTGCACATGTACACAGTCAGCTTGTCACTACTATCATCCCTGCTTCTATTCTTTGTCTGAAATCCCATCCCCTCTCTTCTGAGAACACAGAGAACACTTGGATTTATAGTTGTTAGCAGCCTCATGGCACATTAAGTTTCAGGTTCCATTAGCATCTGTGAACTCTAATTGTTATGGGTTATTGTCACTGACTTCATTAAGAAGCTTTTAGGCTTGACTTTCTTTCAAGTCTATTGAAATGACCAGAGACTGAAGTTTATGACATATAATCAATACGTTTAACCATTTAATGTATTCATGGTCATTCCAGCTTTTTGGAGGAAGGAAGAGACAATAGGAATTCTAATAAGGAGAATCAGCAGTATCATTAGTTTTAACATGAAGACATTTAAAGCAATTACCTATATGGCTGAAGTGAAGAACTGAATAATTCTTGAGCCTGGGAAACAGCAGGACCAGCCCCCAAACTCAGCTGGGCTTGATGTTGCCCTTGCAGTGGTGCATAAATAGGGATTGGAATTTGCTGAACTGAAGCTGGCTGCAGTGCAATGAAAAACAAACACTCATTCATTTAAATGTATATGAAATCATACACACGAATCAAAACACTGGAAAAAATAATCTGAGACACAGAAAGAATAAAAAAGATTAATAGTACCCATCAGCTCCCTTTTAAAACAAAACCAAATGTAAACATCTAGATTTTCTTTCTGACAAATCACTTCTTCTACATCGTAACTATCAAGCTTTTGTAAAGTTAAAAATTTTGCCAGTAGCCTATCAAGGAAATAATGGATATGATATAACTTTAGGGAGTCTATTTTGTAGTCTAAGATTAACTACTACAACCATAAAAATGGCAAGAAATAATACATGATAGAAGGAATCTTTGATATTTACCTGAGAGAGACCTGGCTGGAAGCCCTGCTGCTGGGCCAGGGATGGTGGAGCTAGCCGTGCATGTTGGGTATTGAAGAGATGACTTGTATCCATGTAGAAAGCTGGGATCTGAGCTGCAGGCCACCAGGAAAAAAAAGCAGCAATAATGTCTAAATTTCAAAATTTTCCAAGTAGTAAGTAAAAAAAACTAAGTTTTGTAGCAGTTTCTAAATGAGCCCTCTCAAAAGTCATAGAAAATTTGAAAATATAAAAAGAGATAAATGCACCCCAAAAAAGCAAGAACAAAAGCAAAAACCAACAAAACCCCAAACCAACCAACTAATTAACCAAAAAAAACAAAAACAAAAAAAAAAAACCCTAAAAAACTTCTACTAGAAAGGTAGTAATAAAGGTAGTAAATTAAAAATAGTGTATCTAATATTTATGAGGTTATGGAAAAATAAACACTCTCATGGCTAAAATTTATTGGTAAAACTTCACATAAAAATTGAATATAGATTTATCCACTGAACCAGCAAATCTACTTCAATTATAAGTCTACCTTCTAGAATTTAGAAAAATATATAAAGAGAATGGATATTTAATAATTTAAAGTTTGGTATGGACTCTTAAACATATTTCTGTGTATCATCCATACCAAATTGTGACTGGCTATTTTCCTGAAATGTATATTCTGGAGACCTACCTACGTTGTTTTAAATTTGTCACTACAAATGAACACCCTCAAAGTATAGTTAAAAGATTCCTAGCCATGAAATTGTTACTACAGTGAGTATGTATGTGTGCATTTTCTAAGATAGTTTTCAAAAAAAGAATTATGTCAACTTATATTACAGGATTATTAACAATACCTGGAATCTCTATAGACACTGGATACTAACAGATGCTAATTATTAATTTTCTATGAAAGGTGAGAAACAACATGATGAGTTGGTGAGTTTAAATATTTTTTAGATGTTTCAGATGAACACTGTGATTTTCATTAGGACCAGCTACCCACCACCATCATATAATATTTTCTTTCTACTTTTAATTCCCCCCCTCTTCCAAACTATCACCTATTGTTAAATGTTTTGTTATTTGATTGGAACAGTGACACATGCATAAATAACTTTTGAATTAGTAGAACCAATTTGTTATAACAATTGGTAATAATATATAATAATATTATACAATAATAATATATCAAGGAGAAAGAGGATTTAACTCTATAGGGGGATATATTTGCAAAAAGCACATCAAAAAATAGTTAAGGAAAAAAAAGAAAAGAAAAACCAGGAGTTTAAAAAAAGTTTTCTTTTTCTAAATTCTTTATATTAAAGTGTAAAATATTACCTGCTGCAGACTGAGACACATAAACTTGTGGACTCTGTTGTTGCTGGGCAATAAGGGAAGGCATGCAGCTTAACTGTGAAAAATGACTTGCAGAAGGCAGGCTGCTTGTCTGTAACTGCTGGGGTTTCACTTTACAAATATTAGGAGGGTCCGATGTGGTGGTAGATTTTGTACTCAAAGAAGAGGTAGTGTATGTACCAGCTCCTGTATTTGGGGGAGGGATAAAATCAGGGGAAAATATTGTATATCTAAAAGTGCCATTGTTGTTGACAGTACCATCTAGAAAGTAGAAGATTAATGTTTATACCCATTATGTACAGTAGGCCCTCTGTACCCATGGGTTCAACATGTTAGTATCCAAGCAACCACAGGTTAAAAACACTGAAAAAAAAATTTGCATCTGTATTGAACATACACACTGTTTTCATTATTATTTTTCCAAAACTATACAATATGTTTATACTGTTAGGCATTAAAAAGTGATCTAGGGATGATTGAAAACATACCAAAAGATATAGGTAGGCTATATATATGCAAACACTACATTATAAATAAGGGACTTGGGCCAGGCATGGTGGTGCAGGCCTGTAATTCCAGTCACTCAGGAGGCTGAGGCAGGAGGACTGCAAGTCAAGGCCAGTCAGGGAAACCTAGTGAGATCCTGTCTCAAAGTAAACAATAAAAGGAGATGGAGATTTTAGCTCAGTAGCAGAGGACTCTTGGAATCAATCCCCAGTACCATAAAACCAAACAAAACCGTACCGAACCCATAAATCATCTCTCAAATAGCAGAGGTTGGAAATTCTATACACCTAAATCTTCATCAGAAAATTTAAGTTACCCCACTTGGTTTAGTTAGGCCAATTAAACTTAGGCCTCTAAATTAGATACAGATTGCAAAATATCTAAAAGCTATGTGGTTTTTAATTACTTCTGAGTTGATCAAACTAGTAAATACAACTATGTAAAGGTTAAAAAATATCAAAAGGTAAAATTCAGAAAAATTTAGAAGAAAATTTTTTTTCTCAATTATTCTTTGGTACCTGTACTCTGTGTGTGTGTTTGTGTGTAGGGATGTACACCGGGGACAGAAGGGCCCAGCAAAAACTGTTCTAGTTATTCTTCAATAAATGTCTGCCAAACTAAAATTCTGAGAGCAAAGAGGAGGAAGGGCTAAGTGAAGCCAGAAGTTTTATAGAAGAGCTGATAACTATCTCACCCACAGTCTCACATCTTTTATACACAATACTTTTTGGGGGACAGTGAACAGAAGACTATAAAATGTTAAACAATTCAAGATATTTAAGCTGGGTACGTAGCTCAGTGATAGAGCACTTGCCTAATATTCCTGAGGCCCTGAGTTCCATCCCCAGCACTGCTCACACAAAGGTATTTAAGGAAAGGTACAAAAAGTTCTACCTGATAGTGACGTTGTAGGAGTGACTGAAGCGACAGGAATCTGAGGCACTGACGCACTTGAGAATGAACTATAATTGGCAGTGCTGGGCCCACTGGCACTACTGCTAACTCCACTTGCAATTGGAGGCGCTGTGGAAGTTACTGGAGACCCCTTTTCCCTTACGTTTGGAGAATTCTCCCATGCCTTGCGCGCAGACTCCATCTGCAAAAAGGAGGACATTTGTTAAAAGGAAAAACAAACAAAAGACACAATACAGAAAAAGTATACACAATGTTATGGTTTAAATATGAAGCACCCCCTACATTCATGTGTTGAAGGCTTGGTCCCTAATGCAGCCAGGTTCAGAGGTGGAGCTAGGGGAAGCGATTGGATCTTGAGGGCTCTGACCTCCTCAGTGGATTACTAATTTGATGGTGTTACTGGGAGTTAGTGATACTGTAGAAGATAAGATCTACTTGAAGGAGTGGGTCCTTGGAGGCTCTATCCTATCTCTCTCTAGCCCCTTCTTCTTTCTCTGCTCCTCAGCTGCTATGAGTGAACAGCTTTGCTCCACCAAGCTCTTCTGCCATGATGTTTGGCCTCACCAGGCCCAAAGCAAGAACTAGCTGACTGTGGACTGAAAACTCTGAAAATGTGATTCAAAAATAAATCTTTCCTCCTTTAAGTTGTTTATGTGAGGTATTTTGGTCACAGTGATGAAAAGTTGACTAACATACACATACACACATCATACATACAATCAATAATTAAATTTGGTATGTAATGTCAAAAACTACACAAACCAGAGGAAATCTATGGATTTCTAATTTTTCACTTGCCCGTTATCTTTGCTCCTTTACTCAAATTGAGGGGGTGGGAGGTGGAGTTATTACTTTTCTACAGAGAACTTGTTGATGGCTTTGGGAAACATGTCAACTCTTGTACGATATGAGCCTTGCTCCACTGCCAGTGAAGAATAAGAGAAGGAACCAAGATGCCCACGTAGAATGATTTAAGGCTCTTCCTATGATTGCAAAGGTCCTTAGAAGTACTTATCAAAAGGAAAGGCATAAAAGGCAAAATACATCAGGTTTTAGGCTTTGACGTAGTACAAACACTTCCTGTTTCACACCCTGACCTCTTTCAGCATGTCAGGAACTGGCTATAGCCATTTCCATTTGTGGTTCTGAATTTAACTGTAGTCTTCGTTCAATCTGTTTAAAGCAGCATTGTTCAACAATTTGCAAAAGATAGTATATAAATGAAAGTCACATATGTAACTGAAAATTTTCTGATAGAAACATTTTAAAAAGTAAAAACAGGTAACATTAATTTTGATAATTTTTCATTCAACCCAATATATATTTTCATTCAACTACAATATAATTGAAACCGCTGTCAACATAAAATTGAGACATATTGGGGCTGGGGTTGTGGCTCAGTGGTAAAGCGCTTTGCCTAGCACATGTGAGGCGCTGGGCTCAAGCCTCAGCACCACATAAAAATGATAAATAAATAAATAAAATAAACGTTTTAAAAAATGAGACATATTCTATACTTTTCAATATTAAAATTTCAGATGCAGTGTGGATTTTGTTTTGCACTTACAGCACATCTCAATTAGGATCAGGCATAATTTCAGAACTCAACAGCTACCTGAACAAGAGGATTCTGAATACATTATCTTGAGGCTACTTTAATAAGTAGAACAGATACACAGATTTCGAAGTTTAACATTTTTAATACCCTTGTTGAGAAGTTTGTGAGTCCTTGAAGTTCCAACTTCTAAAATTTTAATGTATTTTAAGAACAAGAAAGAATCAACAAGTTCACTGTAGAAACATAACTAAACCCCACGGGTCCCCACCTGCATCCCTTTTAAAACATGCAGTACTCTTATTACCTTATCTTAATAACTAATTATCATTGTACATTCAGAAAGAAGGATGCTTATATGGATGGGGGGAGTCTTTTTCTCATAGTCACTTTGTTGTTTTCAAATGTATTTAAGTTTAAAATTAAATACATACAAAAATGTATTTTAAATGGTGTGGAGGATTAACAAAAAAGCAATTTGAGAGTACAATGACTTACACACCAGTTTTGCTGAGGAAACAGAATTAAATTTTAGCAAACAAACTGCATAATATATAGGCCACAAATAGTAGACTTAATTTCATTTATTAAGCAGGAAGAAAACTCGAAATTTCTATTTTTGGAACTTCAAGGAAACTAAAAGTACAATTATTTAACAACATACACTCTCAACAACATCTATATAGAATTTTTCTTTATTTCATCTATTGCTCAGAGAGATTTTCAGAAACAACAAAAACAGAGAAGGCTTCATGCCTTATGCAATTTAATTTAAACTACATGCATATCATTTCTTCTTGGAATGGTAAAAATGTGAGTGAAAGGCAAGTTGAACAGCACCCTAAAAAATTAACTACTGGCTTAAAAAAATAAAGAACTATTTTTTAAGTTAGATTATGATCTTGAATAGCATAATGATAAAAATCATAAATTATTAGACAAAGTAAAGAACACAGATTGAGACAGTCATTTAAGTGAAAAGAAACAGCAAAGGCTAAATAGGAACTGGCAGTAAATAGTAAGAACTGGGTACAAACAGGATGGCACAAAGCAAGGGTTGTTGTTTTCTAAAATTTTACAGCTTCAAACATATTTATTAATCCTCTTATAAAGAAGTTAAGAGGGTAAGGGAGACAAGTGATCAGGTGGCTGGGGTCTCAAGCTGACAGTCTAGAAATGAATACAGGCCACATGATAAAACACCATCAAAGAGATTCACTGTCAACCAGTGCAACATTAGGAAGATATGCTTTACAGAGGTGAATTACTGGAGTTGCGTCAGATTATGAACAAAGAGCAACACTGAGATAAATGCACTGAAAAGAAAAAAAATCATATAATTCCATGCTTTTTTTTTTAGCATGACTAATGAATCTACAATGCACAACAGATTAAAAGTATTCTCAAATAACTCAGCTGAGAAAAAAGGAATATAGCTCAAAATTATAAATAAGATCAAAATAAGGCTAAGTTTCTTGACATTACAAAGTGCTAAATCTGTTTTGTCCACTTAAATCAAAATTCCCTGATGCTGTTTATCAAGGAACATGCATGTTAATTAACTTCTTTTCTATAAAACATTTTTATCACTAAATTGCATTCATTTACTTCACACACAAAATACAAAATCACAACTATAACAAGCCTTACTTAAAATATCAAATCACTGCTAATTGGGGTTAAAAGCTAATAAAGTTTTAAGGAATAATTTCACATCTCTGTTTCCTCACCTTGGAGGAAATAAAACTAGTAAAGATACCCAAAAGAACATTGTTAACTTATGCCACCTTGCATGCAATAATGAAGGACCCTTAGAGATGGATGTCATACATACCTTGAAGGTGAGGCTGAAAGTAGTGGGAGGAACTGAAGTGAGGCTGGAGCTCTGTTGTATCGTCTCCCTCTTAGAGAGGGGAAGAGTGTTGGGCAGGGGCACCTGAAAAGGTAGGCAACACATCACAATCTAACTAAGTCTGCTATAAAAGCCCCATTTACGATAGACTAACGCCCTCCAAATGTGGTATTTATTTTTCATTAGAGCCAACAGGGATCTTTGATTACTTAGAATTATACTGTTTATAGTAATTAATGATCATGCAATTAGGTAATTCTCAAAAAGGGGGAAAAAAACCCACAATCTCTTTATGCACAGATCATGAGAAAAAAGGCGTGCCCCAAACATAAAATTTATAATTAAAGGCAGCACTTCTCACATTTTTTAGAGTGCACAGAAGTCACCCAGGCTGTTAAAAATAATAATCTGATTTAACTACTCAGGGTTACTCCCAGGTAATGCTAATGTTGCTGCCTCAAGGTCCATATTATGTAGCAAAGCTTTAAGAAAAACAACTTTTATCATATGGGGGAACCACAGATTTCAACCAGAATTATTTAACATGACAATGACAATATAAAAAATTAACCTCTTTTCTGTAAGAGTGAACTTTCTAATAACTAAATTCAAGTAATATCTGGGCAAAGTATGGAATATTACCATTAATCCAATATACCCGTTTTGCTATAATAATAAAATGATTATGGCAAATGATGTTAGAAAAAAGCTACCCATATATCTCCTTTCCCCTAAGTCTCTGGATCTTAGGAACTTTATTATGTTATATACTATTGCATGTTTACTTTTGATGGTTCATTTAGTAGTTTAGCTAAAACTTGCTGGGATGGTTAGGGGTTTTAAGATAATCACTGTAACGTGGACTAATGGAGATCCATCATAGCATGAATTATTTAATGAAGACATTTCATCCGTAGGGCGCTGGGGTTGTAGTTCAGTGGCAGATTGTTTGCCTAGCATGTGGAGGTACTGAGTTTGATCTTCAGCACCACATAAAAATAAATAAATAAAGGTATTGTGTCCCACATACAACCAACAAAATATGTAAAAAACTGAGTGATTGTAATATTGGGTCATACTAACAAGAAATAATCAGTGCAGATAGTAAAAAAATGGTATTAAGCCTCATCAAGAGAAATAAGGCTAAGCTATCTTCTTTTTTTTTTTTTTTGAACCAGGGATTGAATCCAGAGATGCTTAACCACTGAGCCACATTTCCATCCCTTTTTAAACACTTCATTTAGAGGGTCTGAGTTGCTTAGGGCTTGCCTCTGAACTTGCAATCCTGCCTCAGTCCCCTGAGCTGCTGGGATTACAGGTATGTGCCACCACAACTTGCTAAACTATATTCTTTTTTTAAAAAAAGAAAGTTTTATGTATAAAATGGAATCCCAGACTACTGGAAAGAAAAAAAAATTTTTTTTAAAGGCCCTAAAAATGTCAGACATTTGTTTTCAATACTACATTAAGATCAAAATCACTATCATATGTAGCACAAATAAGCAGAACAGGGAAACCATTTCGAAGTAATGGTCCTTTATCAAGCTCCATGACCCAAAATGATCTGTTTTCAAACATACAGTGCTATCAGTCAAATGTAGATATTCACTTCTACAGGAGACCTTGTTTCTTATCATTTATATTTTTAAAATTATATTTTCAGAGGACTGTCCAAACCATCATTTACTTTCTTGAAAACTAAAACTTTAGAAATACCCTATTTTTAAAAATGAGAAAAGACACTCCAATAAAGTATAAATAAACTCTACTGAGACTGGAGTCAGTCAATATTTGATAATCTAAACAGTGACATGAGGATTAAACTGATAGGAAGTAATTTTCTCTTTACTAAGTTCTTCATTAAACAGCAAGTAAACACAAATATCTAAAACACTCTCAGAAAGATAAGGAGGGAAGATCTGATGTATGAAGTAAAATTTTTTAACAGTGGCAAATTGGACAATTTATACTATCAGCTTCCAGAGAGCTGTTTTCACTTTAAGAAATTTTGTTCACTCCTCATATTGTTCCTCCTCAGCTACACAGAAGTCCTTCAAACAGACTATAAATTTGGATAAGTGATCCCTAATGTAGGTCACTTTTGTAAAATTCCATAAACCTAATGTTAAGAGAGAAAGACAAGAAATACCAGAAGACAAAAATCAAGATTTTTATATTCAAAATGATAGTCAAAGCCCTTGTGAGGAACCTTTATATATTTTCTATAAGAGACATTTCTGAAAAGAACAATCACAATTTTAGTCAAATAGCCTTTGATGTACAGAGGGGCTACATTTAAAAGGAAAGCAAATGACCATATGTTCACCACACCTGCTCTCTGAAACAAGGACCAAAAAAATAAAAAAAGCTTTTAAAAAAAGTTCTTCTAAATTATATCATGTGACCACAGCAAGTCATCTAACATTTTTATTAAGCTTACAATTTTTCATCTGTCAGTGAACTGAGCAAAATAACAGACTAAGTATTAGAAATTGAACCCAGAGGGGCTTAACCACTGAGCCAAATTCCCAATCCTTTTTATTTTGAGACAAGGTTTCACTAATTTGCTTATTAGGGCCTCACTTGTGAGTTTCTGCCTTAATCTTACAAATCACTGGGGTTAAGTAATCCCTATTGTAGCTCATTTTTCTAAAATTCCATAAACTTGATGCTACAGAGAAAAACAGACAAGGGGGGAAAATATCAGAAGACAAAAATCAAGAATTTTACATTCAAAATGATTATGGGTGTGCACCAGTGCACCGGGCTCTAACTCCATCTTGAATTATAACATCACTGTTCTGGGAAACCAGAGCTTGATTCAAAATATGACCTAACATCATTTAATATTAGAACATTCAAAGAATTTGCTGAAATATCTGCTTATACTTTATTCTTCAACCTTGACAAAAGGAATGTTGGCAAGGTAGACTATATATGTGCAGATACAGTTTTTTAATTAAAAAAGAAATATTTAATTCTTTGAAAACACCTTAGTTCTAGTCTTTTATCTTAAAAAAGGTTTCAATGAATGGTGAAAAGGCTCCACTTATGAACAAAATCACCAACCAAATAAAATGCCAATGTTGCAGAATAATGCGGTAAGAGATGAGAACAAAAATTCTTACTAAAATCAGGTTAATAGGATTAGTACTTATGAAATCAATCCTAAGCACTACAAGCCTTGGATTTAAATGGAAAGCTGATGACTTTCAAATCAAAAAGCCTTTGCAGATTTTTCCTAGTTATACTACAGTGTGCCTAAAAAAACAAATTTACTATCAACTCCTTGATGAGTGTTAAAACTTGCCACATCTATATTGATTACTTACATTATTAACCAAAGTATCCTCCATCTTTGCATTGTTAGTAGCCACAGTGTTAGGCAGAGAGGAAGAAGGTGTAGTATAGTCTGTTACAGACTCCTGTGGAGGAGTAATAGAAAAAGTCATGTTGTAAACTAATTAAAGGGTTACTTCCTAATGATGGCCTAACAGTTGTAAAGTTGTTTCAGAAGAAGCAGGAAGGGAGAACAGATCTTAAGACTCAACTCACTAAAATCTTAATTCACTGAGTAACTGCAAGATAATACAACATGGACCCATAAAAGTAAGATTTCAACTGTTGATGAACTCCTGTACATATCTAAAAATGCACTCCACAGTATTAGGAGGTGGTCAACAGTACCAAATATTTATTTCTGTAGGCAATGAAAAGAAAGTTTTATGTGTTTACCACACTCAATTTACAGCTTACTATTAACTACTAGTTTGTATATTCTCTTCAAAATAAAAGGCCAGATAAGTGAATATGAAAGTATTAGTTCTCACAATAAATTTTAGGATACATTCCTTGTTTAATGTCACAAATCTCTTCTCTTAATATGGTAGACCTGGATCACTGGTGGAGTTTTTACTTATATGAATTCAGCAGTATGAGTCCTTGTTGACTCACTGCAGATGCCAAAATCTGTGTATGCTTAAGATTCTCTCATACAGAATGTAATAGTATTTGCATATAAACTATACATACTCTCTGGCGTACTTTAAAAATCAATCTCTAGATTACTTATAATACCTAATACAATGTACATGCTGTCTATAGTTGTTATATTGTATTGTTTAAGAATTAACAAAGAAATAGTAATCTGCTTCAACTGTGAAAGAAAACTGACTACACTAGGGTACTCCACAAGTTTGCCAATTTTCTAACTTTAGAATCTCACCAGTAGGTAAGATAAGATTCCAGGATAACTCTATTAGAACTATTTTTGAAAAGCTTACAAACCCAAGGAAAGGTATTCCAATGCTGTGTAGATTTTTCACTCTAAATTACTCAAACAGTTCAGAATTAAGAGTCAATTTGCACAAAAAGCAATATAATTTACTCTAAAAGATTTCCTTAACATCAAATATATACCATGAAATAAAGTCTCCTCTGTAGAAAAAAAGTATAGAATTCTAAACCTCAGCAAAAAAAAAAAAAAAGTTAAATACCCAGCGCTACAAAAGCAAACAAGAGTACTGTGCCCCTGTTCTTGGTTTTAGACAGGGTTTGTACATGGACCAAGTGGGCAACCACTGCAGGCTGCTTACCTTTGCATTAGTGCCATATTCTGCAGACGATACTGAGATCATCGTTCCTATTTCTGCAGACATTTCTGAGACTGCTTTGGGTTCCTTTACGGTGACAGGATCTGTGCTTCGGACAGTTGCAGGACTTGGCTTCTCTTGTCCTTCTGGCTCCACCTGTTGGGCATCTTTTACTTTTCTATTTTTTAATGAACGTTCTTTTCCAATGGGACCAGGTTTATGTTCTTTGTTTTCCACTGGACTCAAATCTGGAAGCTAAAGTCAATGGTTACGGCAAAACTATATGACAATGAAAGACATTCACTAAAAAACTAAATTCAACTTTAAAGCTGTTGCTCTCTATAAATGTCAGCGGTGATTTTTTAAAACGATGCCAGGATTATGAATTATATGTACCTTTTGGGCTTTGATGGGTCCTGCCCGTGGCTGTTTCTGCCGTTGTTCTTTCGGTTCAGGTATTTTGTCCGTAGATTTTTCCGAAAGCACAGGAACAACTTCATTTTCATTCCCATTTGAAGCTGGAGCACCAAACTGAATTGTATCAATTCCCATTTCAACGCCACTGTCTTGACCATTCTTTGTTCCCTAGTTTTGAGTATTTAAAACTTGTTATCAAATCAAACAAGAATTCAGATTTGACTGAATAATTTATGTATTATCACATTTTTAAAAAGTACAGTAGGAGATTTAAAGAATCTACACTTTAATTGCAACTGACCACGATTACACTTTAGGAGAACTTTTCCTTAAGTGCTCGTAATGATTTGCATTAGAAAACAACAGATAAGATGAAACCTAGGAAGACACTTAAGTTTAACATGTTAAAGCTATGATCATGGGCAAATTAAAGCCTCAAATGGTTTCATCATTTGAAACAAATGTAAAAGTAAAAAACACGGACACTCTAAAACATGAATGAACAAATGAGAGAGAAAGAAAGTAATACCAGTGTCACTGACTTCTTGGAAAGTCTACTTTGAAAATAAAATATATATAAATTTTTTTGTTCCGGAGATTGAACTCAGGGGCACTTGACCCTATTTTGTATTTTAGAGACAGGGTCTCAACTGAGTTGCTTAGTGCCTTGCTTTTGCTGAAGCTGGCTCTGAACTTCTGCCTCAGCCTCCCGAGCCACTGGGACTACAGGCATGCGCCACCATGCCTGGTTGAAAATAAAATCTTAAAAATAAAGTCAAAGGGCTGAGGTTGTGGTTCAGAGATGGAGTGTGTGCCAAGCATGTGTGGAGCACTAGGTTTAATCCTCAGCACCACGTAAAAATAAAAAAAGATATTGTGTCCACTTATAATTAAAAAATAGATATTTTAAAAAAATGTTGAAGTATTGTGTGACTGGTAAAGTGGCATACACCCAAGAAGAGATCAATTCAGCACCTGGAAAGCTAATATACTGGAACACATTTTTGGGGGGGGGGAGGCGGTGCTAAGCAGGTTAACTGGCATTCTAAAAAGTAAAAATAAAGAAAAAACTAAAAAGTGCTGTAAGGGACATTCAGAAACCAAAATAGGGTGAATGAATTAGCCACCTAGAAAGGCAGACAAAGAAAGTGACCCATAAAAAGTCAACTTCTAGTGTACAGATCAAGAACAAAATAGGACAGTGAGGCTGAGGCACAGCAACTTTTGGAAGGAGGGCTGGATAGCACGGGACTTGGTTACAATAACTTAGTTTATTCATAGAAAAAGAAACAAAGTCCAAATGAAATTAGGGACAGAAGTTCAACTATAGCAACTACTCTAGAGGCTGAGGTGGGAAAATTGCAAGTTTGAGGCAGCCTCTGTAACATGGTGAGTCCCCATCTCACAACAAATACACAAATATTCTGATCTAAGTATATTGTCACCATATTTCTTTGGAAATTCCATAGGTACTTTCCATAATATGCTTTTATCCTTAGCACTTATCACCATGAAGCATACTGTATCTGATCTTGAGCACCACAAAAAAGGAAAAAACTACGTCATTTATTTTGATTGTCCCTTACACTACAATGAAAACCCTATAAGGAGAGTGTCTTTAGTCCCAGTTTTGAAAGTTTACAGTTAGAACAGCAAAATGTCAAGTGCTTAAATGAACATTAGTTCATTTAATGAATGCAGCAGCAATGACCTAGATGGGTGCACTGGTATATGCCTGTAATCCCAGTGATTTGTGAGCTGAGGCAGGAGGATTGCATGTTCAGCCTCAGCAATTTAGCAAGACCCTGTTTCAAAAAATAAAATAAAAAGGTCAAGGAACGCAGCTCAGTGGTTAAGAACCCCTGGGTTCAATCCCTGGTATCAAAACAAACCCAAACCCAAAAAAGTCATTTTCCAATAATGCTCATGCTTGATAAATTATGGCAGAAACAATAACTTGTAAGCTAGAAACATGGTACAAAATCCAGAAAACAGTAATTGCACTTATATGTTTTGTCACACAAAGTCTTTTTTTGAGACTAGAATGAAAACAAATGCTTTATCTTTATACGTTTAGGGGTGAGACGGAGCTTATAAATGTAGAAGTCTGGTAGCATTAAACATCACTTGGGAATTTATTAGAAACATACTCAGGTCTCAACCCAGACCTAAAGGACCAGAAACTATAGACATGGACTCAGCAATCTGTTTTAATAGGTTTCTTGGTGATTCTTAGGCATACTAAATATTTGAATAATAATTAAAAAAAAAATGTCACACTAACTCTACCAGCGCCAATAAGCCCATACCTACCTCTGATGAAGTAGCTGATCCAAATGATGTTAAGGGCTTATTCCATGCACTGACTGCAGGTGGCTGTGGCGGACTAATGGGACCCACTAAAAAAAGACAAAGGGAATGTCATAATTAAAATGCATAAGTTAATAATTTCTAGTCCATTAAACTCTCATAATGATAACCAGACAATAAAACAATGGCTTCTCATGTCACACATTCTTACCTGCCCCCCCAAAATCCCCTCTCAGTTTTTTTTTTAACCAACACAAACTTATGTCCATAAGCTACACTATAGTTGTTAATCATGCTTATTTTAGAAATAAGGACTTTTAAGAAAAAAAGCTAAGAACTACTATTACTGCTTTCTACTATGAAGAGTGAGATCAGAAAAAACTTAATGTTATAAATAAAATGAAAAACCAACTTCTGTATTCCTGTGCCATACCACACCCCTCATGTCTCTGTTGGCGACTTACATTTCTTAGAGATGTCATTCAGTACAGCTGGGGAGGACACCTTGTTATCCCATAATTCAGCTGTGAGAGTGCCATGTGACTGTGGAGTCTGGATGGATTTCCCTGTGGCTATGTAATCTGGGCCATTGGGTGTCTGAGCTGAAGGTAGCCTAATGGAAGGCGGTGGCTGTTTTGACGGCTGTGTTGAAGTCTGGAGTGGATTCTGCACTGGTTTGTGGGTCTGTGCCTGAGTCTGGGCTGGAGCAGCAGGGGCTGGAGCTGGGCTTGGAGTTGCAGCTGAGGCTGGGACAAGTGGGACTGGGGCTGCGGCAGTTGGAGTGGAGACAGCTGGTCCAGTTGGGGCTGTGACAGCTGGGGCTGCAGCTGGAACTGAAGCTGGTGCTAGGGCTGAAGCAAGGATGGGAATTGAAGCAGAGGTCAGAATGGGGACAGACGCTGGGGATGACACTGAGGCAAGGATGGGGGCTGAAGTGGGGGCTGAGATTGAAGCGGAAGAAGCAGCAGCTGTGACTGCAGTGGAAGTGGAGGCTGGAACTGGGGCTGAAGCTGAGGCCAGAACTGGAGCTGGGGTGGAGACAGGAACTAGAGCTGTGGGCGGTGCGAGAACTAGAGTTGCAGCTGAGGCTGGAACTGGAACTGGGGGTGGTGTTAGAACTGGAGCAGAGGTCGAGGTCGGAGCTGAGGATGGAGACAGGGTCTGCTGGGTCCCTGTAGCCTGTTTTTTGGCAAATCTTGGAGGAAGCTTAGAAGTTTGACTTCTTCCTTTATCATTTGCATTCTTTTTGTTCCAGACCTTTAGAAAAATGATGGGAATTGTTTTGTTAAAACACAGCTGAAAGTAATAGTTCGCACATACACTGTCTTTTTTTTTTATGGTACTGGGAATTGAACCCAGGGGTGCTTCACCACTGAGTTGTATTCCAATCCCTTTTTTGAGACAGGGTTTTGCTAAGCTGCTGAGGAGGCTGAAATCGGATCCTCCCCTATCCTCCTCCTCAGTCACTTGGATTACTGGTGTGCACCACAGTGCCCTGCTCATGCATTCAATTTCTAACAAAATAAACTACTGATAACTCAGGTCTTTTACTTTACACCAAAGAGGTACTCACAGAGCAAGCATGTCAAGGCTACTAATGAGAACTTAAATTATAAAAAGCCATGAAAATACACAGAAAAAAAGCCAAACATCATACACTTTTGATACATAGGTCCACAATTTTTTTTTCATAGTTCTGAAATTAAGCCTATTTGGCAGCAAAACCTGACCTGAGCTGATGAAAGGCTACTTACCTACTTCATTCAACTAGTGTGTCTGTCACAAAAACATTGATTTTGGGAGTGTGGTTGGCCACAGAGGGCATACACACTACTTTGCCTTCAATCAACAGAATAAATGACTACTGAAAATATCTGACTCCAAGGGTTGTTGGTTCAATTAAACTCAATAATTTATCTTGTTTCATCCTATGCATTTATAATAGGAACTTTTCTAGGCCAAGAGTCTATAGTTTGTTGGATCAAGGCATTTGTGTTCATTAGATTTCCATGATCACTTAAAACTATCACGAAGGAAATCACATGACTAATGCTAACATATAAAATACACTGTTGAATTTAAGTATACAATGATTATATTGTAAAATTTACCTAAATTCTGGTTAAGAGAGTTGAAAGTTGTAAAGATGAAATCACTCAACACTTAGAACTGACTTTACCAGTAGATAGAAACTTTGATTTGCTAACATACTTTAGACAATAATTTAAACAGTGAGAAACTGAAGGGAGTTTTCAACCTGTATGACTTGTTCTTCCTTCTTCCGGCGTTCCTCGTCCTGTAAACGTTTTTGTTGTTTTTTGGATACCACTTCAGTAAAACCATCATCATTCAAATTTGACTGGGGGTCTTCAACTACTGTTACTTCAGGATGATCATCAATTATAACAACACCTGTAGTTGTGAAAAGAGACGTAATGAAAACAAAGGGCAGGGCAGTAGAGAAAGAAAAAAGAAAAGCTAGAGATTTGGCTTTTTTAATTTACAGGATAATCTATTCCCCATCCTAGTAAATGGCCCTTCATTAGTAAAATTTGAAAAGATTTCATAAGAAAGGTTAAATATAAAAATCCTCAAACTGCACTCTTTGAATGACATGCATTTTTGTTCTCTGTAAGCCATATAAACACTAATGACTTAAAAAAAATCATAATTATCCTATGACTTAACAACTCCTACCTCTCGACCTCAGGTGTGCAGTTTTTTTAAAAAAAAAAAATAACAGTAGTTTACCTCATTTGCATTTCCCCACTCTTTAAAAGGTGGTTATTGCTATTACTTTCCTTTTTCAAACGATGAAGGAAGCTCTGAACACCTAGCTGATCTATTATCTATTGAAGGTAAGGTGACTGGCATAGCTGGTCTTTGGACTCTTAATGCCCCTATTTCACACAGATACCTTATCTATAATATGTGGTTGTTAAAACAAATAAAATTAACATGAATGTTCCATGTGAACATAAGGCAGCAGAAATGTACATACAAACATCAAAATCACCTAGTTGATGATCTCATGTATTTTCAACTTATTGTCCAAGTAATCATTATTTAGGCCATTAAATTTAAATTTTTTTAAAGAGTACAAGAAATCTAAATCTATTAAATGGCATTTCAAATAAAATTAAATTAGTTCAGGTGATGTGATTTTTAGTTATAACTACATGTTCAAGAACGCGTTCACAGGCAATCCACAGATAATTCTTTTAAGAGACCAAAACTGGCATTTATGTAAGGAAAATGAAAAAGGAATACTGAGACTGGTTTTTACTCTTTAGAAAATGATTGTCACTGTTTTTCTGATAAGAACTTGATTTTGAAAGAAAAGAACCCAACTCATTTGAATTATCCAAGACATTTTTACTTAAGAAATTAATAAATGTAAAAATGGAGCATGTGGGGACATAGCTCAGTTGGCAGACTGCTTACCTCATATGCACATGGCCCTGGATTCAATCCCCAGCACCACCACCAAAAAAAAAAAAAAAGAAAGAAAGAAAGAAAGAAAAAAAAAAAAAAGGAGCATGGGCTCATTTCAATGAAAGGTCTTTGTCAATTGTTTTAAAGGATGTCAGTGCAAGCAAGGTGAGGAGGCCTCATGATTCTAAATTCACCTCACTTTTCACATACAGTGGTCCTGTCCTCACAAACCTACAGTTTTACTCTCTAGGTTTTCAGTTACCTACAGTCCACAAATATTAAATGGAAAAGTCAAGATTATGCTGTTCTGAATAGTGTGATGGAGTCTTGTGCCATCCTGCCTGGGCATAAATCATTCCTTTGTCCAGTACACCCATGCTATCTGCCCATTAGTCAGTCACTTGGTAGCCTGTTACTAATTTATACATTAAATTTTCTCTACAATTTCAGACATCTACAGGGGGTGTTGGAACATATCCCCAGTGGTAAGGGAGATGACTATAAATTACAGTGTGTGTGAGAAAGAAGCCTCTCCTCACAGCTATGCCATAACTTACTATTTTAACTTTCTTAAGCTTCTTTAGACCTTCTGAAAAGTTATTTTGGCCTTTATGTACATTTGTGCATACTTTCTGATATTTTCAATAGTTGTTCTTGTCTGGTACTTTGCAACACTTTAAGCTATTTAATCAGTGTCAATCTAAAGATGTCTTAACATTTAAATATAATTTTAATAAATTAAGCACTATTAAGATGGCTGTCCTGTGCATTATAGGATGTTTAGCAGTATCTCTGGCCTCTACTCATTAGATTTCAGTAGTGCTCCACCCCAGGTGGGAAAATTAAAAATTTCTCTAGAGCTGGGTATGGAGGCACATATCTGAATTAAACCAATTAAGGAGGCTAAAGCAGGAGGATTTCAAATTCAAAGGCAATTTTGTGAGACCGATTTCTCAAAATTAAAAAACAACAACAACATAGAGGAGTAGTGATGTAGCTCAGTGATAAAGCACCCTCGGATTCAATTCCCAGTACTGCAAACAAAACAAAACAAAAACCCTCACAACTCCAGAGACTGACAAATATCCCCTGAGGTGCAAAATCATTCATGTTGAGAATCATTACTCTAAATGATCTAACTAGAAATCCTTAAGCATAAAATGAAGATCAGTTTACTTTTCCATACAGATTCTAAAATGGTAATCTAGAACCATAGTTCTCAAACTTTACCATGCACTGGAATAATCTGAAAAAATGACTGCTATCACCCACTCTCAGACTTCTGATTTAGTAGGTTTAAGGTAGACAAGAATTTGCATTTCCCATAAATTTCCAGATGATGTCGATGGTCTGGGGAGTATATGTTAATACTCATGGTCTAGAAATAAGGTCCAAGACCTGGGCCCCAACTGGGATTTTATATGGATAAATAACCCCGACTTTTTTTCACATTTTAAATCATTCTACTCAGAGAGTTCTTATTAAGGTCCTCATCCTAATTCTTTTGCTATGTCATCCCCCACACTGGCCACTCACCACTTCACAGATCTACTAAAGCATTTCTCCACAGAAATGCCATCTTTGTAGTATTACTTATTCCAGACTTCTCCGGTCTGAAAACAACTTTGCCAAGGTTATTACTCATTAACATTTTTCCCTTTTATTTGTTTTTTAAAGAAATAGAACTTGCACACATCTAAGCAAGCTTAACACTTTGTAACTGTTTGGCAAGCTGAGGTGTATTAACCAACTGTCTCCTTTATTAGGAACAACAGTAAAACCATGATGGATTATCTTTAACAAAATTTGTACCAAGCATTTAAAGTTAGGCTAAAAGTTGGTGTTATTTTATTTTAAATCACTATTTCACAATCAGCCTCTTATCTCTACCATAAATGTTTCTTTCCTTCTCTGATGACTTCTTTATAGCATCGACTTAAATGTAACAAACAAAATGAAACAAGTCCAGAACATACTTGCATAATTGTTGAGATCAAACTGTGACAGAGCATCTACTTTCTCTTTGGGCTTCTTAGGACCTGGTTTTGCATCCTCTCGTTTTTTCCCAGCAGAATCCTTGGAATTCTTTTGTCCTGTACCGTTAGGTGCTCCCTCCTGGTGGTGTGCAGAGCCTCCACTGACAGGGTCAACACCAGCTATGCCTGCTGACTGATCATCAAATGGCCTATAAAAAATAATCTGAAATATTACTACCTTCATAACCCCCAACAAAAGAATAAATAATCTTATTGACAGTTTATCAAGTTTAAGATACAACAGCACTGGGATAGAAGACTCATTTAAATCTAATCCAATAAGTCTTCATGACTTTTGAGTGGCAATTCACCCAAACTGAGCCTCCCAATCAAGGCAGACTAAAGTTTTCCCCCAGCAATTAATTCTAGAATTCTAATTATCCCCAGAAGGCTTTTACTGTGCTCATGCCTATCCTAGTATAAATGAGCTACTTAGCAAGCATTATTTACAGCAGAAAATTCCTGTTATTTAGATCAAAGTATTCACAACAGATTCTCTTCCAATGTGGGATTCTCATAAAAGTGAAAGTTTAAGGAGTAGTCTGTTTACACAACGCACGATATACATATAAATTTTAATCAGATTTATATATCAATGTAAACATATTAAAGAACATCTTTAACATGAAAATAGTTCACTTCACAAGCCAAATGTATTATTAGTTTGGCTTTCTTAACAATGTACAGGTTTCTTTTTTAATTTCCAAGAGAAAATAAGACAATAGAAAATGGTCTTATTAATTCAATTTCATAATAGCCTGAAGTATTACTCAAAATGACAGCTTACCAAGTGCCTGACATGACCTCAAACACTTAAGAATGAATTCATTTCTTCCAAATAGGACTCTAGTAAAACATTTGTTTTACCTATAATCAGTTATTGCTATTTCTGCAGGTTCAAAGTTGTTGCTTCTACAAGGCACAAAAATCAGATCAAGATTTCCCATGAATCATATTACTTGAAATACTTCAGTTGCAGTTGCGGAATTATTTGGTTCTGCATTTTTTTTTATTCTGACCTCTTGGCCTTAAAAAGGTATATTCACATTATGAGTTAAGCAGGCACTCAGGAAACAAAACTGGCTACATAATTTCCCTGGAATCTTTTCTAAATGATCTGGAAAGCAAAAGCATTTCCCCTGATGAGAATAGTAACCTGAAATGTTAAGTGTAAAAATAAGGAATTCAGATTAATGCAATATTGCCAAATAAATTCTTATCAACTCAGGCTCCAATTCTGGAAACTTGGTCTAACAAAGGGGAACACCATAATAATGGTGGATTACAACACAATGGTATGTCAAGTGCATTACAAATATTATCTCAGTAATTATCACACATTGAACACAATTACTTTTTCTCCATTTTACTGGTGAGGAAGCCACTATGAAGTACAGAGCCTTGGTTTGAACCCAGGCACTCTGAACCTTAATTGCTACTTTATAATGCTGACACTAAAATCAACACTAATATATTATAATTAATTAAAGGACTGTTTCAACGGCATTTATGTTATAGGTGGCCTTGGTGGTTGGGCAGAGTTTTGTTTTCTGGGTCTCTCTCTGACTGGATCAAATAGTTCTGCAAATTCAGAGGGGAATATAATTATCCTTAAGTTTCAATATGATTCTTGAGAAACTGGTGTATGGTGACAAGAGTATATAGTTACATAATAAGTCTCAGAGGACACCTGTGCAGCACCAGTTTTGCAAGTACAAACTAACAAAGGAGGCTACTCATCAGCACTAAGATGACTTAACATATTTGTTAAAACTATATAATGTATTTCTATGACATTCAAGACCTGTACATATGACCTCACCAAAAAATAAATATACGAGGAAAAAAAAAAAAGATGACTTAACAAATGAAGATGCTGCATATGTCCTTCCCTGGGTGTATAAAAAAAGCTACACATTCCTAAGAGGACTTAGCATGTGACGCCTTCTAAGAGGCATTACCCTGTTCCTCAAGCTCCATTACGGGGAGTACAATGTCTTCGTCTTCTATTCTAGACTGGCTCCTTGCATCATTCAACCAAATATTCTACTGTCAGCTTCTCTTAGTCATATCTATACCAAAGTACTCACCCTCTCTTTCCACTTTTTGATGGTGGGCCACTTCTTCTTTCATTCCTTGGACCTGAGAAATTCCTTCCTGATTTGGGTGGGCCACTGTTGCCACGTCTATTCTGGCGATCCACGCCAGGCCTCTGACTGGAGAAGCTTCTTTTTGCTATCTCCCTCTTTGGAGGCAAGGTATTCTCACCAGTCTTTACAACTGCTTGTGCATTCAAGTCAGCACTTTTTTTTTCATCCCTCTCCCGCCTCTCATTGAAATCACTGCTTTCAGAAGCTGTTTCCCACTCTTCATTTGCCTGATCTGAAGAGTTCTGGTTAGATAAATCTGGTGTCTTATTCCCAGGAATATCCCCAGCAGTACTGGCTGGTTCTTGGGCCAGATTATTAATGGTGCCATTTGTGGGCACTGGCACCTCATTTGTTTTTGAAGCAGCCTCCCTCTCTCTTAGCCGTCTAAACCGAGGCGGCTTATCTTGCCTTGGTGGTCGGGTAGGACGCTGCCTCCGGGGCCTCTCTCTGGCTGGGTCAAATTTCCGTTCAAATTTTGGAGGCCGTTTATCTGCTGGTATAGGAATGAACTGCTCATGTCTTCTTGGTGGCTCTCCGTCTTCTGGTTTAGGAGCTTCTGTCTGCCTTGGGTTCCACTGATTGTCCCGATAAGCCGGTCTTCGTAAGGTAGAAGGACGCGATGGACGGCCTCCAGGATCCCTTCCACCTCGTCTAAAAGTCCCTCCTCTGCCTCGTCTTGTAGGTTCTCCTTTAGGAAGGAAGCCTGGTTTCGACTTATCATCATCCCTAACATAAGGCTTTTCAAGTGGCCGGTTATCTATTCGGACATGGTTTTCAGGCTTGAAAGAAGACTGGGGCTTTATGGGTTTTTTGTTTTCAGACCGTTCCTCTCTCTTGGGAAGTTTGCCTTTGCTTAAACTATCCTTGTCACTTGCACTTTCATGAACTTCACTGTCTGTGTCAGTCTCTGAACCCCGCTGTCGTCTTCTTTTGGGGACAACTTCAAAGTCAGAACTCTCACTTCGTGTCTCACTTTCTTCTCGTTGTCTCGGAGGGCCTGAAGGCACGTGCTCTGTTCTTGGCTTGTTGTCTCTATACTGAGGATAATCACGAGTGTGACCTCTTCCACCCCTGCCACGCCCCCCATAAGAGCCTCTGTAACTTCGACCCCTGGAGTAATATTCACCTCTGCCTCGGCCTCTGTATCCTTGATCTGGAAACCAGTCTCTATCTCTAGCTTCTTTCCAGTATGTCCTGGGGGGTAAAGTTGACTCTTTTTTCACTGCTGGTCTTGAATCTGGTCGAGGTCTCTCTATACCAACATCTTTGCTGATGACTTTCTCAGGCTGTTTTTCTTCTTTGACTGTTGGTGTTGCAACAGTTTGCTGGTTTACAACTTTAACTGCAGGCTCCACCTGAACACTACTTACAGTTTCCACAGGCTTCTCAGTATCTTGAGATGGCTTGTGAGTCACAGCTGAAGTTTCTGTGGAAGGAAGTTTCTCTGGTTCTGGCTGCACTGGTGGTGGAACCGACTGGGTCTGAATTGGTGCAGGAGATGGTGGTGGGGGAGGAAGAAGGTCTTTCTTTTCCGTCTTTTCAGGTTTTACAACTTTCTCAATGACCTTTTCGATCTTTTCTCCTTCTTTCTCTTTCCTTTGTTCCCGTTCCTCTTTCATATCTCTAAGGACAGGTTTTTTAATGGGACCTGATCTTCTCACAGGTCTGTCATTACCTTCTTCCCTTCTGTTGGAGCTTGGTCTTGGGCCCCAACGAGTTTCTGATTTGGATTTATAAACCTTTTCAGGTTTTGGTCCTTCAGAAGAACGTAGAAAGCCATCTTTTCTTGATTTCTCCTCTGGCCTTTCTGCTAGATCTTTCGAATCAATGCATCTACTTGTTACTTTAGGAATGCTCCCAGATGGCTCACTTCTTTGCTCTTCTGATTTTTGAGCATGATTAGATCCATGGGAAACACTTCTTTTCCGTGAAGGCTGACTTTCTAGAGCTGAAATTCGCTCTTCTGGAGGAGTGGATAAGGTCTTTGGATCAGGTCCTTCAAAACAAGCAGACTGATTATTTTTATCAGCATGGTGAGGTCTAATGTCTTCCACAGATCTGCTTAAAAACTTCTGTACATCTGTCTCACTTGATTCTCTGACAAAGTCTGCTTCTGGATGAGTTTCCAACTGACTGTGTTCTACAGGATAAGCAGTGGTAATCTGTTCCTGCTCCAATGCATTTTCAGGCCTATAATGATAAAAGTTAAAAGGCCTAACCAACAAAGCAATCTTTCCCACATGTACATGGCATGACAAAAATAACCCAATTTAAAAATACCAACTATGGACCTGAATTATAAGAAAATCTCCAAAAGATCAGTGCAGGCTGGGGTTGTGGCTCAGTGGTAGAGCGCTTGCCTGGCATGTGTGAGGCCCTGGGTTTAATCCTCAGCACCACATATAAATAAACAAACTGAACAATCCATTAAAAAAAAAAAAATCAATGTATCCATATCCCCAAGAGCCAGGACAGGGATACAGTTTAAATGTCTATCCATAGCTGAATGGATTAAAAAAATGTAGTACAGACATATAGTGGAATGTTATTCATAAATAAAAAGGGAAATACAGCCATAAACTACAACATGGATAAATCTTTGAGCCATTCGGAAAAATACCACGATTCTGCTTATAGGAGGTATCTAAAGAAATCAGATTCATCAAGTCAGAAAGCAGAATGGTGGCTTCCAGGGGCTGAAGGTAGTGGAGAAATGGGAAGAAATGGATGCTTCAATATTAAAGTTTCAGTTACACAAAATGAAGTAGTACTGAGGCTCTGCTGCAGAAGATTGTGCTTACAGGTAACAATATCGTGGGCCTACTACCCACTACTGGGAATTGAACCCAGGACTTCACATATGCTAGGCAAGTGCTCTATCACTGAGCTACAAGTAACCTTTTAAAATACTGACATAGCATCCTGCTAAGGTGCCCAGGCTGAACTCTAATTTCAAATCTTCGGGCCTCAGCTTCCTGAGTAGCTGGGATTAGAGAGGCATGTGCCGCTACATCTGGCTAGTACTATACTGTACACTTAAAAATTTTAAGTAGGTGGATCTAATGTTATGTGGGGCTTTTAAAAACTATAATAAAAACTAAGGAAAACAAATGTTTAGACAATGTTGGTGTCAATTGCATCAAGATTAATAATTTCTACTTACAATGAAAGAACAGAATGAGTTCACAGGTTAGAATTATAATTAGAAACCATTATCATAAAAATATGACCCATAAAAGAGTGGAAGTTCTAACTATATTGTTAAGATTGTTAGAGGGTCCACCAATTGCCTGCCCCTTTAAAGAATCCTCACAAATTAGTATTTCTCCTTAGCTTGGTCTTAGAAATTTTCCAAGATACTGATAATCAAATGTCTACAATTTCTCACTAGAAGAATTACTTTAATACTTTAGCCAGATGACATAAGCATGGTAGATACCTTTAAATTTCTCTACACCTGTCAATAAAGATTTGCTAATTTTAATATGTAACGTTTAAGTTTCAGCATCGAATTAAGTTTCCAGAACAAGTTTAAAAAATGCCATTCTCCATACAGAGATGCCATTAAAAAGAAATTGTGTCCAAAAATGAAATGAAGCATGCTATAAAAGGGAATATTTATGATCTTCAAGACACCGAACAATTTTCTATCATGTCACTCCATCTGGTCTATTAATAATTTTAACAATTTATTACCTAATACCCTCAGATTCTTCAGCTGCCTTGGGAGTAGCTGCCTGCTGAAGCTCTGCGTGAGGATAGGGATCAGACCCCCACATCACACGAGGCTCGGGAAGGGAAATAGTATGATCTCTTGCAGATCGAGCTATGTGCTCGAATGACTCAGAACTGTTTGGTGACCCTTCCATCTGGTCTCTTCTCATTAATGGTTTAGGGGGAATCATTCCTGTAACAAAGGTTTAGAAAAAGATAAAATTTCAATTAGAGAAGTGCAAGAAACAAAATCAAAATAGACTACTAATTATCATTTGGCATTCTCTACACTTATATATTTTTCTAAAAAAATAGAAATTAAAAAAAACTATATTACTGTAATTCAAAAAAATTTGATGGAAACTGTATAAAAGCTGTTCTGTAAATGATATTTCATTATTGTTGTTGAAACAGATTTCATTAAAATTTAAGGGAGCAAAACCCCCAACAGCAGCATATTTTAAAGCAAAAGAGTATTATACCTATAAAAAACAGGCATCAAACACTGATTCAAAGCACATTAACACAAAAATCATGAGAATCACACCAACAGTGACAAATTTCTGAGAAAAACATTTCCTATGGCAACTTCCATTAACCTACTTTAATATATTGCTGCTTAAACTTTAATATCAAGATGAGGTCCTGGTTATTTTATCATCCCCAAATTTTCCACAATACATTCTGATAATGGATTATCTGGACTTATTATAATGGGCTGCAGAAAAGACTGCCAATTTATTTGGTTTTTGGTAAATCTATAAGTAAATTCAAGTGTTAGGGTGGCAAATTGTGCAGAAAATTAAAATGCTGGTTTATGTATCCTACAGACAAAATTCAAATGTTGAAGTACTTGAAAGAATACAAACAACATAACCGATAATAGATATTAATAGGAGTAAATACTTTCCATCTCCAAAAATTTAAATGATATTCACAAAAGAGGAAAAAACCTGCTATTTTGGTCTTGATACAAGTGCCTGGTATTTAGCTACTCTGTGCTGAAAGAAAGCTACAATTTCATGATTACAATGTAGAGTGTTGACTAGTACTAGGATACAACTCTCAAGGAACAAAGACTAAAATAAAAAGGGGGGCGGGGAAACACACCAAAACAACTTCAGCTCTGGAAAATTGCAAATGAGCCATAAGAAAATGTTACCAGGATGAATGGGTGGAATTTCCATAGTAGGTCTTCCTGACATCATTCGAGGATCCATGTAGGACTGCATCATGAGCCACCGTGGATCAAAACCCATAGAAGCCAAATGTTGAGGGTGAGGCTGCATGGGCTGGTAAAGAGGCCTGTGTGGTGGAGGAGGGACAGTACTGCTGGACGGTTGTGAAGGAACAGTTTGTGCAAGTACACCTTGTTGTTGCTGCTGCTGCCATTGCTGTTGTTTCATCTGTTCCTGAAAAATCAAGGTCCCACAGGTTGAGGCTGTGGCTCCACATGATAAATGCTATAGTCAACTCTATCAGAAAATAAGGCTTGCTTTTAAATCTTTGAGGGAAGAAACACTTAACCATGTGAGTTGGCAAGAAAAAAAAACAAGTGATTTTGCACTACACTTGACTTAAGCAACTAATCATTCACTCATTCTACTGTATAATCCATTTCTTGGAGCATCTGCAAATGAGGCCGAGTATATAATGGAATGACACAGGTCAAGGTCAAACTCCCATCAATAAACCCTCATTAAGAAGAAATAGGAAAAAAAAAAAGAAAAAAAAAAAGAAGAAGAATAGGGACTGGGTACTGTAGCTCAGTGGTCGTGCAGTTGCTGTACACCTGTGAGGCACTGGGTTTGATTCACAGCACCAAATACAAATATAAAGGTACTGTGTCCATCTACAACTTAAAATTAAAAAACAAAAAGAAAGAAAGAAAAAACAATTTTGCTAGGCATAGTGGTGCACACCTATAATCCTAGCAAACTGTGAAGTAGAGGCAGGAGGATCACAAGTTTTAACTCGGCCTGGGAAACTGGGGGAGACTGTCTTTAAAAAAAAAAAAGTAGGTGGATGGGCTTGAGGATGTAGCTCAGTGGTAGAGTGTCACTGAATTCCATCCCCCTTTTTTGTGCTGTAAGTATTTTAAGCTTTATGTCAAATTAATTTCTCAGTCCACTGAACAAAAATCTTTGATCACACAAACATAATGAAATGGTTTCACCATTACCTGCTGCCGCTGGAATCGTGGTGGTAATGATTTTTGAAATTGCTTGAAATAGCCAGATAATACAGCAGGTCGAGGTTGAGATCCTGATTCTGGTTCTGCTTCATGGAGCACTTGTGTGGTCTCCTTTTCACTACGATTGCTGTCTTGTCTAGTGAAAACTGGCTCCTCCTCTGCCCAAAAAGAAAGTCAAAGATGTTTTTAAGCACAACTTCCATAACGTAATAACATTATTAGATTTGAGATTATAAAATCAAATTTTTAGATTTGAGACTGTAAATTTAAACGGGGAAGGAAAACTTCTTCAATACTGCAAAACACTGTTTCGCATTTTAATAGTATAAAACCATACCATAAACAAGGTAACAGATTGTCTAAAACCTTAGATTTCCATAAAGCTGGGTTCTTTTTTTGGGTACTGAGAAATGAACCCAGAAGCACTATACCACTGAGTTACATCCCCAGCCTATTTTATTTATTAAGTCAAGGTCTCAATAAGTTGCTGACGTTGGCCTCGAACTTGAGATCCTAATGCCTGGGCCACCCAAGTTCTTAGGATTACAGGTGTATGCCACCACACCTGGCTGGAAGCTTAGGAGAGATCACAGACTCAAATGCTTCATCACACAAAAATCTCTATTTGATTTGTGATAAAAGACACTTAAAATTCTATTCCCCTATTTTCATCGTACTTCAATACAACACTTAATACCCCTACTCACTAGGACTTGTATAAGAAACAAATGGCCTATACATACATGAAAAGACATTAGTTTATTTACTTATAAGACCAAGTGACTATTATCTATATAAAGAAAACCACTAGAGTTTAAATATGAGGACATTCAAACATATATCATTCTGCAAATAAAAGGTGTCTGTCAAGTGTGTTATACTAAAGGGAGAGTCACCCGAATACACAAAAAGTTTTCATCACAAGGAAAAATCAGTCATGTTCATTCTTGATTATGTTATCTGTCAAAATTATAAAATGGTGTTTGTTAAAAAATTCTCAGATGAATAGAAATAAATTTTAAAAGGAAATTTAGTTTACTAATGTAAAAGCATGCTGTAAAGACTCACAAAACATATTTCTTGTCTGTACTACATTAAACATTAAGAGTCTTGTGAAAGAAAAAATAAAGTTTTAGAGAAGAGTCACATAGGCAAGTTACTTATTAAATGGGTACCTCTTACTGATAAAACCTAGCTAAAAATAAAGTACCAAAAATACAGATTATTAGAAAGTGAGTGATATATATACATAAATAAATGTTAAATTAACTAACCAGAGTCAACATGTATTCAGTGGCAGCACTAGAACTAAAACATGTATTTGCTTGTTTCTAATTTACATTTTTATTAGTCAGATTTCCTAAGGTTATCTCTTAGTATTATCTCTAACACAAAGTACTGATTGTACTTGATCGATATTAGCATATGATAATACTATTCAATACTGATGTGAGAAAACTTATTTTGCATTTTTTGGTGTTGTGAGCAATCTTAAGTGCTTTTGATATGTAATAGAAGACTAGTATCAATAATACAGTCTCAAAACAGAAAAAATAATCAATGTGGCCTTATCTCACTAAAAGAGAGAGAGCGAAAGAGAGAGAGAAAGAGAAATAAAATATTATTTTCAGTTCTCTGTTTTGTCTTTTCAGTGCTAGGGATGGAACCCAGGGCCTTTTGCATGCTAGGCAAGCACTCTACCACTGAGCTACAGGCTCTACCCTTCTTAGTCTTTTGATATGTCAAAACAAAACAAAAACAAACAAACAAAAAACCTTATTAGTTTAAGAAACAGTGTCTACGAGAAAAGAAAGAAAATTTGTGGTTTTAAAAAGTTATAGTTGTTCCACATCAGAATACCTAATGAAATAAAACTATTTCTATCTGAATTTGAGCTGTTCATTAGAAATAAACTTTAGGTTTTACACTATATCTGAATTAACTAGTCTACAGACCAGTTTAGAAAAGAATCAAAAAGTCTACAGTCATGTAATTATGACAATACGACATTCCCATTAAGGTCTACTACAGTTTAGCTTCAAAAGTATAAATGTAAATGAGCAAATGACATTTTGTTTAGATAAATGTCTTGGAGAAAAACTAGGGGGTGGAAATCAGTGTATATGGTTATGAAGCCAATAAATATCTGCAGACACAATAGAACTGAGGTTTGTGTTAAGAAATACTTTGAGATGAAAACCTAACTCTAGGCTATATTCTGTCCTGCAAATGCTATCATAAAACAATCACTTTTATTTTGATTTTTTTTACGTTAAAAACTCATGAGTACCCACCTTGTATAACTACTATGAAACTTGGTCAAGTTTACAGAAGGAGGGATAAGGCTCTCATACCTTTGTCACAGCTGTTCTCACTTTCTTGTTTTTCTGCCACAAGCTCTAAAACAGGTTCTGTGGGCTCTGTTTTTTCCTCCACTTTCTCCCTTTCTTTCTTCGACTCACATTCTCTTTCCTGTTCTTTTATCTTTTGTAGTTCTTTTTCCTTTTCCCTCTGTCGTTCTAATGCTCTCTCTTTTTCCTGCTTTCTTTCCTTCTCCATTTCTCTCTGCTTCTCCAGCTCCTTCTCCTTCTCCTGCTGCCTCTCCTTCTCTTGATCCCTTTCCTTCTCCCGCTCTTGTTCTTGGTCTTTTTCAAGTTCTTTCTCCCGCTCCCGTTCTTTCTCTCTCTCTCTTTCCCTGATTTCCTCTGGAGACGGCTGTTTCTCCACAATGCCAAGCTTCTCATCCAGGCGTTTCAACTTCTCTGCACAGGCTGCCTTCCGCTGTTCCTCCATTCTTCGCTCCTCCTCTTCACGCCGCTTACGCGCTCTTTCTACTGCTGCAGAGATTTCAGACTGTTGTCTTCGCCTTTGCTTCCATATTTCATCCTCATCAGGGACTTGCTGCTTGGGGGGGAAAGGGCTTGGTCTTCCAGGAACTGCCTGTCGATCTGGAGGTGGAGGATGCTGAAACATTATCAGAGTGTGAGAACTCTATTTCTGACCAACACTGGGCACCAGAGGGATGGGGAAGTAGGGGGGAATACCCCATGAAAATAACAGGGAAAAAAAAGCATTAATCTTTATAACTTGCTCAATTAAGACAAGAATAATTAAATAGGCCATTCAATATTGGCGGTATACCTCTTTATTGTGCCAGACATTACTGTTAACTTGGTATTTGAGTGAAATTAAAAGCACAACACTGAATCTCAATATCTAAATGTAGGGAAAAAAAGAATTTAGAGTGAGTCCTTTAGCAGCACCTGTCAAGAGAAGAAATGCCAAAGTTCCAAAATATCCAAAATGGCGCGTTTGAAACATGTTAAGATTAAAGGATAACAGGAAAGAACCAAAGGGCCAAATAACAAAATAAAGACGACAAACAGTGTAGAGGGAGACAGTGCTGCGAATGACACCCAAAAGGAGAAGAAATTCCGAGAATCAGCCTGGGTAGAGACGATAATATCTCACGCTGAAAGACCAGAGAAGGATACTTAGAATCCAAAGTGGAGAGAGAGAGGATCACTAAGAGATTCAAGTTTCAATGTCTTCATCTTCATTACTGTGTTACAAAACAACAGTGATGAAGTTTAAAATGACTGCCAACAACTATGCAAAAACAAGCAGGATGAAAAAGGCACAAAATAGGCTGAACCACAAAGAAAAAAAATTAATGCAGATTTCATTGAAGTATAATTTGTATAAAATGTGATACACATACTTTAGTGTGGTTTGACGAGTTTGGACAAATGTGTAATTACATGTGTGACTGAGACATACATTTTTAATTACTACTTTATCCCCCCTTCCTGTGATGCCAAGAACCCTTAACCCTAACCTTGAGTAGTTTTGCCTATCCTATAATTTCATATAAATGGATGAAGGTATAGTATCTTTTGTGTGTCACTTCTTTTGCTCAGAATAATGGTTCTGAGGTTATCTGGTGTAGTAGCGGTTTGCTCCATTTCATTGATAAATAGCACTCCAGTACAGGTACATCATTTCATCTATGGAGGACATGTGGACTGCTTCCAGATTTTTAACTATGATTAAAAGACTATGAATATTCATGCACGAGTCTTGTGTAAATATTATTTCTTTTGAATAAATAGCTAGGAGTAAAACTCACATGTCATATGTAAATGCTACATTTTACAAGTAAGTGCAAAAGTGTTCTACAAAGTGGTTATAAAGTTTTACAGATTCACCTGCAATGTGTAAGAGTGCCAGCTGCTCCACATCCTTGCCATATTTGGCAAGCATAGGTGTGTAGCAAATCTCACGTAGTTTGACTCTGAAATTCCCCACTGACTTTCCATGTGTTTACTGGCCATTCCTGTATTTTCTTTTACGAAGAGAAAGTTCGAAATCAATTTGGTGGGCTATTTGTCTTCTTATTAAGCTGTAAGGTTTTATTTATATATAGACCAGTGTAAGTGCTCTGTCAGATGTACTAGGAATCTTTCTAGATTCCTAATTTATCTTTGCATTTTTAGAAGATATTTTTCAAAGTCCAATTGACCAATTTCTCTTCCTTTTACAATTCATGACTTTTGGGTCTTATTCAAGAAATCGTTTAGACTCAAGTTCAGAAAGTTTCTTCAACAGTTTCTTCCATGTGTTTTAATTTTGGCTTCTATGTATAGAGAAATGTTATATATAGTGAGTTTTCAGTAGTTAAGAGGACGGGGGCTGGCAGAAATGGTAGATGCAGATATCATAGCAGCCAGGGAAGACCTGTGGTGGTAACTATGATCATAATATGATCCCAGGAAAAGAGCTTCAAGTTACAAGAAAGACAAGGTAAAAAGTCTTGAGGCTGGAATAAAAAACAATAAAAATAAAGTTTCTGTGATGAGCCATGGAGAATAGCAGATGAAAAGTAGACAGGCACTGAAAGATAATGGTAAAGATCAGAGCAAGGAATGATTGATGTAGATAGAATTTGTGTTTTGAGTAGCAGGTGAGCAGGCAGCCTAAGAGGAAAGCAAGATCTGTTAAGAACCTATTTCAGGTTAGTGTGGCGAGGCACACCTATAATCCCAGGGGCTTGGGAGGCCGATGCAGGGAGATAGCTAGTTCAAAGCCAGCCTCAGCAAAAGCCAGCACAGGCAAAAACAATTCAGTGAGACCCTTCTCTAAAGAAAAGGGCTGGGGACGTGGCTCATCGGTAAAGTGCGCCTTAATTCACTTCCCAGTACCACAAGCAAACAAAAAACCGTATGTCAATGGTTCAGATGAGTAGTAGCAAGTAGTCAGTATATGAATACATTTTGAAGGTAGAGGTGATAGAATTTGTTGATAGCCAAAGCTGAATGATGAATAATAAAGAAGGAAAAGCTAAGAGTACTTCCAGGTTTCAGCCTGAGCAAATGATGAATCACAAAATATTGTGAGTCATGGACCAAGTTTTTAAAAGAAATGTTTTAAGTCTGGAGAAATAAATTACATCAACAATGCTGTTACAATACAATGAAGACAAGATAACTGGATTTGTCAAGATCAAAGTTGTCACTGACTTTGGCAGTAATAATTTCAAAGGTATAGTGGAAGATCGAAGGTTACCTGGAGAGGGTTAATAAATGAGCAGCAAAAATGTGTACATAACTCATTAAAAGAATTCTGCTATGAGGAAGAACAGAGAAGCAGGGTAGACACTATGGAGGGATGGAAGGGCAAGGCCCGAAGTCATGTCACAAGAACATTAGGAAATGACACAGATTGGAATCCAGGGAAAAAGTTAAAGGATTGTCTTTACTAGCAAGGGCAATAAGAAGAAAGGTAGAGTATATGGGGCGCTTGAATGTACTTAAAACTTACCTGTTGTGCAAGCAATTTTGGAGGTGGTGGCAGATGTGAAGATGGTCCACGTTCCTATTACAAAGAAAGAATTACTAAAAAGTATTCAGATAAGAAGCCCATTTGTCCTTTTCTCTTGTTAATAAAAGTACATCCATCACTCACCATAATATTACTTTCTGTAGAACTGCTCTAGAGTTTAATAAGACTAGATCTCAAATGCACTTTGAAAGTACAGAATTTTAGTGAAGTAATTCTCACCTGGATAGGGAGAGGTATACCTCTAACTATTAAATTTTATTTATATAAACACAGTTCTTTTCATAGGTTTTTTTTTTTCCTAATGGCAAACTTCCCTTAAGTCTTTTGTGAAGAAATTATCATTCTCCATCATGCCAATGAATTCAACATATCTACTAAAATATTATTTGAGCTGGGCTCAGTGGTGTATGCCAATAATTCCCAAATAACTTTGGTGGCTGAAGCAAAAGGATCACAAATTCCAGGACAGGCTCAGCAACTTACCAGGACTCTAAAAAACCTAAAAGAGATGTTTTCTTAAAACAAAAAAATTAAAGGCCCGGGATGTATCTCAGTGTTAAAGCACCCGTGGGTTCAATCCCCAATACTAATGAATGAATGAATAAAAATTTGAAAAATTGGGGCTGGGGATGTGGCTCAAGCAGTAGCACGCTTGCCTGGCATGCATGTGGCCTGGGTTCGATCCTCAGCACCACATACAAAGATGTTGTATCCGCCGAAAACTAAAAAAAAATAAATACTAAAATTCTCTCTCTCTTAAAAAAAAAAAATTGAAAATTCACAACAGTCAAGCTATAGAACCAACCTAAGTGCCCTTCAACAGATGAATGGAGAAAGCAAATGTGGTACATATACACAATGGAATATTACTCAGCCATAAAGAAAAATGAAATTATGTCATTTGCCGGTAAATAGATGGAACTGGAGGCTATCATGCTAAGCGAAATAAGCCAGTCCCCAAAAACCAAACGCCAAATGTTGTGATATATGGATGCTAACCCATAACAAGGCAGAGTAGGAAGGGGAAGAATTTAAAATCACTGGATTAGATAAAGGGGAATGAAGGGAAGGGAGCAGGGTTGGGAAAAGGAAAGACAACAGAATAAACTAGACATAACTTTCATTTGGGTCATATATGAATACATAACCTGTACAACTCCACATTATGTACAGCTACAAGAATGGGATCCTAATTGGAATGGGTTATATTCCATATACATCTAACTAATCAAAATACACTATTATCGTGTACATCTAAAAAGAACTAAAACAAAAAACAAAAAAACCACAACACTATCCCTGGTAAACAGATATGCAAACGTCCTCAATAAAGTCAAGCAAACTAAATCCAACAGCACATGAAAAAAATTATTTGAAAAATCATTTATTTTCAGGGAAATTAATTTATTCATTGATGGCTCACTAAAATGCCTTTAAAATAAATTCCAAACTCCCTTTTATTACATGTAAGACTTCATAAGTGGTTCCTTTGTTGTTGTTTTTGAGATTCTGGGGATGAAACTAGTTCATGCTAGGTTAACAGCTCTACCACTGAGCTATATCCCTAGCCCTAATGAGTGGTTCATAAGTATTTGGCTTCTTTTTTCCAAAAAGAGGCTATGAGCCATCTCTTTTGAGTTCCCTGAAGGAACACGTTCTTCTGTGTTTTGTATGAGTGCAACAAATATATGTTGACTATATTATGATTCCTTAGTTAAGAGTTAAGTGGATGCTCTGAAGGTACGTACCCCTGTTCTCCCAGGGTATAATGCAGCTCTAGCTACCCTTTACCATCTCAAAAGTGAGAGCAAGTGTACCTGTTGCCCATATACATTTCTTCCTTTACAATATTAAAAATGACTCAGGTTTCTTAGCTTTCCATACTATTTGTGATTCCCTAAAAAGATGGTGCTGTATTTCATACATGGGGCTAAGATTTATAGTTTTCAGTAAATGATAAATCGCTTCAAAATGTTGTCTTTACTTTGGAAAAACAGCACTCTCTCTCCATTTTGACATGACTGACCAATTGCAAAGGGGAAAAAAAAAGGCAAAATGTCAGTTTTTGTATGATAATTTTAGCTACTATACTGATAATACCTGTTAATATGCAGTAAAAACTACGATGGGGTTTAGGGCTACTTTAAAAAATACAGTTCCCTTCCAACTCTATAAAATTAATCCACCAAGTATCAGTACTGGCAAAGACCCGTGGAGCCCAACAAACCTGATTAAATGGAGGTCCTTTCCCATAGGGACCTTTTGCTACTGGTGGCTGAGCAGATGTCTGAGACGATGATTTAGTGTTGCAAACTTCATCTGCTTCTTTTCGGTTTTCAGTGCTTTCAGAGGTTTTGGAACCTTGATCCTCACTGAAGAGTCAGAATGCAGAGGAAATAATAAAGTGGATAGATTTTGCCATAAGTAAATATATTTTCAGTATGTTAAAAAAATGACTTCTGAACAGTTTCAGGATGGGCAACATACCAAAAAAGGAGATAAATATACACTTTGTGGGCTGGGGACTGTGGCTGTCCAGATTTATGATCATGAAGCACAAAGTTCAACACAGTAGTTGCAAATATGGACACTTGGACCGGACAAAAAGGAATATAAACCCATCATTTTGAATCTCCTCGATCCTAAAATGCTTATCTGAACTCAACTAAGTATTTCTGGAAATACTATGTAACTGTATTCTAATTAAATGAAAAAAGATGAACCAAGCTATAATATCTTCAATATTTCAAATCACAGGCATCTCATAAATGATAATGAAACTATAGTGTATCACAATGCTATGGCTGAGAAACTATACCAAAAATTGCATGCAAATTCCTATGTGTTAAAAACTTACATTACTCATACATTCCTGACTCTGATGCCCCTTTATTTTAGAAGATATGAAAGCTCCTACTCCGACGACCCTCATGCTTGCCAAGATTAAAAAAATCAAGGACTTGAAACTGCTGTAGTAACCAAAAGAATGTTTTCCATTTTTGTAAACACAGAGTGGGTCAAGCAAGCAACATTTTAAAATGGTACATACTAATACTGACTCTCAAAATAATTCCCATTAGATGTTAAGCATCTAAACATCCCTTTATTTTAAATGTTATTCCTTGAGAAATATCAAACCTTAACTCCTTGATTAGCTGCACTGTGTTATTTTGACTCATTAATCACCCTAATTCAGTAAAACTCCTTGAAGGACAATGAAGAAATTCTATAGACAAAAAACAAATGTCTATGAATGAGACCTCTACTCATAAATAGCCAATATTCTTTCAACAAACTCATATTAGTAGTAGTAAAAGATACACCAACAACTTACCTGCTGTTCTCTTTAGGACTACTACTTCCTTGCTCATCATCATCACTGAAATTCAACTGTTCGGTATAATCTACTTCCATCTGAGCACCTGTCAGATTAAGGAAAACTCAGAAAGAATGCTTTAAAAGCATATAAAAAGTTAAAGTGTTTAAGCAATTTTGCCTCTTACCTGCCCAACCTTCATCAGCTTCAGCATCGAGGTTATCAAATTTATCAAGCTCCTTCAGTTCAGATGCACTGAGGATGGATGGGCGCTCAGGCTCAGAGGCCCATGACGGAGGAGGACCTCTTCCCCGAAGGCCTCTAGTGAAAAGGATGTTACAAAAGGAAAAGATGAAAGTTTTAATGATACTAAATTGGCAGAATGTGAAAAGATTGCATTTAGGTCATTTCAATTCAACATGCTTTCAACATCAAGACATACAAAATGGGGGTTAGGATTGTGGCTCAGTGGTAGAGTGCTTGCCTGGCACTTGTGAGGCAGTGGGTTCGATCCTCAGCACCACATAAAAATAAATAAATAAAATTAATTTATTATTATTTTTTAAAAAGACATAAAATATTTGGCAATGATATGAGTATGAAGAAATTAACAGTGATCCATCAACACAGGAATGTATTTAAACACACAATTCTTACATGATAGCTAAAATGGTTCTTAAACATTCTTAAATATTTAAAATAAAACAAATATACTAAAATATGATGAAAACAAATTTCAAAATATATAACATAGAAAAACCATCACTCAAAAGGATGTTCAAGTATCATTCAGCGAAAAGGAAACAGAAATGGAGAGTGATTTACATCATGAAAAGAAAAAGGAGAGAAAAAAGTATTATCAATTTTAGGACCATGCTTTCCTATTACCAGAATTTTATATCAATTAAAGCGGGGAGTTGCACTAGGTACTGAACCCAGGGGCTCTTAACCACTGAACCACATCTCCAGCCCTTTTTCATTTTTGTTTTGAGACAGGACCTTATCTTGCAAATGTCCTGTCTTAGCTTCCCTGAGTTGCAGGGGTTATACGCATGCACTCAGTGCCACACTCAGCTCAATCAAATTTTTAAAGAATAAAGTATTTTATAAGAGCAAGTCAATTGTGTTTTAGTGGCAATTTGTACTTTGGGAACAGGAGAAAAAAAAACATCACAATTGTTTCAAAATTCAAAAAAATCTTTATAGGAAAAAATACACACAGACCACACACACATATTCCTTGTAAACTTTGTTTAATAGCCTTACTTGTTTGTTTCAGATAAAGAAGGTGGGAACCTCATGGGACCATGAAGAGGAGGATATGCCATCCTTGGATACTGCTGAAACATCTGAGAAGAAAACAAAACCATTGAATTAAGCAACCTTAGTTAAATTAAAAAACAAACAAACAACAACAAAAAAATCACTGACTAGGCCTGAAAGTATAACTTACAGAATGAATGGTTAAAATAAGCAGTATTATTACTAATTCAATTTATCTCTGATATACAGTATCACCTGCCCTCCCTAACAAGCCATTGGGTAAATTATTGCGTCTACCAAGTCTTTATAAACACAGTCACTAGAGCACATTCTGAGTAACTTCAGTATCCTAGTAATAAAATTAAAGGAAAAAAATGATTGTGCAATGACATGAAAAATTTAAAAGACAACATTAAACACATGTATACCCCAGAAACCTGCAGTCTTATCCAAGTGAGAATACTTGAATGGGAAATAATGTGAACTTTCTCTCAAAAACAGAAATACGGTGAGAAGTACAGTCACTGATGAATCTGAATCTCAATTCATATTACAGTCAGGGATAATCCATATCTCAAAGAATTAAGGGTAATAGGGAGCTAGCTACTTGGAGATTTTCTATGGATAAGTGACAGAAAATGGATTCTTTTTTTGTTTGTACTGGGTACTGGGGATTGAACTCAAGGGCACTCCACCACTGAGTCACATCCCAGCCCTATTTTGTATTTTATTTAGGGAGAGGGTCTCACTGAGTTGCTTAGCGCCTCACTTTTGCCCAGGCCAGCAGGATTATAGGCGTGTGCCATGTGGCTGGCAGAAAATGGACACTAAATCAAGTACTGCACAGGTGATAATTACAAATCAAGGCTCAAACAGTTCAAGAGTATGCACTCTTTGGGAACTAGACTGAGAAGCTAAACTTTAGACAATAAAAGATAGATTGTGAAGGCACTAACACTAAGGGGTTTAGCCCATGATTTGGAAGGGAACAGTTTGAAGGAATGCTTGGTCATTTACTACTTGCTTATATCCAACTCAGATTAGGTACATATTATTGTATTTCCTTAAACAGTTAATTTGTATCCTGAAACAGAAGATTAGTTTTTCTTTAAAAAAAAAAAAGAAAGAGAGAGATAGAGGAGAAAACTACCTTGCACTTGAAGAAAGGCTACATTTATTTGATCATGCTACTTAAAGAGGTAGATAGGAAAGGAGTAAAATTAATTAAATAGCAGCCAAAACTTAATTGTGGAAGTCTTCTGTTTGGGGAATACTCTGGAGAATTTTTAGTTCCATCACACATCTCTAATGAAGTTAGTAACCAAAATGTTCATAGGTAAAGTTACATTAAATACGCTTTCTGATCATGTGACCCGAAATGCTTAAAATTCAAGAATTTGCCACAAAATTAATATGGTACTCTTTACATTCTCAATCGATAGTAGTGGTTTTAAAATGTTTCATTTTTGATACTTAGTAGAACACTATTCAAATAAAATCATTGAATGGGAATGAAACCCACTTAGATGCCCCTTTCCTTCTCTGCTGCAACTTATTATCCATGCCTGGAAGTTCAGAATACTTTGGTAGCACAATAGTTCAGAACACTATTAGGAAACAAACAGTTGGCTATGAATCATTTTTCAACACAGGTCAGCATAAGATTCTTATCAGAGCTGGGGTTGTGGCTTGGTGGTAGAGCACTTGCATGTGTGAGGCACTGGATTCAATCCTCAGCACCATATAGAATAAATAAAAAAAGGTCCATTAACAATTAAAATCTATATTAAAAAATACTTATCATACTCCCAAACGTCTTAGTTCTAGAACTAGGGACTGAATCAGAACCTTGTACATAAAAAGCACTCGCTCTATCACTGGGCTATATCCCCAGACCCCATAAAATATTTAATAAGTAATTTCATTAAATAATTTCTCTATAATTCTAAATAATAATTAATTAAATAATGGTTAAAAATAGAAAAAAGAAATAGAAAATATGATGGATATTTAGAACTCGAATACTTAGAAGTTAAAACTACAAACAGTACTAAATTTCTCTTTTATGAGTAATTCAGCTTCTGAAAAATGTAAATGTAGTTACCTAGAAAGATGTAAATTATTGTAAAACTTCACAGCAGACTGAAAGCAAACAAAAGAGCGAGGGCACTGGAGCTAATTATTAGTGTACAGGAAACAACAAGGTCAGAAGTACTTATGAAACATGCACATATAGGTAGAATCAACAAAATCCAGACTCTCATAAACGCCCAAGGATAACAATTTAAACAGATAAACTTTGAAAACGAGAGGTACCCACAGATAACAAGAGAAATATGAACCATTCTCAAGAAAAGGATGTTGCAAGGATCACAATTACAGTCAAAGAAACTGGGATAATGACATGATCATATTTCAGAATCATAAGGAATTCGTTTTCTTTTTAAATGTTAATAATGGCACTGTGCATTCCCCCTGTAAGTCTTTACTGGGGATTGAATCCAGGTGTGATCTACCAATGAGTTACATTCCTAGTCCTTTTTATTTTTTGACACAGGGTCTCGCCTGGCTGGCTCTGAACTTGGCTGGCTCCTTCCTCTGCCTAGGATTACAAGAATATGCCATCCTTCCCAGCTAATGTAGGTATTAACCTTTTTTGTGCCTTGGGCAATTTGCTATATCCAATGGATCTCTTCTCAGAGAAGTATTTCAAATCTGTAGCCTAAAATACATAGTAATACAAAGAACAATTATACTAAAATTCTATTTTAATATTTTAAAAAGAATTTAATATATGGTATGTATATACTTATTGTGATCTGCCAGTGGTCTAATAACTATTTTTAAGTCATGTTGACTGTAATGTAATAAGAATAGATACATGATACTTATAAATGATAAACAGAGCTGATATCCTTATGATTTCTTTCCTATATTTATAATCAAAGAAAATGCTCAAAAACAAAGATTTAAATCTTTTCCTCATTCCAATTCTCTTTGGATCCCGAATCAAAAAAAAACCCTTTCTTGGGCGCTTGCTTATTTAGCAATACTCACATAAGGAGGCATCATAGCTCTACATTGGGAAGCAAGGGCAGGCTGCTGTCCATTCAGCTTAGCCTGTGGAGGGCCACAAGCTATCCTCTTTTCCACCACTTTGAGGATGTCATTTTGTTCTGATGTCACAGCTGTGCCTTCATCCTGGCCAAGAAGTTTCTCATCCTGGTCAGATGAAGAGGGTGAGCCAGCAGACTTTCCACCATCTCTCCAGCAAGCAACATCTGGTATGATCAGACAGAAACAAAGGGGTAAGGGAAAAAAAAGGTCTGAAAATGGAACAACAAAACCAATCCAGACATATTTCAAAGAAAATATAAGCAAGTAAGTACCATAAAGGAACAGGGAAGGTTTAATATGGACACCACCAATGCTCCCAAGGTGTTTTGGGTATTCTAGAGCAGTGGCTTCCAAACAGATATGCTGCTCAGAGGTTGCCCTCACAAGCCAATATGGGAGTGAGTTTTTGAGTGTGTGTGTGTGGAGGGTTGGGGGGTGGATATTAGAATTCTCTCTAAGAATTGATCAGCATTTGACAAAGACATTAAAATAATTGCTTGCATTTGGTGGTTGTGACAGATGGACATGTTTCAGGACAAGATAGGTGAATTTTCTTGAGGGAAGGTTAACAATGATGCTCTCATTTGTTTTCAGTCAGTCATTGCTAGTGACATCTGTCCTGACAGCAGATTTAGTGAGATTATCTGGTAAACTAAAGAAATTAACCAAATGAAACTGCTACATTGTTTTGCCAGGAAACCTGGTGTAGTGGCCTGCCTCAAGATGGCCTAAACGGTCTCTACCTCCTGGAATTCAGCTCTCTGTGAAGTCACACCATGCAGTTCACCAGGGCTGGCCTATACAACCTGTAGATGATGGCAGAAGTGATAGCATAGCCTTTCCAGATTAGGTTATAAAGGATTGTAGGCTTTTTTTCAGTTATGGGACATATTTGTCTTTCTCCAGTTAAAATTGTGTCAGCTGTCAGCTTAGCTCACTGCGACCTTGGCTATATCCTATTTTGGATTCCTGACCCTCAGATACTGTAGAAAATCATACACTCAGTTTAGTTGTTAAGACAACAAACTAAACAAACATTGCCAAATTTGTTATTCAGAAATAGATAATGGGTGAAAATTCAACTGAAAAAACAAAACAGTGGAGTCCTATTATGAACTCACTGGCCACATTATGAAGATTTAACAAATAAAAGATAATTTATTCAGATTTGGCAAAAAAACAAGCGGAAAGAAATATAAATGTAAGAATTACACTTATATTTTTGTTTTTAGTTTCCTTGGTTTGAGTTCAGAAAGCAAGGAATCACTGAATATTAAAGACAGTAATAAATAGATATAATTCACAAATAAACAAGTGTATACTGGGGAAGGCTGTTCAAAAACTTTTACTACTGTCAAGAAGACCAAAGATGAGTGTACAAAGTAGTCACCGAAGCACCTTGCCAAAGTGTAAATTTTGATTATACATTTCTAACATGTTGTCAAGTTACAGTGATATAGTTATTACAAAAGTCATGTTTGAGTAACAAGTGAATGCAGCACTGGTCTGTCTTTTCAAACTAGGCAAGCCATAAATATTCAAGACCACTGCACAGTTATAATCTCATTCTGTAATTTTATTAAACAGAAAATTCTCTTACTTGGTGGTCTTAAACTGGGTCCAGGTCCGTAGTTGTCATCATTTGCTTCTTTTTCTTTTTTTTCCTGATCCCCAGCTGCCTGCAGGCTGGGAAATTCCTGCTGAAACTGACTATTCACCTGGATTCCTACGGGTTTGAGGGGTGGGGGAAGAAAGATAACTTTTACAAAGATCATTCAATCAACCCTCCGAGGACAGGGTTCTTTTTTGCATCTTTCTAATAAATCATTCCACATTTTGTCACTGTTCATATCCGTAAGTCTTCTAAAATTTAACTCAAATCCTTCGAAAAGTTAATGAACAGCCATGAGGAGATAACAACCTAAGAAACAAACCTGCCAGATATTTCCGAAAAGATTCATTTGAGAAGAGAAGCAAGTGAGGAAAAAATTAAATTCTGTTTCTCTTTTATTGTGGGTTCTTTTACTTCCAAAAACAAGCCAAAATCCTTTCCTAGAAACTTTTAAGAACTAGTTTAAGCTGTATCACTCAAATAAACTTTTATGAATATGCACTGCCAAATACCAAAGTAAGACTAAAATGTCTTCATTTACTTTACTGCCTTTATTTAATTTCACCCCTAATAAACTAACTGCACCTCACTGTTCAACCATCTATCTATCTACTTGTCTATTTTTATGATTCTATAAATTAAAAGAGTTAATTTTATTAGTTCCTGAGGGTCTGAATCAACTCTTCCATGAAGTGCAAATGGAAAAATTAAATTCTGCTAGGGATTTCATGATTCCTTAGGGGCACCGGAGTATCATAGCTGCTGTGCTTTATGGCTACCCTCTAGCTGTTGTCTATGCAGGAAATCACAACAGCATGATTGAAACAGAGAAGTTGGTGGGCAGGGATTGAAATGAATATGGTTTCTAACAGTCTACACAACATCTGGATACATTTATGTGTTAAAAGTGGAAGGTACAGCTTTGGGCACATGGGGGTAAAGATAAAAAACACGAAGCAGGGGCTGGGGATGTGGCTCCAGCGGTAGCGCGCTCGCCTGGTATGCGTGCGGCCCGGGTTCGATCCTCAGCACCACATACAAAGATGTTGTGTCAGCCGAGAACTAAAAAATGAATATTAAAAAATTCTCTCTCTCTCTGTCTCTCTCTCTCTCCCCCACTCTTTAAAAAAAAAAAAAAAACACGAAGCAATGGATAGTACTTAACAAGGGAGGCTTTACACTATCATTAGATCACAAATGGCTCTTGACATTGAAATTTAAGTAGCCCAAGAGATTTTAAGAGATCCTTTCTAGGGATCTAAATATATTCTTTGACAAAGCTTCCCATCCTACCAAATCAGTCTGCTCCTCATCTCCTGCATGGCTGCTCAGTAACTATTAAACCTAACCAGATTTCCCAGCTAATGTCCACTTACCATCTCCTTGCCCACCTTGCTTGTTACTGGCCCATGATTTGGGAGCAGGTGCTACTTCTGGGGGAGCTGCAACCCCAGGTTTTGGCTCTGCTGGTGACACTTCTGGTGCTCTTAAAAAAAATATGAATCCATTATTTCAGATATTGCATATTTAAATAAAATCACTTACATGTAAGGCAAATCTGTACAGAAATTAATTTGGTTACATATTCACTTACAGATGCATCTCCCATAAATGTCTCCCTCTACAACACCCCTTTAAGTGAATTAAGCTGTTTTTGTACCCATTCATTTCTACCTTTGAATAACCTAATGGTATGACATCATTGCTTGTTTTGTTTTTTAAAAACAAAACAACAACAACAACAACAAAACCCACTTATTAGCTGGGTAAGGTGGTACACACCTGTAATCCCAGCAACTTTGGAGGCTGAGGCAAGAGGACTTGCAGCCTCAGCAACTTAATAAGACCCTGTCTCAAGATAAAGTTAAAAGGGCTGGGGATGTACTCAGTTGCAAAGTGCCCTGCATTCAATCCCTAGCACCCCATCACCACTAAAATTACTGAACATTTATTTTATTTTTATTTTTTAAACATAATTTTTAGTTGTTGATGGACCTTTATTTTATTTACTTATTTCTATGTGGTGCTGACAATCAAACACAGTGTCTCACACATGTGAGGCAAATGCTCTACCACTGAGCCCGAGCCCCAGCCCAGGAGTGAACCTTTATAAATGTAGGTATCTGCATACATACAGTCTGGACTGGTGCAGTAAGCAGGGGGCTAAGACTAGGAAAGCTCTCCATCTGGCAGTCCACAGGTCCATCACTGCACTCATTACTGTAATTTCAAACAGGTAACAGCAACCTGTCCTATCCATTTCCACGAGTAAAAGGTTTTTAAAAGGGTGTACAGTTTTATTATTCAATCCTTATAAGGTAGTAATGCTTAAAAATGAAAAGAGTTTAATAAAAGGATTAATAAATGACAATGCATTTCTGGTACAACTAGACCTGTAACTGACCTGTTAGTATACAATAATTCTACTACAGCTAATAATCACAGACCAGAAGTCCACTCAATCTTGTACTTGAATGATCAAATTTACTATTTAAAACTCCTTACACAGGAGCATAAAAATTTGATAATAGATATAGGCAAAAAACCTCACTGAGTACTGAAACGCTCATCCAACTTTCAAAATTACTACTATTCATCTTGGCCAGTTAACTGAAAGTCTGACAGAAGATTAATTATTCGTTGAATGAGTGATGATTAATAAAGACACTTCTAATTCTATCCCAGCTGTCTTGCCAATTCTTTGTTCATCCAATACTGAGAGCCAATGACATACCAGACAAAGTTTCAATCCCGGAGCAACCAAGCAGACAGAAATCTTTAGAATAGAATTTAGGTAACAACCACTTCTTGTTATTAGAAAGAGACTGATTTGCTTAAGGGAGGGAGAGGAGGAAGAGAAGGAAGCTTGATATAGGCTATGACATAATCAAAATTGTGATTAGCAATTCTAGCATTTCTTCTACCCTGACAAATATAAATAAATACTACTACTAGCCTCACTGGTAAGGAAAATCAATCAAAAAGGGCATGAAATATGCAGAACGGGAAGCATACTGCTTGGCACATAGCAAGTACTCAAATATAACTTCTCTACAAAGAAAGGGGAACTGTTTCATTTCTTTAACAAATATTGACTCACTTTTCTTCTTCATGCTGTTCTTGTTTTGATGCCCATCCTGTGCCATCTTTAGGCACAATATTCACATTAGGATCATTGCCTTTGTTTTCCGCTTTGAGACTTGGAAGGTTAGCAGGTGGGGGCATGCGCCGTGAAATACCAACTTTTCCAAGACTTTGTAACCCATGTCGAGCTGCAACTAAAAGATCAATAACATCAATTTTCTTAAAACATCTATTTTATCACCTGCTTTATTCAAACGATACAGAAAACAAGAATTAATTCAATCTTTCAATGATTCCATTCATTCTTGCAACATATAATTAAATGTAGAAACATTAAACAATCAAGTCATTCAACAGAAAGTTCAAAAATTCTAATAATGCAGCCTATACCTCTATACAGTGAAACATCCCTAAATACCAGCTACTTAGGAGGCTGAAACAGGAAGACCACTTGAGCCCAGGAGTTCGAGGCCAGCCTGGCAATAGTGAGTTTCCGATTTCAAACAAAACACAAATTCACAACCAAAACACAATTCTAATAAATGCAACCCAATATGCTATGAAAAAACAAAACAAAGCAAAGCAAAGAACAGTAAACCTGTTGATAATGCTAGACTTGGAATTTTTTCAGGGAGTCTATTCCAAACTAAACAACTTGGAATATTACAGAACATGTTGACTATATGTCCAACAACACTGCTAATATACCATAAATGGTATAATTTTCACTGTATACACTGGGTTCAAGGAATAAAAAAAAAATTAAAAATAAAACAAGAAATATAGACTTTCTCTACTTAATACTTAATAAATGCATGATCTAATATACAGCTCTATGCCTATTAATTTCACAGACTATAAATTCCCTTTGAAATCAAATTGCTCTACATATTTTCCTGACAACAAAGAGGAAAAACATTTTAAAAGGCTACTAAAGGTACAAAATTTCTTTTGTCAGATATTTAATTCATATCTCCTAAACATGTGTGCATACAAAAAAGGCCAGTGTAAAAGAGACTGAACCATCAGGCCAGTCCCAGCTTCTAACAGCAGCAGTTTGGACATGTCATCTACAATAACAAAGCAATACCATAAGAACTACTCACCTGTAGTTTTCTGAGTTTCCAGTGATTTTCCCTTGTAAGTATTAAATAAACTGAGTGTTGCATACTTTTTCCCATCCTTTGCTTTTGTGCTCTGGCCTGACTTCTCCGACATTTCGGTGGAAACACATCTAGTCCAAAACCTCCTGCCACACCCTTTAAAATCAGTCTTTAAAATGGACATAAGAATGAAACATGAGGAGGAAAATTTTAGAATTAGTTGACTAAAAGCATTTACAAATTCAAATGTTAATTGAAAAATTTTTAAAAAACTGATAAAACGAAGATATTAATTTTCAGTAAATCACACCAATGACAATTTCACAGACCTCTTTGATATCAAATTCCAATAGCCAATATGTGACAAAATTAATCACAATAAACTACGATGAACTTGGCAAATAATAATATTTATGGTTTATAATAGCTTAACAGCATCACAGAGAATGATAGCTATTATAATTCATGCTGAGAAGAACAGTTCAAATATAAAGAATCTATGAAGATTATTTATTTAATTGATACATTATTCAACCTAAGAGCTTTGAAATGACTGGCATCATTATCCTACATGTAGGGGACTCGAATACACTAGAAAGACATCATCATTCCCCTAAATGTGCAAGACACATCCTGACCCGAATCTAGTCTATTAATAAACAGGAGAAAGGGACACAGTTCTCTTTCATACTATTCCCCTTCAATTTAAGTGGGTAGGAACACACATCAATCTGAGAGATTTTTCTGGAGGTGTTAGGGCAGAAACAGGGCAAAAGTTAGCTAACTGCACCAGAGCTAAAAACATTGAGAATAGAAGCACAAGTGTAAAAGATAGCATAGCTTTGCACATACACATTTATAATAAATTACCTCCCTTGAGCTAGAATGCAACGGATTCATTAGCTACCAAAAGATTTACACTAATACACAATTTATTATCATGTAGAAAAACATACAAAAGAGGAATAGTAAATATTCACACTTTATGGCAAAATTAAGATTCAAGGAGATATTTTATCAGGCAAAAGAAAGGAACTGATTTACCAAGAAAAAGTCAATTTGTGCTTTGGTCCCCCATCTGATGGTTAACATCTAAGAACCTTTAAATCCTGCACCTCTTGTAATACCTACTCAAGCAGCACTTTGGAAGAGTCTTCCTATACCTCTATGAGAAAGAGACATGATAAGAAAGAAACTCCCTAAACTTCCCAGAAGCCAATATACAAGCCTACTTGCATCTACATCCATCCTTTCCTTCTTTCACCTATTATTACGGTGGTTCTCACATCTTCTGGAAACTTGTTAGAAATGAAATTCTACGGTCCCAGCCGCGTGTTTTAACAGATTCTCCAAATTAATTCCAAGAAAAAAGTTTAAGACTTACTGTAAATAGAAATATTCTAAACACTCACTACACATTAATATCACCTGGGGACTTAAAATATACCAATATGGGAGGAGGAGGCTGAGCATCAATTGTTATTTTTGATTCTAAGTAGTTTTAGAATCATTGCATCTTCCCATCCACAACCTCCCTTCCAATTAAAGTCAAGCCTTACCTTTGGATTCTCTATCTTTCAATTTTCTTCTCATCTAAGTTCTTCTCTGAAAGAAATGTCTTCTACTACTATGGCTTTTCAGTTACTAACTGATCATCTCAAATTAATATATGCAGTGCAACACTCTATGGGCCTAAAGAATGTACCCCATTGTTTATTTCTTTGTTTTGAGTATAGTTACAACTTATATCAGAACACAGGCAACTATTTCATATCAAGGTTTTAAGAAACAAACCTACCAACATTCTGCTTAAGAGGGAAGAGGGATGTGGTGGTTAAAAAATTGAGAAGCAACAAAGAAAATCTCTTATGTTTGAAAAAAATATATATATATACATATGTATTTTTAGTACCGTATATACGGTCTAAACTCAACAAATTGAAGAAGACTAACGGTAAGGCTATGAAGAGACTATTTACCAGAGAAATAAAAGTAGGCAAATGTATAAAAACATTCAATTTCACAACTGAGGAAAACAATGCAGCATCACAATTTAACCAAAAGGGTTATAAAATATCTGATTTCATTCTAGCCAGCAGAAAGTCAGTGTTTGAAAGGAATCATAAAGTGAATTTTAATTTCCCTAATAAAAAACAAAAACAATTAATGCAAATCCTTCTGAAACACCACAAAACAGAAGTATAGTGTATACTTTCAAACTCATGAGAACAGCACCATGTTGATACCAAAGCCACATAAGAAACCTACATGTCAGTATCTCTGATGAACACAGATATGAATATCCTCAATAAAATAACAGCAAGCTGAATTCAACACATCAATACTGAATGCCATGATCCAATGTAATTTATCTCAGGGATTCAAGGTTTATCGAACAAATGCAAACCAATTAATGTTATATACCACATCAACATAAAAACAAAAAAAACACCCGATCATCTCAATAAATGCAGAAGCATTTGATAATGTTTAGGACACTTTCATAATAAAAATTCTCAACAAAAAAAAAGGACGAAATGGAAGAAAGTTTCCTCATCAATAAAGGTCATCTATATAAATTCTAGAGCTAACATCGAAATCAATGAAAAATACTTTCTTTTTAAGATCGGGTGCAAGAACAGAAATGCCCATTCTCCCCACTTCTATTTGAGAGAGTATTGAAGTACTAGCTATATAAGTAAGGAAAGAAAAAGAAATAAGCCATTCAAATCAGAAAGGAAGAAGTAAAATTATCCATTTGCAAATGACATAATCCTATATGTAGAAAATCCTAAAGACTTCACAAAAAATGAATAAATGAATTTGGTGAGGAGCAGGACACAAAATCAGGTGCATTTCTGTATACCAAAAATGATCTATGAAAAGAAACCACCAAGACAATATAGTAACCATAGCATCAAAAAGAATAAAATACTCGGGAATAAATTTAACCAAGGACACAAAAGATCTAGACACTGAAAATTATGAAACACTGATCAAAGAAATCAAAGACAAAAATAGAGATACTCCATGCTCACACATTGGAAGAATACTGTTAAAATGTCCATAATAGCCAAAGTGATTTATTGATTGAATGTAATTCCTATTAAAATTCTAGTGGCATTTTTATCACAAATAGGAAAAAAAATCTAAAATAAGCACAGAGCCACAGAAGATGCCAAATAGACAAATCTCTCTCTCTCTCTTTTTAAAGACTGGGTCTCACAATGTTGCCCAGTTGTTGGGCTGCCTCAAGCTCCCAAGTAGCTGGGACTACAAGTTTGTGTGTGTGTGTGTGTGTGTGTGTGTGTGTATACACATCTGGCTCAAAGCCATCTTGAGAAAGAAAAGAAAAAGATCAAGGCTTCATACTCTTGATTTCAAATTACATTACAAAGCTGTGGTAATCCAACAGTATGGTTCTGGCACAGATACACAATGAAACCATAAACCAAAATGGCCCCCAAATAAATCCAAATACATATGTCCAACTAATTTGACAGGGCCAAGAAACCCTGGGGAAAGACAGTCTATAAATGGTGCTTGAAAATGGACTCTAATAACACAATACACGAAACCCAACTCAAAATGGATTTAAGAGCTAAATGCAATGTGAAACCATACTTTTAGAAGAAAATATAGGGGAAGTGCTCCTTGATAGAGACCGTGGTTTTGGATATCACATCAAAGACTTAGACAACAAAAGTAAAAATAAAGGGGACTGAATCAAACTAAAATTCTTTTGGCACAGCTTGGGAGAAAATATTAAGGAGTTAATAATCAAAATATACAGAACTCACAGAACACAACAAAACAATGGGGAATCCCACACTACCAGTTTTAAAAACAGTCAAAGAACCTGAATAAACATCTTTCTGATGAACACAGAATAATGCCAACAGGTAGTTGAAGAGGTATTCAACTTTACAAATCACCAGAGAAAACAAATCAAAACCACACGTGTCAGGATGGCAAGGTCATTTTTAAGGATGTGAAGAAAAGGCAACCATTGTCCACTGTTGGTGGAAATGTAAATCAGTAGGGTACTATGAATAACAGTATGAGAGTCCTCAAAAAATAAACAATATACACTAACATATGACCTTGTAATCCCTTTTGTGGGTACATACACCTAAAGAAAATGAATTATCACCTCGTAAAGATAATGTTCCCATATTCACTGTAGCATATTTGCAATAGCTAAGTGGGGAAACAATCAAATGCTAAAGTGTTTATCAACAGATGATGCATAAAGAAATGAGATATATATGGACAGGTACAAACACATACACATAGAATATTTTTCAGCCTTAAGAAAGCAGACACTGGGCTGGGACTGTAGCTCAGTGGCAGAGTGCTTTCCTAGCATGCACAAGGCACTAGGTTCAATCCCCAGACCAAAAAAAAGGTGATAAAGGAGACATTGCCATTTGTAACAACAAGGATGAATCTGAAAGACATGCTAAATGAAATAAGCCAGACACAGGTGAATACTACAAACACAACCCAGTGTTCGTGTGTGTGTGTGTGTGTGTGTGTGGAAACTTGGGGGTTTGGGGAGAGCTCAGATACAAGGAAAGAGAAGAATGGTGATTGCAAGGGGTGAGGAAGAGGAAATTAGAAGTAGGTCAAAAGGTATTGCCTTGCAGTTATGTAGGACAAACAAGTCTAAAGATCCAGTGAACAACCTGAGGATTTCAGTTAATAGCAGAGTATTATATATGAAAATTTGCTAAGAGTAGCTTTTAGGTATTCCTAACACAAATAAAGGTAACTATGGAGGTGCTGAGCAGGTTAATTTACTTAGTTTTAATAGTCATTTCATTATGTTTATCAAGGCAGCATGTTGTGTATCTTAAATATAATAGGGTAAAAACAACTTAAAAAACAAAACAAAAAACTTCTCTATAAATTATAAGTAATTTCCAAATATGAAACCCCGGCACACAATTGTTCCTGAAAATGAAGAGGTACATAGCTCTTTACAGTTCAACATTCTAAAAGAAGTCTTCCTTCCACTGTGAATAAACTGTCTCAATATATACTCTTCAGTATATGTTCTTTCACAAATAAAAGGTAAACAAAATTCACAGTGGGTATCCTGTCTGAGCTAAGAAGGGTAGAAAAATATTCAGCTACTCAGAGCACTAGAAGAGAGAAAATTGATGCTTGCAGAAGTTTGAGTCTTTATGTTTTATAGTACCTAGTATGCCAGAAAAATAGGTAAATCACAAATATGTACATGACTGCAATGTAAATGCAATCAAGATAGTTCAATCCGTGGCTGGGGATGTGGCTCAAGGGGTAGCGCGCTCGCCTGGCATGCGTGCGGCCCGGGTTCAATCCTCAGCACCACATACAAACAAAGATGTTGTGTCCGCCGAAAACTAAAAAATATATATTAAAAAAAAATTCTCTCTTAAAAAAAAAAAAAAAAAAAGATAGTTCAATCCAAGAGAAACTATGACGTACAGCATCTACTGCTAAAAGAATATGCATTCCTAACAGCAGAAAATCTGTAGCCATAAAGAATAGGACTGGATGAGTAAGAAAGGGCAACTGCACTCAAATGGCTTGCCTGTTAATCATGGAGCCTTCATTTTAAACCTAACGTTTAACTTAGCCCACGTGCTTTCTGTTGTCTTGCTTCTGAAAAGTCAGGCAGATACCCTGAAACTTCAAGCAACGTATGTGTCAGAGAAATAAATGCCAGTGACATGTTAAAAATGCAGACTGCTTAAAAAAGCCAAAATATCGAAGAATTCAACTAATTCAGAAAAGGCACCTTCATCAAGACAGCTTCATTTTGTATAATTTATGATCTTTAAAAGTTTAATTTGTTTGGAGACCCAAAATAAATCAAAGAAACATGGCTGCCTAAGAATTTCCTAAGAAGCAACGATCAAGAAAAACAGGCAGTGGGCGCAGCAGTGAATGCCTGTAATCCCAGCAGCTCGGGAGACTGAGGCAGGAGAATCTTGAGTTCAAGCCAGCTTCAGCAACTTGGTGAAGTCTTATCTCAAAACCAAGATTAAGCAATGGGAACTAGATTTACCTTCTTTTCTGAAACTAAAAAACTGGACTCGTGGTACAAATGAGTTAATGCATATGCATATAACAACAGATTATATTAGGCAAAGAGGACAGGTATTCCAGATATTTGGGAACTGAGCTGTCTCAACTTATGTATGAAGAATTCCCATACCCTAGCACAGAGCTGAGCATTCAGGAGAACAAGTAGCTAGGATATACTACAGGAAAGAAGAGAACTACACAAAGGGAAAATGCTACAGATCTGCAGGGAAAAAATCACCTCACCTGTGCATGTGAGGAAACTACCCTAAAGCCAGGAATGAACCACAGGGTAAGACCAGAGAACAGTGCCTGGAGCTCAAAAAGAGCCGGAAATACTGCCTATTCTCACAAGTGAGACTGAAAACACATTTTGAAGCTGGGCACAGTGGCACACACTTACAATCCCAAAAACTTTAAGAGCAAGTTTTTGACCAGCCTAAGCAATTTTGCAAGACTGCCTCAAAAAATAAATAAGTAAGTAAAATAAACAAATAAATTAATTAAAAGGGCTGTGGATATAGCGGTTGCCTAGCATGTGCAAAAGCCCTGGGTTCAAATCCCACAAGGGGGTGGGTTGGGGGAGACAGATGATTCATTAGGCATTGTATAGAATACTCAGTGCTTCAATAGTGGCTAAAAACCACCCTAAGGTAAAAAAGTGCTGTGATCTTATCTAACAATCTTAAAGCAACACTTAAAAAGACCAATTTATTTCAATTTGTCTGAGAACAAATTGAAAAACACAGTAAAGAGAAAAATCAATCAACTGAAATTAAAACAGTATTATTGTAGATGTTAGAATTAGTGAACAAGGTTAATTATTTTATAATCGCATCTAATGTCCAAAAACTACAATAAAGATGGAATACAGAGACACGAAAGATACAAAACACCGAAACTTTTAGAAATGAAAGATACACTAGATAGGTTTAGCAGCATTTTAGATACTATAGAAGGAAAGTTTGAAGTTAAAGCCATCATAAAACTATTCAAAATAAAAGACAGAAGAACCTTAAAAAACAAACAAAAAACCCAACCAGCAAATAAAAAAAACAGTATGCATGAGCCTCAGCAACTCCATCCAGCCTAATGCATGTGTAATTAATACTGGGCTCAGACTGAAAAAAATAGCCAAAAATATTACAAATCGGATGAAAACTATAAACCCAGATTCCAAAGATTCAACAAAACCCAAGCATAAAAATCAAATTAAAAAGCCACAACATTTAAAATAAATGATAAAAAGCCAACAAAAGAAAAAGGTACTTTATGTGTAGAAAAACACACATAATAACAGCAGAAGCCAGGTTAGAAATGACATAAACAGGAAGAAGAGAGCGATATGCTTCAAGTACTGAAAAACAAAAACCCCTAGGATCCTCTATGTAGCAAAAATATCATTTAAAAATGAAGACAAAACACTTTGTTAGATGTAACTAGCAGGTCTGTACTATAGAAATGTTAGAAGAAGTCCCTCATACAGAAGCAAAAACAACACTGGGTTAAAATTTGGGTCTACAAAAGAATTGACAGCACTGGAATGGTGTTAGTACCAGAAATAGAACGAAACAGGTAACATATAAGATCTAAAACAATTTTTTTTACATCTCTATCTCAGAAATGCAGAGTTGGTTCAAAAACCAATTAGTAAAATCAGTATAGTAAACTAAAATAGAAATACTATATTATCTCAACAAATGCATAAAAAGCATCTGACAAAAGCCAATGCCCATTCCTGACATTCCTCTTAGTAAAGTGGAAATAGAGGGGAACTCATTCATTAAAGGACTGAGTACTTAACTGCTATGTCCTCTCAAAGATTAGGAATAAGGGAAGGATATCCACTCTCATAACTTCTGTTCAATACCTAAAAAACTTCTACCCGGTAGAATAAGTCTAGAAAAAGAATCCAGATTGGAAAGGATGAAGTAAAAGTGAATTTTTTGATAATACAATCACGTAGGCAAAAAATATAATAAAACCCAGAAAAAAGGTACTGGAGGAAGTTTAGCAAAACTGCACACAACATGAATTAAAAAAAAAAAAATCACCGTTATTTGTACATAGGAGCAACGAACAATCAAATTGAACCTAGACAGTACCATTTTTTAAAAAAAAAATATTTTTTTTTGTAGTTGTAGTTGAACACAATATTTATTTATATGTGGCGCTGAGGATCGAACCCAGGACCTTGCACATGCGAGGCGAGCGCTCTACAGCTAAGCCATACAGCTGAGCCATAACCCTAGCCCCAAGTACCATTTTTAAGGGAAATAAAAATAGTTAGAGGTTTATCCAAAGAAAGGGTAAAAACCCTAGATATTAAAACCACAAAACATTTAAGAAAGCCTAGATAAACGGATGCATACCACTCTGTTCATAAGTCACAGGACATGAAATTAAGCTGTTAATTCTTATCAAATAGATCTATAAGACTCAAAGTAATACCAAACATCAAAGTAAAACTTTTTTTTAGGAAGGCAGAGTTTGTCAAACTGATTATAAAAGCCATGAAGAAACGGATAAAACCTAGACTAGCCAAATGAAAAGAAGAATAAAAATTGAAGACTCCAGATTCCAAGACTCAAAAGCAGGAAAGACAGTGGCACTAATGTAAAAATAAGACAAATAGATCAATGGAACAGAATAATGTCTATANTGTCTACCCCATGCATGCTAGGCCAGCCTGAGACTTTTTTTTTTTTTTTTTAAAAAGACGCTACTGAGAACAAATGGACAAGCTACATTTGGGGACAAAAACTTCAAATATACTTCTGATAAAGGACTTTTTTTTGGGTGGTGCTGGGGATCCAGACCAGGATCTTGTGCATGCTACCTATTCAAGAACTCTACTGCTGAGCTAATCCCCAGAACTTTTATTCAGAATATATACAAAATTGTCAGAATTCAGAGGGGTGGGAGAGAGGGACAAAAACCAATTTTAAAAAATGGACATGATTTGAACAGATACTTCACCAGAAACACATAAATGGCAAATAAGCAGATGATGACTTTCAGCATGATTTCTGTTTGGGAAACTGAAACCAAGATATAATACTTCTACACATCCAACAGAATGGTTAAAATTACAGAATAATTCTACCAGGTACTGCTGAAGATGTAGAAGAACTGGAACTCTCACACATTCTGACACGAATGAATAATGGCACTGCACAATCACTCTGCAGAACAATTTTGGCAGTTTCAAAAGACTAGACAACCAAATTATGGCAGACCATAAACAAACAAAAAAATGCAGTACTGATACAGCATAACAATATGTGTAAATCTCAAAATGATTATGTCGCATAAAAGAAGCTCGGACACCCTCTCCTATATATACTGTACTGTAGTGCAAGTATATCGAAACAAAAATTGTTTGTTAAAAAACAGATTAAGAGGGGCTGGGGTTATAGCTCAGAGGTAGAGTGCTTGCCTCGAGCATGTGAGGCACTGGGTTCGATCCTCAGCACCACAGAAAAATAAATAAAATAGATAAAGATATTGTGGCCATTAAAAAAAAAGATCAAGAAGTCCTATATTCTTTGCTAACAAAGCCTCACTATTCAAATCTGTTAGAAAAAAACTGAGGCAGAGAAAAAGATGATCAAGGGACTAAAAATTTAGGTTAAAAACAGCATATTAGAGAAACACAAATTTAGTATAAGGGTTTAGGAGATTGCAAGGGAAGCTGGGTAATGGCAGGAAGGGAAAGGCTAGCAAGACATGAAAAGAGAGAAACCAGCAGCCCCTTGACAAGGAATAACGAAAAATAACACAACAATAGAGTCAAGATTGAGAAAGGGAAAAAAAAATCTAGAACACAGTAAGTAAGGAATCAATAAATGTTTTGTTTTATGAATTGATAATAAGAAAAAAATTCTTGTGGTTATGAAGTCAATCACTATACAAAACCATAAATGTAGAAGATAAATCCATTTAAAATTAAATCCTTTTAATAAAAGATGAATTCAAAACCAAAACTGCAAGACCATCTAATATAGAAAATGCTTCATATCAAAACAGAAAGTATACAATCATATTCTTCAGAGGAAAATACTGCTTAAAGCTTTGCATTACCATAATTTAACAAGTCAAAAAATTGCCAACAAAAGCAGGAAGGAAAAGTCAGAAATTAATAAATTAGCCTGGCGTGGTGGTACACACCGATAATCCCAGCAGCTCAGGAGACTGAAGCAGGAGGGTTGGGAGTTCAAATCCAGCCTTAGCAATAACTTAGTGAGGCTCTAATCAATTTAGTGAGAAATTGTCTCAAAGTAATATATAAAAAAGTGTTGGAGATGTAGCTCAGCAGTTAAGCACCCTTGGGTTCAATCCCTGGTACCAAATAAAACCCAACAAACAAACGAAACCTATGTTAGAGTCTGTAAACAAGTCAAAATAACACCTGGCATTTTGCCAGGGGAATGTTAAAGTTCGTAAACAAGTCTGGATGGTGCCTGGCAAAATGTCAGAGGGAGTGGTTTGAGAAGTAACAAAACCGAGCCATTAGGTGTAGAGATTCCTGATTGGTTGACTGATGTATCTAGTTTATGCTAATTAGATAAGCTGTGTGGAATGTATAAATACTGCTCCTGTCCTGCAATAAACGGCTCCTACTCCTGCTGTATCAACGTACACAAGTTATTCGTCACCCCCCGGTTATTTTGCTGCAGCCGGACTGCGGCAAACCTACATGAAAAAATTAATAAATTATACAACAAAGCAACAAAATCGATAAACTCAAGAGCTAGTTCTTTAGTGTGTTTGGGGTAGGAAATAAACTAGCTGGGCATATAAATCAGTGGTTTACCAGCATGTGCTTTACCAACCACATGGCCCTGGGTTCAGTCAGTTCCCAGCGTGAAAGAAAATAAAGAGTACAGATATGTATAAATCCCACTATTATGTTCAACTATAATGCACCAATAAAAAAATCATGGGGGGGGGATTAAAAACTAGCCAAAAGGCTCTATTTTTAAGAATTAAAACTAAGAACTAAACAGATTATGGAACAGACAATGTTAAGAAAAGGCTTGAGAAATAAAGTTTTCTAAAATATAGGGCTGGGGATATTGCTTAGTTGGTAGAGTGCTTGCCTCTCATGCACAAGGCCCTGGGTTCAATCCCCAGCACACACAAACACGCAAAAAAAAAAAAATTATATATATATAATATATATATATAAAATCAAATTTGACTCAAAATAAACAGGTAAAAACAATGGAAGAAAATAAAAGCTGTTAAAAAAGATGCCCACCTACAAAAAATGTTTGGCCCAAGCTGTTTAACAGGAATTCCAATATCATTAACAGACAATTCCCATGCTTCTTACAATGAACTAATAATCTGAGCGTAACAAACTAAAGCCTATGGCCAAATCTGACCTGTGGTCTGATTTGTATGATCTATGAACTAAGAATAGTTTTTATATTTTTAAAAAATTGCTTTTAATAAGAATTATGACAGAGACTGTATGTGGAAAGCTTAAACAGACTACTATCTCATTCTTTGCAGAAAAAAATTTGCAAGACCTGGACCAAAGGAAACTGACATCAATTCAGGCCAGTCTAATATGGACACAGAAACAACAGACATACACATGCACACAAAATACAGAAACCAATTTCTACTAATGCAAAAATCTCCCAAACATAGGAAAGAGAATCCAATGATATAATTTAAAAGAAAAAAGTCTTAAGAATTTATCTTAAAGAAATACCAGCATATGTGTGCGAAATACACAGAACTGGGATGTGTGCAATCTTTGCAATATGGTATGTGATAAAAATTTATAACGTAAGCCAGCCATTAAATGATTCACATTTGAAACATGTTTACTGAACACTCACTATGAGCCCCCAAACCATCTGTGGTTTCACTTTGTGTGGTTTGTTACCTGTAGTCATCTGTGTTCTTAAATATTAAATGGTAAAGTAAAGAAGTAAGCAATTTGTAAGTATTCAACTGTGTGCCATTCTGAATAGTGTGATGAAATCAAGCCATCTTGCTCTGTATTGCCCAGGACTTCTAAAAATCATCCTTTGTCCAGCAGATCCACAATGTCACACGGACTCATTAGTCACTTAGTAGCTGTTTAAGTGGGAAAACAAAAACACATGGGGAGATCCCTAAAGTTCTATATTCAGAACTACTCTTCTTAAGAACCATGAAATTGTAAAGAATAAGGAAACTCGTGCGAATTTTGCTATGGTACCCTGAACTGCAAATTATAGCCACAGTGCATAAAACAGAAAAACCATTATTAAAATTACAGGTTTGGTACTATCCAAGATTTCCTGTGTCGGTTGGGGTCTTAGGAGTGAATCCCAGTGGATAAGAGGGGACCTACTCTTATGTATACTTTTATGAACTGGAAATACAAGAATGTGCCTTGATTTAGTACTAACATAGTGACTTTAAATAAGTAAGATTTTTTTTAGATGCGAGAAAGTATGATAGAACTGATTTACATTAGTTAATCACTAAAGGTTTCTGATATAGATTCAAAGAGGGAAGAAGACAGCTTTAAAGATGAAGAAAAAGTAAATTTATAAAGGCCCCCACCAGGTGCAGAGGCACAGGTCTGTAATCCCGGCAGCTTGGGGGCTGAGGCAGGAGGATTGCAAATTCCCGTCAGCAAAAGCAAGGCACCAAGCATCTCAGTGAGATCTTAACTCTAAATGAAATGCAAAATAGGGCTGGGGATGGAGCCCAGTTCCCTGAGTATGGGGGGGGGGGGGGCAAGTGCTGAACCCCTGGATTGGTTAGGCATGCTCAAAAACAAAAAAGCTAATGAAGAAGTTAGTAAGAAAAAGTTCAAAGAAGGCAATACCAAAGAATTATGAATTTTATCTTTGAAGCAATGTGAAACAACTGAATTCTAGAGAGAGGCTTGTTTTTTATTTAAAAAGAAATCACTCTGGCAACAATGTGAAGAATGGACTATAGGAGGCCAAGGGTCATTTTGGCCATGTTTAATCTGAGATAGATATAAAGACAACAGGAGATTTGTACAGAAAGATAAAAAAGGATAGTACAATACGATTTTTAAAACAACACGTATGTTGTTGGAAAACAAAAAAACATGCCAAGTATGAAAAGATCTAGAACATATCACAAATCATTGGTAGCAGATACTGCTGATCAGAAAGGACTGTGACTCTGAGATATCTAAATCTAAACAAAAGGCACACTTTACTTTCTTTGTTGGGAAAGGGGGGGGGGTGCTGGGGACTGACCTAGGGCTCTCACGGGTGTTAGACAGATTGCTCTACTGTTGAGCTACATCTCAGCAAGAAGACAAAGCAAGGACAAAGCAAGAAGGAAAGCAAGGAAAAATAACAGGTATTTTCAGGAACAATGACTTGAAATGAAAAGGCTAGTTTCAAAACCAAATAAAAAAGGGAATGAGTTAAAAAAAAAAAAACAAGGAAAATTCAAATCTATTCTCGATTGGCATTTCAAAAATATCTAAGATATACAAGAATGTTAATAAAGACTACACAAGAAAGTGAAAAAAGCAGGTGATGGGTAAATGTCCTTTTTAAATTGTTATATGCCCTGTAACTTAAGAACACATGTGATTATTGAACATCACTTAACTTTCTCGACAGAATTTCAAACTCAAAATGTTTATTCCTCCATTCACTCATTCAAAATATTTATGTGGGGCCTACCATATTCCAGGCCCTGCTAGGAAAAGATTAATGAGAGATGTGTTGTCCTCATCCACTGAGCAGAGATACAGATTAGAAAAATGAGGTTGGGAGAATGGGAAAGACAGCCAACTAGGAAAACAAGGCGCACTCAAAGTCTGGTAGAAGCAGGGATATACAATATTCCCAAGACTGTACCATCAAGAATCTGACCAATGGTCAGCAGCAGCACATCTTAGGAGAGGAGCGTGGTGGGCAGCACAAAAGCCACTGGACTGAATTTAAAGCTTGTGGTGGATGGTGCCTGCAGTCCCTGCTATTGAGGAGGTGGCTGCTGTGGGAGGACTGCTTGAGCTTAGGAGTTCAAGACCAGCTGACACCACAGCAAGAGACTGTCTCCAAACCAATTCAACAAAAAAACAGAAAGATCAAAAAACGGAATTTCATAAATACAGAATACAGACTCAGCCTGTTCATATGAAAAGGTTCTAGCTCTGTTACAGTTAGTAGTATAACAGCATTACTTTATAAAAACTGCCACTTTCATAGAAATGAAAACCACGGATCTAGAATTAGGACAGTTCCTCTGCATTTTGTATTTATCACATTATGTTTTAGAGTACCACACTCTGTTCCAGGCTTCATTAAGATAAGCATCAACAAAGTAAGGCTGAATATAAAGAAAAAACTTTATTAACTGTTCAGTTACCCATAAATGAAAACAAATCATCTTAACAGAAAACTCACAGTGTTCTCCACTTTTACAATTTGCCAGGCAACCCAAAGAACTGTGAAATGATTTGTAATTTTGCTGAAGAACAAAATTTGCATCCAATGCCATGTGGTATGCTTCTAGAAGGGTTCTTCTAGGAAACAGATATTTCTCCCTACTTGTATTGCCAGGCCCCTTTGCCCTAGGGTTGTTGTTTTCTCATTTAGGGACACAATAAATACTGTGAAGAGATAAGAACTACAGAAGTTTCTTTGTTTAAAACAAAAAACAAACAAACAACAACAAAAAAAAACTCAGCTTCCTACTTAAGAATTAGGAGAGAAGCCAGGCAGGGTGGCACATGCCTATAATCCCAGCCACTTGGGAGGTTGAAGCAGGACTATAAATTTGAGGCCAGCCTGGCAACTTAGACCCTGTCTGAAAACAAGAAAAATCAAAAGGGCTGGAAATGTAGCTTAGTGGTAGAGCACCCCCCAGTACTGGGGTGGGCTCTGAAAAGAAATGATGAAAAATAAGAGAAAATGAAGAAGTGTGGATGCTACTATTTATGAATTCACAAATTTGGAAGGCTTTAGAATATATATGCTTTGTGATAAGGATTGACTATACTGACTTCGTGACCATGAGTTGCATCCAAACAAAAGCAAGGTAGCCCCTGTTAGAAAGATAACTCAGGCTGGGGATGTTATCTCAGTGGCTGAGCACTGGTCTCAACCTTCAGTTTATTTGCTTGTTTCTCTCTCTTGAAATACTGGGGGTGGGGGAGAGGTTTACAGGGGAAGTACCCAACAGTCAGGGGCACTTAAACCACTGAGCCACATCCCCTTCCCTATTTTGTATTTTATTTAGAGACAGGGTCTGAGTTGTTTAGTGCTGAGGCTGGCTTTGATTTCACGATCCTCCTTTCTCAGCCTCCAGAGCCACTGGGATTATACGCGTGTGCCACCATAACCGGCTTCTCTCCTAATTCTTAAGAAGCTGAATTGGCCAACTTCTAAGGCCACTTTCATCTGTTACAACAATTACAAATTCTAAAGTATGTAGTGACATCAAAAGGATTTTAAGAAACATTTTATTTTTAATTAACACATAATAACTACATATATTTATGAAGTACAGTATAATATTTCAATTAATATATACAATGTGTTAACAATCAGACCAGAGTTATTGGCATATCTGTCATCTCAAACATTTACCATTTTTTGCATAGGGAACATCAAATGGTTTTAAGATTACATTTGTTGCTATAATAGTGAAGCTAAGAATACCACCATATGTTGAATGCCTCTACTACAAATAGCATTACAACAAAACATTAAAAAAAAGTCATTTCTTAAAAAACTAAGCATAATATAAATAAATCTGTTAGCATTCTAATCAGAATGGTAGAAGGCTGAGCTGGGGATGTAGCTCAGTGATCAAGTGCCTGCCTAGCATGAATGAAGCCCTGAGTTCTCAGTGCTAGAGAGGGGGGTAAAAAGTAATGCTGCTACCAATCTTCTGTATGGAAAAATTACTGTTATAGAAAAGTAAAGCTGTTATGCCTACCATTTACTTGAGGTGACTGCCGGGGCACCCTTGTTGACAACCTAAAATATTTTTAATTGTTCATACTATACAACTACTTTTTGTAGAACTGTGTTTAAACCCAGCTCTGACATTAAGTAGCTAGGTTACCACAGGCAAATTACTTAATCTCAACAAATTTGTATTTCCTCACCTGCAGGCTATAATTCCCACTCTAATATAATTTTAAGATTTAATTAACAAGGCATGTGTAATAAACCTCTTAGGATAGTGTACACCACATAATAACTTATTAAATGGTAATTAATATTTTCAAAACTACCATATTACAAATAAAAACCAAGGCATAAATTGGATGTTATGATGGAACAATAAGTATTCATCAAGAATTATGAATTATTCTAAATCTTTCACGTAACTAAAGAATTACCTTTAAGGGCTAGAATTTTAAGTTTAAATTTAGAATCCCTTTCCCCAAGTCACTGACTATTCTTCTATCAATGAAATGTTGGTTTTATTATTAGAAACCTATCTTCTTTCTGTCACTTTCAACTTTCATTTTCATGATCAAGTTTTTCATAAATATAACTACACCCAAAACATATATTTTTTTTATTTTTGGTCAGAAACCCAATCAGCACATGCAAGGAATTGCTGGCTTCTTCCATCCATGTTCCATAGTTCCTCATCACAAAACCGCTTTCCCTGCCTCTAAATTGCCAGAAGATTCTTATCTATAGTTGGAAGATATCTTCCAATTGTTTCTGATGCTATTCTAAATATGTCCTTAATTTGTTTCCCTAACGATCCTTTCAGGGCATCCACTTGCCTCCAAAGAACCTCTGTGAAAATAGAAAAATATATTCTTTTGGGAAAATATGATTATTCTTTTGGGTAAAGAGCTGATATCTTGGAGGAGAGGAAAGTCTAAGTCAGAGCACAGGCCTTTTCAAGCGGAACATGTGCTGAGTTTTCAGTTCTTGTTGTCTCCTTCATCCTGTACCTTTGTGTAGTACACAAACTATACAACCATATAGGGCAGGCTGTACTTTCAGATCCTCAACTGGTAAAGACACAGTAAAGAAGATCAATTATTAACTTCTATAGATAACCACACTTCAATCACACAGGCATTCACCTCCTTTATGTAGACTCAAGGTTTGGAGGGACCTTCCAACTTCAATTTTCCCCTTTTGTCATGGTTCTCTTTTTTTCTTTAAATATAGTCAAGACTACTATCTTGATATCACATGATAGCAAACAAGATTAAATCTAAAAGATATAGAGAAACATATTTAATGTGGTTCAATGCTCCTGAGATAGGCCAAACGGGTATTACCCTTATTTCACAGATGAACATACCTAAAACTCAGACACCAAGAAACTTGCCCCAAAGTCAACAGCTGTTACAAACTGACAAAAAGGACTAAACCTAAGTTTTAAAACTTCTGGTCCAGAGTTAATTTTGAGTATTCAACACAAGATCAAGCCTCCCGACTTAACCTCTGCCCTGCGCCTTAACCTTTCATCCTCGTTACTTGACCTAAAATTCTTTTAGGGTTATCAAGAATCTCAACAAAATCCAAAGGCCACTTCTTATATATTTTCCTGAACTCTGCTACATTTGGTTTCAAAGATTCTTATTTCGAGCATTCTCTTCACAATCAATTTCTATAGTGACTTCCTTCTTCACATATTAATTTTTGTTCTTCTCATCATAGATTATCCTAGACATCCTATTACATTTCTTTACCTAAAGAAACCTACTCCTTTGCAGTTAATCATGAAAATGGTTATTCCAAGTATGTAGTTAAGACTTGAATTTATATCCTATTTCTGTAAATGCTACCATTTTCTGTTTGATGAATCCATTCCATTCCAGACTTTCATCACTTCTAACCTTTATTAACTCAAACTATTGCCTGATCCTTCATAGTATTCAAAATTTCTTACAGCAGTCATGTCCCAAAGAGGACAATGCAAAAGACTGGTGGTATAGTAGGTTATCTTATGTGGCCCAATTGGAGTATTTAAGATTATACATTTATTTTAAAACACGATAGAGGATTAGAAAAAAAAGTAACACCAAACAATTATGTAAATTTTGTTTTAAATTCACTTAATTAAAAGAAAACAATTAAAAATATTAAGTAACAGATGATTTGAAGAGAACGTAAAACAATGTGAATAACTTAATTTTGAAAAATAGTGGCCACTGGGAAACACAAGTAGTTTATTTTATTGGTATTGGGGATTGAACCCAGGGGCACTTTACCACTGAGCTACATCTCCATCCCTTTTTATTTTTTATTTTAGAGACAGGATCTCTAAGTTGCTTAGGGCCTTGCTAAATTGCTGAGGTTGGCCTTGAACTTGTGATCCTCCTTCCTCAGCCTTCCAAGTTGCTGTGATTACAGGATTTGCGCCAACACACCTGGCAAAATTCATGTAGCTAAGCTCTGGGTCACTGATTCAAAATCCCACTTTTACCATTTACTAGCAAAGTAACCATGAACAATCGAAATTACTTAAACCCCTTTAAATCTCAGTTTTCTAGTAGTACACCAGAGATAAAATGACCTACCTCCTAGGCTTCTTGTAGTATGGATTAGAAAAAATACTCCCCTAAAGTAGTCTTAGCTCAGTGCTTGGTACAGTTAAGTGCTCAACAAATATTAAAAATTAGAATTATTCTTGCTCTTCTTAGTCATCATGCCTTCACTTGTAATCAACTAGGTACTTGATCCTTACTATAGATAGCTTTCTGTATATGGAGTTTCTGCACCAATTTTTCTTTATCTCTGGACTCACCTTTGTTTTCATATTTTGGTATTAACTCAAGATTACTACTTTTCTTTTTTGCAGTGCTGAGGATTGAATACAAGCCCTCACACAGGCTAGATAAGCACTCTACCCCTGACTTACATCCCTAACCCCAAGACATCTTTTCATATTACTCCTTAAGTTTGTGGACACCTAGGCAGTGGGAAACAAAAGTCCTTCCTCTGATTCACTGGGCCTTACAAAACTAAAAGGATCCTTAATTTTGCTGAACAAAACTATAAATTAAGGAAATCTGCTGCAAATGAATCTTGCAAAGCATATTATATAAACAAACTCTTTGAAGGATATGTGACATTATTCTTCCAATGGATAAAGAGGGGAAAATTGATAGAATATTTCCTTTGCTGTAGCAAGACATTCATCAGTTAACCTTAGTTATGGATCTATTCTTTGGTGTTTCCAACCCTCAATCACTCAATAATGTATACCAAGCTCTATAGACACCAATCATCACACAAGGTGATGAGGACGTGGAAATAATTCACTAAAGGAAAACAGACTAATATGGGAACACAGAGGGTAAACAGAAAAATTACTAGTAGCATGCTACATAATATCCAGCAGTTTTTTGGTTTTTTTTTTTTGTACTAGACTTGCTCCACAAATGTTATATCTCATCCTCCTTTAAAGGGAGACAGTGGCCCCAAAACATGACTGGCATTACTTTAATTTGCAGCAAAATAAGGATTAGAACTATAACTGGCAAAAAGAGGTTTATATTTAACTGTTCTAGGGAGAAAACAATAGAAAAATTTATTTTCTATAGAAAATTTGATCCACAAAGATGTTCTGACTGGTATTACTGAGGAATTTTAAATGCTATGACTCAGAAAACTAACATTAACTCAGACTTCTAAGTAACAATTAAGACTGAGATAAATTTTCATTCTTACCCTATTCATAAGATGACAAGCCTTGTATTACAGAAATGAAAGTATGTTAGTCATAATCGACAAAACTTTTGGATCTCCTTTACTTTAAGAACACAAGTTCTCTACAAATTTATGTAATTAATTCACCAATTTTATCAATCACCAACCCTTGTTTATCACAGTATGACTTAAACGGGATAAAAACACAAGTTAGCTGACTTACAAGCTGAAACTGTGCTTGGGGGAGGCACTCAGGGATATTATAAAATCTTCAAAGGCATTTTACCAGTAAGGAGGTGGGTAAAGAGATAGGGGACTGGAATGAAGCAAAAAAATTTCACAAAATTTCATTTTGAGCAAGATACCCAGTACCCTAGGGATATTTACTGTAGAGCATGAAGAAATAAAATTCAGTATGTAAATGTAAAGAAAAGGAAAGAAAGAAAAAACATTTACGTACCAAAGAAAGATACATGCCATTCTGCTTGGAAGAGAATATTTTACCAATATTCTACCCTTCTCCCTCCAGTATTACTAAGTATAGTAATAAATCTCTTTACTCAACAGAAAGGGCTAGGGTTGTGGCTCACTGGTAGAGAACTTGCCTCATATGTGTGAGGCACTGGATTCAATTCTCAGCACCGCATATAAATAAATGAATAAAATAAAGGTCCATCAACAACTAAAACAAATGTTTTTTAAAAATTCAAAGTCTTTGAGCAGTACTATTATCATCATTCCCATTTTATTGATGAGGGTATTTTCTACCAAAAAATATCACATAAAATTATATGTGATAATGTAGAGCAAAAATCATCTCTACACACTGGACAGGCCTTTAAAAAAGTAAAGAACACCTAAAAGTTGGCTTCTACCACCCACAAAGTAGATATAACCCATTTTTAACACCTTGCAACAGTAACCTTCACATGCAACAATGTTCATATACTGAAGTCAGCTAAAGAAAAACTACCAGCTAACAGTGCTGTCTTATTTAGCTATTTCAGATTACAATTTTACAAGGAACAAGGAAGCATTTGGTGCCTACAGCATCCCCTTTGGGTTTACAGTATGGGCTTGAGATTATACACAGTACCACCAGTTACTGCTAAATGACCTTTGTGAAATTCCTTTCATTTCATCACCTGCAAATTGAGGATAAAAGCACCTCCCTCAATGATTTTTAAGAATTAAAAAATACATATAAAAGGCTTATTACCCGGTTCAGTAGATTGTAAAAGGGCAACTGATGGTGAAGGGGGAACAGTAATACTTAAGTTCATCAGACCTCCCATCCCCTCAAAAACATAAAGCCTGTACTCCGAAAATTCCGTTATAAAAATAGGAGTTACTATTTTACCACATTTAAAAAATACAACTCAAATTCAACCTACTCCTGATTTCTTAGGGTATCAGTGCATTTGGGGCGAGCCAGAAAAGATGCTGCAGTGCATCTATGACACACACCTAAAAATGGCTCCACTCACAGCAGCATCTTAATTACCAACATAGGAGGTTAAATCTACTTTTTAAAAAAATGTTGGATTTGAGATTTGGTAGGCGCTTAATATCACCTTATCCTTTTTATTTGCAGGAGCAAGCTATCAAGCACTTAATCAAGAATCCTCCGATTATTCTGGTGCATTCCAAATGAAAATCCTACAGCAGGGCAGCCTCCGGTACAATTCCCAAGTACCCAGTAGAGGTACGAATCTAAGAACCCAGGCTGAAGACCGGCCAATGCGGAAATCCGGGTAGCTTCAGAAGCCTGGGAACAGTAGATATTTCAGACGCTCAAAAGATCTTAAGTTAAAATAAATATACGTCCCTTAAAAGTAACTGGACAGGCTCCTCTTGTGCAAAGGAAACCAACCCACCGAAGTCCTCCTTAGCCCGCACGCTCTTTTCTCCGATCCTAAGTGGCGCCTTTACCCCAACAACAATAGTGTAGTATCGGTGCTATCTCAAGACAGGAAGCAGCCGAGTGGGATCCACCTCGCAAATTAGGGGGATGGAGCGGCCTACCGCGAACAAGAGCAGCCCGAACCCTCCCAAGGAGCGGGGCGGCCCGTCCCTAGCGGAAGTCGGGCTGCAGCCGAGTCCCCGAAGAGCCTCTCGCCGAATCCGGTCCTGAACCAGGGCTCTCCCCACCGCCCTCTGCAAAGCCTACCGTCCGCGCACACCAAGGCACGGTGCGGGCCTGGGGCAGCCCTCGCGCCGCGAGGGGACGCGGCCTCCACT
>NW_026000019.1:20048484-20066745 GCF_001458135.2 Marmota marmota marmota
CGGGCTGCGAAAGCAGAGACTGCGGACGGACAAACCGCCAAAGCACTTTCGCTCCTTCCCGAGAGGGAGAGAGTGAGCGAGAAAAAGAAGCAAGATGGCGGCTAGCCAGCCCCTACGTGCTACGTCATGACGCTACGTACGGAAGGCAACTCGCAAGACCGCCCTCCGGCGCAGATCACGTGACGCCTCCGTGGCGGCCCGACGCTGATGGAGTGCAACGGTGCCTCCTTCTGGATGGAGGGAGTTCCTGCAAGTGTAGTCATCTGCAGGCTGTATCTGTAACCTGGGAGGATTCCAGAAACCTTGAGTTGACTGCAGTTACAAATTGGCATGCCTCAGTGAAATGATCCCTGTGGTGTCTTGTGGATAGGTATGTAAATTGGTCCAACCAGCACTGTGGCAGAATGTTCCCCGTGAGGTAGGGAGCAAGCAGAGAGGGCATGGTGTGCAGGGAGTTTTCAGAGAGTGGGAAAAGCCACCTTAGTGTGAGGAAGACAAGGAGCTCTCTCCCGGGAGCGCGTAGTGATTATGGACGTAAAATAAGCCCTTCGGTCTATCTACACGATTTCTCTGACGATGTTCAGCTCTTGGGTTCAGCGAGCTACAGAGAAGATGGATGACAGTAGTGCTCACCGTGCTGGGTTTTGCCAGGCGAGTGCAAGGTGGGGAGATGAGGGCACCTGAAAGTGACTGTAATGATGACAATACCGCATCTGGAGTTGGGGGGGCACAGTTTACAGTGCTAACAGTGCTGTCTTATTTAGCTACTTCACTTTACAATTTTGCAGTGCTATAAAATTGTGAAATTCCGGGCTGGGGATGTGGCTCCAGCGGTGACGCGCTCGCCCGGCATGCGCAGGGCACTGGGTTGGATCCTCAGCACCACATACAAATAAAATAAAGATGTTGTGTCCACCGAAAACTAAAAAATAAATAATAAACATTTAAAAAATTCTCTCAAAAAAATTGTGAAGTTCCTTTTAATTCCTCAAATTTCATTTCCTCACTTGCAAATTGAGGATAAGAGCACCTCCCTCAGTGATTTTTAAGAATTAAAAAATGCATATAAAGGGCTTATTACTGTGTTCAGTACATTATAAAAGAGTAACTGATGGTGAAAGGAGAACAGTAACACTTAAGTTCACCAGACCTCCCATCCCTTCAAAAACGTAAAGCCTGTTTAGTGGCAGGGCACTTCCCTGGCATGCTTGAGGCCCTGGGTTCAATCTCAGCAAACCGCCCCCACCACCTCAAAGAAAAAAAAATGTAGTGAATCTATGGTGGATGGGTAGTATTGTCCAATTTGTAAACTGAACTGTCTTTGATATATTTTAAGTCCAAGGACTTCTTGTCACCTGTTCTGCTTTGAGCCATCTTCCGCCTTCCACACCAATGGCTGGTGTACTTTCATGGGAATATCACTACAGCAATCTAATTATAGTTAGAATAAAGAAAATAATAGGTAAAAATTGATATTGATGATTTTTTTTTCTGGTGCTGGAGATCAAACCCAGGGCCTTGCTAGAAAATAGTTAAGCAAGTGTTAGCATTGAACTCCTCCCCCTCCTCCCCCTTAGTGATCATTTGAAATGGAAAAGCTGGGCTGATTGGTGTCAGCAGGAGAAAGCCTGCTGGCTGTCCCCAGCAGTATCCACAAGCATTATATGTGAATTTCCCACAGTCTTCTGGGATATGGTCTAGAATATCCTGGTCTTAAGATGTCTTTCTTGAACAATATAGAACACCTCCAACAATCAACTGAGCTTACATTAGCCAAAATAATGAGATATACAAACAGAATATTAATTTCTTAATTTCCAAGAGCTATAATTTATATAGCTGAGTCCTCACAATTGCAAAGCCAGTGCATTTTCTGTACAGCCAAACATGCTCAGGAAATGAAATATCGGAAGGCGCTTGATGAGCGTAGATTCAGAACAACTGGAGTTGTATGAATAGACTTTCCTTGATTCATGTATTTTTTGATTCATGTATTTCTAAAGCAGGATGATTTTTGTCCCGAAGGTAGAAATGTGTACTCAATTTCCAGTGGTTGCAATTTCCTACATTGATCTCCAATATACTAGGGACGTCATGCTGTGCTCTTCATTTAGGCTCCTTCCCTCCTCATCAGCACCTGACTGGCTGCCAGCCCTGAAGAGCCCCTGTATGTTCCTTCCTCTGTTTCCATAGCTACCTCTTAGCACTGTTCTTTCAATAAAAATCAAGTTGAAGTTAAGTCAGACAAGCTTGTGTTTTAAAGGTGGTTTTGCTTATTTCTGTCCTTACCCATCATATATAATCTTAAAATTTAACTCTCAGAAAGCAGTCTTGTTCCTTTTATTTCCAACTTCTTGACCAAAAAATCTAACAGCAATTTCCATGAATTGGTACAATGTCAAAAGCCAAACAATTCTTTTTTTTTTTGGTACCAGGGATTGAACCCAGGTGTACTTTATCACTGAGTCACATCCCTGGCCCTTTTTGTTTTTTATTTAGAGATGGGGTCTCACTGAGTGGCTTAGGGCTTTGAACTTGCAGTCCTCCTGCCTCAGCCTACCCAGCTGCTAGGATTATAGACATGCACTACCACACCTGGCTCCAAACAATATTTTTTTTAAAAGTCATCTAATTTCCAATACAGCTTTTTAAATGATAATTTTAGGGTAACACGATCAACTGGTAGTGTGAAATCAGGCAAATTAGTTTCTTACTGAAAACAAATTGATTCTACAAACAGTATGACCTATGCGTGAGAGAGAGAGAGAGACAGAGAGACAGAGAGAGATATTGAGATTGCAATTGTCTGGCTTTATTTGCTAATGGTTTTATTAACTTTCTGTCTTTCTCATTGGGATTGATTGCATAAACCTGTAGGCACTGAAGATTTATGGGACAGTAGGTTAAAAAGAATCAAGAAGGATTATCCTTTATTAGTAACAATGTTTCTTAAATGTTTATGTATGTGTGACAATTTTGGTTTCTTTTTACCAATGGCCCAGCAAATATTATTTAGTAAAACCGAAGCATGGTAAGACTGAGATAATGAAATCCATAATGCCCAAATGCACAATGAAAATGTAACCTAATTTTATAAACGTCAACAGATGTTGTGAACCTGCAAATGAAGAACAATGTTTTCATTGCTTCAAAACACTACCTTTTGCCAACCTGTAAGAAGTTAAATAGATTGCAATATATATGTTATATATATATATAATTTTACACTACATATAAAGTAGGATAAATATTTTTATTTACTAGTTTATTATTATTATTTTTTTTAAATATTTAATTATTTATTTATTTGGTGGACACAACATCTTTGTTTGTATGTGGTGCTGAGGACTGAACCTGGGCCGCACGCATGCCAGGCGAGCACGCTACCGCTTGAGCCACATCCCCAGCCCTCAGCAAACTCTTTTAGTAATTGAATAAAAGATACATTAGGGCTAAAAATCATTCATCTCTTATTCATGTCATAAGTTAATATATTCCAAATTAGCTGTGATTTACTGTTACCCAAATTTTCTAGGAATTTTCTTATCTCAGAGAAGCTAAGTTTTGGGACCTCTGGGTCCTGAGTCAAGAGGGTGTCTGTTAGTGAGCTAGAACATTACCTGGAATATTTAGTCACCGGGAGCTGAAGGAGGCAGGGAGGGAGGAGATGGAGAAACACCTTGTTGGTTTACAGCTTTGCCTTAGGCTGTGAGTCTAGTTCCTGAGTCAGGAAGTGAATAATGGTAGGAGATCAGGAGGGAAAGGTCCCAAAGGGAGAGGTGTCCTTCCAGCAAATGGTAGAGCAGAAAAAGATTATGAGGAAAGTGGTCAGTTGGTAACTGTAGGTAAGGGAATGAGAACTTCTTTCTTTCTTTTTAAGAACAGAAAATAGAAATGGGAGATGATGCTGATGGATATGAGTACAGTGCTCCTTACCTACTTCTGAAATTGCAATCTGCCTGTTGTTTGTAGTATTTTTCAAAGAATACTACTTTTTACTTATTACCCAGTCAAAAGTGTATGCAGTGTTTAAATGAAACTACCCAGTTTTAGATCTTTTATTAAGAGTGATTAAGAGAAGGTTGATAGTACTTTTTTTTTTTTGTAAACACTGGAAACTGGGTATTTTGAATAATGTCTAGTGGAAGAGAAATTTTTATGTGTTAAAAGTAATCCACAGTCCATGCCTACTTCAGGTTTTTTTTTTTTTGGTTTGTTTATTTCTTTGTATTCTCCATTCTTTTTTCTGCTGGGGTTAATTAAACAGTTTTTCAGAGATATTTCTTTGAGTTGCTGAGATCTCAGTAAGATAATTGCTTCACATGGGAATTAGTACAGAACTCTGTGGCATAGGGTACTGTTAACTTCATACAGCACAGTGTATGGGTAGAAAGAAGAGAGAAAAGGAACAGTAACTGAAAGAATGAAGGAAAAGATTCTCTCAGGCATGGTGGTGCACGTCTGTAATGCCAGTGACTTGGGAGGCTGAGGCAGGAGGATCACAAGTTTGAGGCCAGCCTCAGCAACTTAGCAAGATGCTATCTTCAAATAAAATGAAGTGCTGGGGGTATGGCTCAGTTGTAAAGCACCCCTGGGTTCAAAACCCAGGACTGCAAAACAAACAAACAAACAAACAAACAACCCCCCCTCCCTCAAGTATTTATCAGCCCAGGTTAATTGCAGTAAAATTCCTAATTTCAGTATTCAGTACTACCTATGTGAAACTTTTAATTGGAAAGTTTCAATCACTTAATGATTAATAATAAAATAGTGCCATCTGTTAGGTCACATGTGACCATGCCACCTGCTCAACCTTGAGAATATGCCAGCGCAGTGACCAACCATTCTGGTTTTTCGTGGGTCTGTCCTGGTTTGCACTGAAGGTGCCCTGACCCAGGAAACTTCTCTGTCTGGAGCAAAACAGGACAGTTGGGCACCCTGTGGTGCCCAGGGAGGTGGAGACGTGATCCCGGGCTCAGGCTTCTCTCAAGTTAGAATCTCCTTTTGTGTCTGCTGTCTGCCTGAGAAAATGCTCTTGCCGGAGACCAGTGAAGGGAAGGGACCCCCTCTGAGAGCTGAGAAGGCCCTGTTCATCCCAGGGGTAAGTCAGGCTGCAGAGGGTGAGAACTGAGGCTTGAGGAGCCCCAGGGCCACCGTGGGACACACTGTTGCTGCGGCTCCCTCTGCCGTAGGTTCTGTGCTAGCTCCTTCTACCTTGTTATGGCTGCCCCCCGCCTTTTTTTTTTTTTTTTAATTTGTGGTTCTGGGATCATACCAGGGCCTCCCACGTGCTCTGCAAATGCTGTAGCCCTGAGCCACCAGCAGTAGCGCCACCAGCCCAGCTGCCAGTTATCCGGTGCTTGCTGGGGTCAGCGCTCTGCGAACATTTTGACATATTTTGCACAGCAGCTGGTGATTCACATTTTAAAACTGAAGCTCTGAGAGGTTAAGTGACTTGCCTGGAGCTTATAGCTCCGATCAGCACTGGAGCTGGGTTTGAATCGAAGCCAGCTTCGCGTGAAGTCGAGGCCTTCATCCACTCTCCAGTCTCTGAGTCGTCCTGGAAAACAGTCTGGGTCTCTGTCTCAGGGTGGGGGCAGCTTCCTTGCTTGCCCTAGGACATGGCGCTTCAGTGACTGATGCTCTTTCTCTACCCATAGAGTCCTATGACTCATGATCTGTGAGGGTGAAACCCGTGAGTCAGATCCCGTTACCATAACAAAACACTTGAGATAATCAATTTACAAAGAGGACAGCTTTATATTGGCTCATAGTTTGGGAGGTTTCAGGTACAAGTCAGTTGACCTGTTGATTTGGAATTGAGGTGAGATAGTCTGTCGTGGTACCAGCTCGGGGCCAAGAAAGACCTCACTTCTGACCAGAAGTGAGAAAGAAGAGCAAGAATGTGGGGTCCTCACATCCCCTTCCAGGACACATTCCCAGGACTGAAAGGTCTCCCACTAAGCCCCACCTTTTAAAGGTGCCATCCTCAATAGCACCAAGCTGGGGACTAAGCCTTTAACATACAGGTCACTGGGGGACATTGATACAAACCAATGTCTCAGTGACCAAACACAATTTTGATGTGCTTGTTTAAGAAGTACAAAAAGATGGAGATTTGGGCCTACTTTTTCTTCTGATAGATGCAGGGTCTCTGGTTTAATTCCTAGGTCCTTGATCCACTTTGAGTTGAGTTTTGTGCATGGTGAGAGATAGGGGTTTAGTTTCATTTTGTTGCGTATGGGTTTCCAGTTTTCCCAGCACCATTTGTTGAAGAGGCTGTCTTTTCTCCAATGTACGTTTTTGGTACCTTTGTCTAATATAAGATAACTGTAATTATGTGGGTTAGTCTCTGGGTCCTCTATTCTGTACCATTGGTCTACAGTCTATTTTGTTGCCAATACCATGCTTTTGTCACTATTGCTCTGTTGTATAGTTTAAGGTCTGGTATTGTGATGCCACCTACTTCACTCTTCTTGCTAAGGATTGCTTTTGTCATTCGGTGTCTCTTATTTTTCCAGATGAATTTCATGATTGCTTTGTCTATTTCTATGAGGCATGTCATTGGGATATGATTGGAATTGCATTAAATCTGTTTAGTGCTTTTGGAATTATGGTCTATATGTACAATATGAATTGTAATGCATTTTGCTGTCATATATGACAAATTAAAATTTGAAAAAATAAAGAAATAAAAAAAAGGCAGGAGATGTGGCTCAGTGGTTAAGCACCTGTGGGTTCAAAACATAAAGTAAAATAAAATATTTTTTTAAAAAGTACAAAAAGAGGGCTGGGGTGTGGCTCAGCAGGAGAGTACTCACTTAGCACCTGTGAGGCACTGGGTTCAATCCTCAACACCACATAAAATAAATAAATAAATAATGAAGGTATTGTGTCCAACTACAACTAAATATATGTGTGTGTGTGTGTGTGTGTGTGTGTGTGTATTCTTTTTAAAAAGTACAAAAAGAATAGACCTGAGCAGCTGGGCATAGTGGTGCACACCTCTAATCCTAGTGACTCTAGAGCCTGAGGCAAGAGGATCATAAGTTCAGGAGGATCATAAGTTCGAGGACAGCCTTGGTGTTATGGTTCGGATGTGAGGTGTCCCCCAAAAGCTCATGTGTGAGACAATTCAAGAAGGTTTAGAGGAGAAATGATTGGGTTGTGAGAGCCTTAACCCAATCAGTGAGTTAATCAGTCCCCTGGTGGGATTAGCCTGGTGGTGACTGAAGGCAGGTGGGTGTGGCTGGAGGAGGTAGGGCACTGGGGGTGCACCTTGGGGGGATATATTTTGTATCTGGCAAAGGGAGACCTCTCTTTCTGCTTCCTGATTATCATGTCAGCCACTCCCCTCTGCCATGCTCTTGCACCCATGGTGGTCAGCCTCACCTGAAGTCCCACGGAATGGAGCCAGGCTGCCTATGGACTGAAACCTCTGAAACCGTGAGCCCCCAATAAACTTTTTCTCCCCTAAAATTGTTCTTGTCAGGTCTTTTGAGTCACAGCAGCAAAAAAAGTTGACTAAAACACTTGGCAACTTAGTGAAACTCTGTCTCCCCCAAAAGAGGGGACTTGCTTGAGATGCAGCTAAGGGTAGAGAACATCCCTGGGTTCAACCCCCAGTACTTCAAAAATAAATAAACAAACAAACATGAATAAATACTATTCTTTGTTAAAAGGTCAGCACCAAAACAAGTTATTTCAAAAAATATTGTTGCTTGATATAATTAAAGAATCACGAGTAAGTTGGTCTAGCTTTTCATACAGTAAAAACACGGAAGTGATTACATTACTGATTTGAAGAGTGAATTCAGTCACTTAAAATTCAAATTGAACCAACAGTTCAGCAACATATTAATAATTTATCTATCCAACTTCATCAGTGTTGTGAAATGAGGGGATGAGAAAGACTTTAAGTTTGCATGGGGCCTTACAAATCTAAGTTCTAAGTACTTGTTTGACATTTTGATCTTTATCTAAGGTCAGTGGACTAAAGAAAAATCTGGACTCAAAGACTATGATAATGATTTTTTCTCAGCATCCAAACTTGTGAAATGGTGAGCCTTTCCCTGGGAATGGGAATGGAGGAGAACAGTGTCCTTGATGAACGGCAGTCCCTTGCCTGTCTCTAGCAGTGGGCTTCTGGGCCAGCCCTTGGTACTAACTGAGGGTTACTAGGATGAACAGCCTTGCTAACAAATCACAGCCAACTGTGGTCATCTTATATTAGGAGACCTTTCCTTAAGTCACTTGGGGACAGTTTAGCTTAAAGACTGCTTCAATCTTCCAAGTGATTTTGCAAAGAATGTTATTAATTTGCAGAAGTGACTAATGACAGAAGTATCACCTTTTAAAAGTAGATCACAGAAAATGAATAGAAATTCTTTTTTTAAAAAACTGTATTTATTTTAATTAGGTATTCATGACAGCAGAATGCATTTTGATTCATTGTACACAATTGCAGCACAACTTTTCATTTCTCTGTACACGATGTAGCATCATCGTGTATGCAAAGGTGGGTGGGGAGGGGAGCTGGTACGGGGGCAAGAAAGAATGGAAATTCTTTTTCTTTTTCTTTTATTTGTTTAGTTGTAGTTGACACAATACCTTTATTTTATTTATTTATTTTTATGTGGCATTGAGGATTGAACGCAGGGCCTCGAATGTTCTAGGTGAGCACTCTACCGCTGAGTCACAACCCCAGCCCAGAATGGAAATTCTTAATCCATTCTTTTTTTTTCTTTCTTTCTTTCTTTTTTTTGAACTGAGGATTGAACCCAGGGGCACTGAACCACATTCCCAGCCCTTTTTTATATTTTATATAGAGACAGCGTCTTGCTGAGTTGCTTAGGACTGAGGCTGGCCTTGAACTTGTGATCCTCTTTCCTCAGCCTCCCAAGCTGCTGGGATTATAGGCATGTGCCACTGCCCCTGGATTCTTAATCAATTCTTTGAACTACATGTTTACTATTTGTAAATGTCGTATGTCATAAATTCTTTATTGGTTTTATTTTTAATATGAGGCATTGGTTTTATATTTACTATGGGAAATTTAACGTAATGTACCTAAATTACTATTTCTTTCAACAATTATTTATTTAGAAGCTTTGATGTACCAGGACTGTGTCAGCCTAAAGAAAACATAAAAATGAGTGGGACAGGCTGAATAGTTTTGCTAAGGAGTTTGTAGTCAATGGGATGAGAGTGGGTGAGGTACACAATGACAAGCAATTGTGAATAAAAGTGATGCATTAGTGTTCTCCAGAGAAAGAAACCAATAGGAGGTGTGTGTTGGCGGGGGTGGGGGGGTGGGGGGGATTGGGTTTAAGGAATTGGCTCATGTGGTTTATGGTGGCTGACACGTCCAAAATTTGCAGGTAGGCCAGCAGGCTGAAGATCCACAGAAGGACCAATGTTATAGTTAAAGTCTAAAGAACACTAGGCCAGAGAATTTCTTTTTAGGAAAATTCAGTCTTTTTTTTTCTGTTAAGATCAGACTGGACTGGGCATGGTGATACACTCCTATAACCACAGCAGTTTGGGAGGCTGGGGCAGGAGGATTCAAAGTTCAAAGCCAGGCTCAGCAATTTAATGTGCCCTAAGCACATTAGCAAGACCCGGTCTCAAAATAAAAAGTACAAAGGGCTGGGATGTAGCTCAGTGGTTTAGCACTCCTGGGTTCAATCCCTGATTAAAAAAAAAAAAAAAAACACTTTCCAGAATAAATTTTTGGTTTTTGGCACCAGGGATCGAACTCAGGAGTGCTTAAACACTGTGCCAAGCCACATCCCCAGCCCTTTTTATTTTTTGTTTTGTGACAGAGTCTTGCTAAGTTGCTTAGGGGCGGGCTAAGTTGCTGGGGCTGGCCTTGAATTTATGATCCTCCTGCCTCAGCCTCTGGAGCCTTTGGGATCATAGATGTGCGCCACTACGCCCATCCCGAATGATGTTTGATCAAATATCTGGAGGCCATAGCCCATCCAGGTGGTTATATAAAATTAACCATCACAAGTTGAAAACTTATCAACTAAGCTCAAAGGAAAGCCCCTAACCCAGACCTTCATGGGGGGACGGTGGTCAGGGAGAGGAACGGTAATAATTTAATAGGCATTAGGTACACACATGTGGGCGTGGGCGTGCAGGTACCACAGGGCGTGGGAGGGCAGCACTGGGGGAAGGAAGACAGTTGCTTTTCACGTACAGGGGGGTGAAGAATTTCCAACAGAGGAAGCATCCTGTGTAAGACCCCCAGAAAGCCAAAGCGACTTAGTGAGAGAGAAGAGGGAGAAAGGGATAAAAGGCAAAATATCAAAGTAATCAGAAACCAGACTCCAAAAAGTCTGCTACTGAGTCTGTATTTAATGCCGAGGGTGAGAGGAGCCTTTGGGTAGACTGAAAGTGGGCTTCATGTAGGCTGGGTAGAATTTGTGAGTTCTGTTGCTATCACACAGGAAATGCAGCTTGGGTTGTACTGTTCCTTGGTGGGCTTTTTCCCAGCAGGTATTAACCAAGCCTGGCCTGGGGCATTGGCGCTGGGTGAGCGGCAGGAGACACCGGGCTCCTGGGTGGGGTGCTTTTATTCCTGTGCAGTGAGGAGAATGTTTGCTGACACCAGCACCGCTCTGGTCACAGGCTCTGCTGGTAGTGAGAGGACTGGTAAGGTGGATTGCTGCCATCAGGGTGGACAGGAGAAAGCAGGGCCGTCTTCCTCATGTCCTTTTTTACATCTGCAGAAACCTCCTCTCTACCATTTTAAGAAACTGAAGAGTTATTCTTGCGATGTCAGGTTTCTGAAGCACCTCCGTAGGTCTCAGACACTAGCACAGTAGCACAGAGCCTGGCTGGCACCTTTAGAACCTGAACCATGCAACCTGAGAATCAGTGTTCCTGTCTCAGGGGTGGGACACTGCTGTGCTGCCCAGGTAGTTGTCCCTCTGTGAAGGAGTGGCTGATGTTACTAGGAATGGCCCTCAGCTGGGGCACCTCTGGAGACAGCCTCAGCCAAAGACAGCTGCCCAAGGTCACGGCTGCCCTCAGAGGCATGCTCTGAACAGAGACTGATCTGTGTGGGAGTGAGGCTGCCGGGCTCTCACCCCTCTGAGGAGCATTCTGAAGGGTTTCAGAGCTCCACGTGGGGTGGGCTGAGACCTTCCTGGGACAGCATCCCATACCCGCTTCTGTGTCACACTGCTTCCCTCTCTCCCCTTGGACCTCAGAGCACTGTGAAGTTCCCTCTGTCCCACGGGGAACTCAGCCTGCAGTGCTGTCCTCTACCCAGGTGACTCCAGACAGCAATCTGGAAAACCCTGGCTCCGCACTCCCTGAGCAGCCTCCGGATCCCGTAGCTTCTCAAGTCCTTGTTTCCATTCCAGTTGCCACCGTTTTACTCCAGGTCACCAAGGTCTGTCATCCAAGTTAACTGTTTGGGTGGCTGCTTGATTGTCTTCCTGTCTTTACCTTTATCTCTATCAAAGTGACTTTCTTCTTATAATTTTATCATGTTTAATGGACTTATTGAGGTATATTTGATGTTCCATAGGCTGCATATGTTTAAAGTGTACAACTTGTTGATAGATTTTGAGTTGATAGATTTTGAGTTGATAGATAGAGTTGATAGATTTTGACACATGTGTACAACTGTGAAACTAACACAATCAAAATGATAATATCCATCAGTAAGTGTATTATTTTTAAATTATAGAAGCTGTGCTCTCTCTCTCTCTCTCTCTCTCTCTCTCTCACACACACACACACACACACACACACACACAAAACACACACACACACAAACATGAAGTAAAAACGGAAATTCTCTCTACCCTCCCTTAGGATAATCTTAAAATTCAAACCCAGAAAGGTTCTTTCTTGCCTTAAATGTATTTCAGTTACCTCTAAATAACGACAGGGATTTTTGCTCAAAGGCCTGGAGTGTCTGCCAGCCTGGGTGTGGGTGAACCCTAAAACCAAATTATGTGAGGCCTTGTCTGCGGCCTCTGAGCCTTTGCTGTGCTCTTGGCTTTGCCTCGCTTGCTCTTTTCCACCTTGAATTTTCTTCAGGACTGATATTTGATTGGCCTATTTTCATTTAATACTTCTTTAATATTAATATTTTAATAATTGATGGTTAATGTTTATCGACTGCTTGCTTTTTCTTTGTTCTGTGCTTTCTATACGCCGTATCTCTTAACCCCCATAAAATCTATAATTGGTATGGCGATCCTTATGTTGAAGGATGCTGGCTTTACAATACAACTACCCCCTGAATCCTTAGACTTAGCTGACTGTTTTCTTTCACCAAAACTTTGGTCAAGTTCTGCGTCCACTGCTTGAATAGACTTGACCTTGGGCTTCCCTCTCTGCCTTGTAAAATCAATTTGAGCAAGAATCCCTCTCAGTTTAGCAAAGCCCCTCCCTCTTGGATATATGACCACCATATCTTGTCCCCTTGGCCTGCCTTCAGCAGCTCAGGGGTCCTATCAAGGTGGTTCAGCAGAAATCCCCCTTTCCTTGATGTTTCCTCTCAGTCAGTTTCCATCTGCTGCCCGCCCGCCCTTGATCCTTGCTTATTAGTCTGCACTTTTCCCTGTTGGCATCTGAATGGAGTCTAGTCTCTCTCCCCCATGCTGTTTGACATTGCAAGGGTCCCCGTACCTATCCCCATGGCCTGCCTCACCATCTTTAACAAGTATTCAGGAAATTTCCTCCTTGACAGGCCCAAGTGAGTTGCTGGTGACCGGCTTCCATCTGTAACGTCCTGCGGCTCTCCTCCAGCGTGCTCGTTGCTCTCACTATTGGGTTTCTGACTTCCCAGTGAAAGCCGAAGCTGTGTGAAGACGGAGACCGTGTGTGCTCTCTGTCTGTGCGAGCACCTGGGGCATGGCCAGTGTGTGTCACATACTCCTTGAGTGGATGCTGAATGGAGGGACAGTAACCTCCACTGCACCTGCAGAGTAGGTTAGTGGCAATAGTTGGGATTCCCAAGTCAGAAAGAAAGCTCGAATCCAAATTCTGCCACCTTTAGTTGGCTCTCACTTCTGAGCCTCCTTTTCTTCATTTCCTCCTTACAGAATTGCTTTGAAGAGTGATGAAGTGATTTGGACCAAATTCCTAGCACAGGATAGGGTACATCTTTTTGTTTTTCCGTCATTGAATGTAAAGTATATCAAACCTTGTTATCATTTTTAATCCTTTACTCTGCCTATAACAAAGTATGTAGTAGTCAAATAAGTAGTGACTATTGTTTTAATTAGAACATTTTTTATTAACAAGTATCAATTGCACATCTGAAGGTTGCTCAGTGTGATATTTCAACACGTGGATACAGCACGTACTGGTCAATTAGTGGAATGCTCATTTCCCTCTCTTGGTTGTTTATTTGCAGCCTCTGAGCTCTTTTCTTCTAGGTCATTCATAAAATACCTAATCAGTTATTGTGAACTACAATCATCTTGTCACTGCGTGGGGGTCCAAGCAGCTCTCCAACCGCGGAGGAGGCCTCTACTGTGACCTTCCAGGTTCTTGTCCATGTTACAGAAAGGAATCTAAGATGCATTAGGCACGAGGGGCAAAGCAGGAGATTTCTTAATAAAGGAACAGCACACACTTGAGAATGGAGTGCAGGTGATCTTGAGAGGAAGTGGGTCGCCTCACCTTGGTCTGGGGCTGGACGCCCATACAGGGAGCAGCAGCAGGGGGCTGCGCTGGAGTGAGGCGGGCGGCGTTACGCAATTCCGCGCCGTTTTCCTTGCACCTGCCCATGCCCTGTCTGTGTGGATCGGGCTGCTTCCTAGGTTGCGTGCCCATCGACGCCTTCAGTCTCCACCCAGGGCTGAGTCTTACTGTTGTAATGAGGCTAGGGCATTTCCCTGTCACCAAAGTCGTCACCAGACCCTGTGGCAGTGTTTTCTCCAGATGCCTTGTGGTCATCTTATGGCTCTCTTGTTTCTTCAGCCAACTGACAAGCTGTAGGCAAGATGCAAGGATATGGCTGGTTGCTCACCTTTGTTCTGCATTCTCATGGCTTGTGGGCACTTCTCTCTTGAGACTCCTTGCCCTCCTTGTACCCCTGAGTTCCTACCTCAATCTGTTTGCCTTCAGAACCCCACTACTTGTTCCTTCTAACTGTGTCTTGGTACCCATCATCTGACCTCCTTTCATGCCCCAGAACCCTTCCCAGCTTCTGGTGGCCACTAGTCTCTGTCCCACTCAACTTTCTTTTGCTTCCACATGAGAGAGAACATGCAGTATTTACCTTTCTGTTTCTGGCTCGGTTTACTTAACACAGTGTCTTCTAGGTCCATCCTTTTTGCTGCAAAGGACAGGATTTCATTCTTTTTTAAAATATATTTTTAATTTTTTTGCAGGATTTCTTTCTTATGGATGAACGACATTACATTGTGTCGGGGGCGCCTAGGTCAATTGCACATCTTGGCCAACGTGAACAGTGCCTCGGCAAGCACGGAAGTGCAGGAGTCTGATGTGCTGCTTTCGTTTGCTTTGGTCATACACCTAGAAGTAGGACAGCTGGATCATCTGGTAGGTCTATTTTTACTTTCGTTACTACTGTTAAAAGATAAACAGGCACATTAAAATTTTAACAAGTTTATTTGAGCATTCAGTGATTCGTGAGTCAGGCGGCACCAGACTGCAGTCGGCCCCGCGCTCCACAGAGGTGCACCAGGGGAAAACTTCCATAAGCCATTCGAGAAAGCAAAACCAAGAAAATGTCCCATTAACGTGGAAGAGGTTGCTTGGCAAAGTCTCTAGCTAGAGTCAGTGTCTTCCAATCAACTGAGCTTAAGTTTCATTTTCTGAGCTTAATTTCATTTGCCTATTTATGTTGAATTGGGCTTCAGCTTGCTTATGCAGGAACTCAAGGTGCTGGAGCTTTCTCAGCTAATGGCCTTCTGATTAATTATTTTAACAGAGTATTAGTGCCAGGAAACATTTCTGTGGGGCTAGGGCTATGATTTCAGTCTCTTTACAAGTCAAGGGATAAACAAGGCGAAGTTCTTTTAATCACCATTTCTCGGCAGAGTGGGGTCATTCCTGGCTGCTCAGGGGTGGAGTGGAGCCAGGATCCACCCTGCCTAGATAACATGAGGTTCGTGCTGCTTAGGAGCTACATAGATCCACAGACCTGGGGCAGGGTCTGGGTTGATTGAGTTGTAGTTTCCAGTTTTGCCTCATTTGTTATATGAATGATCAAACATACATGTAGAATCTCTCTACCTAGAGAGCTGTTCCTAGTCTGCCCGGCAGGGATCCTCTACCTTGCTGAAAGAAATGGCATCTGAGGAACTGTTAAGATGATGGGTTCTGCCTCTCTCCACTATGGAGGGATGTGCCTTTATTTGTCAGCTCTGATAAATAAACTGTCTTGTGTGTCTCTGGGAAAAAAAAAATGGGTTCATTGACCCCATCCTCCAGAATTTCTGATAAGGGTGTGGGGTGGTCCTTAGATCTTGTCTTTTCAAATCATTGTTCATGAGATTCCGATGTGCAAACATTCCAAAGGTACTGTCCCTGTTCACAAAGGTGACATAGGGAAAGCTGAGTCAATCTCTTATTTGTTTGATTTTTGCCTGTGGATAATATGAATTTTTTTGCCCATGTCATCTGCTTGCAAAATGCAGCGTAAGGCTCTGTGGAGAGGGCCGAGTGATGCTTTATGCATGCTGATGCTTTGGGAATGAAGTTGGGCTGGTAGAAAAATTAGTGTGCTGATGGAATGTGCTTGTATACAAGCTGGTGTGTGATCAGACACAGACAGGATAGCATAAACTACTTGGGCCTGCGGAATTCCAGGCCAGGAAAGGGTGAAATATAATTGCTTGGCAGAAGCTGGGTGTGGTGGTGCACGCCTGTAATCCCAGTGGCTCCTGAGCCTGAGGCAGAAGGATTGTGAGTTCAAAGCCAGCCTCAGCAAAAGCGAGGTTCTAAGCAACTCAGTGAGACCCTATCTTTAAATAAAATACAAATAGGGCTGGGTATGTGGCTCAGTGGTTAAGTGCCCTTGATCTCAATCCCTGGTACTCAAAAAAAAAAAAAAAATTGCCTGGTAGATAATTTATCAAGCATACTGTTCATCCAGAACTATCATTTCTTTACTGATGTGCAAAGAGAAAGTGTTGATAGGTACCTTCCTGTGCAGAGTGGCCCTGTTGTCACCTATCCTGTGGGCAGTCCTCTGGCTTCCATGGAAACTGGGAATGGTGGTGGAATAGGAACAGTGGGTGTCCCCTCTCACACAATTTGGAGATGTGTGATAATAAGTATTCATTGCATTTTGTGTAATTAGGAATTTAATGGTTGCTATGTTGGAAAATGTTGGTTCAAACATTAAATCCAATCAGCAAATATTATTGAGTATCTGTTGTATATAGAAGAGTCTTTCTAAACATTCAGTGGAAATAAAAACATTGGTACTTTACTTTGATTCAAAGCACATTCTAAAACTAAATGTTTTACAAGCTAAAGTTTTCTCAAATTTCTGTTGTTAGTGTCTGCTTTTAGTACGGAGGGTACTGTGACCTGATGCTCAACTGTCAATTATGCTTTGCAACTTTTGCATTTATAGGTGTGAGGTTTGTTTTTTGAGGGTGCTCTGTACTGTGGCAGATGACTGAGTCATAGGATAGGCTGTTAACACAGGACTTTATGGGTGATTAAGCATCTCATGGAAAGGCATGGATTCAGGTTCTGATGCCCCCGCCCCCTTAGTTTTAAATTTATCCTGTCAATTTTTTTTTCATGACTGATATGAAACATTTTTCTCTGAAAAAAATTATTAAACCGATGCTGAGTTAAAATATCAGGAAGAAACAGATAACTAAAAATAACAGGATATGATCAACAGTTTTGATTCATAGCCTATTTTTATCCTTTTCTGGAATTCGAGCACCCAGATTTGTATTTGCAGAGAAATACCAATAAAAATGAGATCTCATTTTTCAGTTTTGAAATTCTTTTCTTTTTAATTGTTAGCCTTTTTGAAAGATGGTCACTTGAGAACTTGATCCATTAGTGTCTATTCTCATGAAGTCATTTCTCCTGGCTAGTCATTGCGGTACTTAAAGGCTTGTGGTTAATCTTACGGGCATCAATGAAGTTACTGTTGTTAATGTTTAAAAAGGCTCCATCTCTTACAGCTACTTGTGGAAATATTTATAGGCAAAATGATACAATGTCTTGATTTCACTTTTAAAATATTCTATCAAATCAAACCAAAGCAAAAGGAAAAAAATGAGGGGAAACACAGTAATAAGATGGCAGAATGTTGGTAATTATTTAGAGTTGGCCGTGGGTACATGGGATTCATTGAATTCTCTCATTTCATGAATTTTTAAAAATTTTCACAGCAAAATGTTTTTAAAAGGTTTTTCTCCATGACACACTCTACGCCATATTTTTGCTTCACCCACTTTTAGAAATCTTTCTTTGGATGAACCTTCTGTCTTGGTTGGCTCTGCCTGCTAAAATACAATACTGAAGTGGGGCTGAAACCACAGACAGTTGTTTCTCACAGTTCTGGAGGCCAGAAGCACAAGATCAGGGTGCCGGCCAATTCAGTTCCTGGCGAGAGCTTCTTCTCCAGCTTGGAGAGAGACAGAGACAGAGAGACGCATCACATCTCTTCTTATAAGGCACTAATCGAATCAGGGAGGCCCCCATGACCTCATGTAAACCTAACCACCTCCTGGCAGTCCACTTCCCAATACCATCACATGTGAATGGTGGTGGGAGCAAATACTTGGTGCACAATGCCTGTTGCAGATGCACATCTAGAATGTACCTAGTGATAATACCCCCTTGTTCTTTGTTCAAACATAAATTTAGCACACTTTGTTGAATGTGTGCTTAGCATGTGGTGAGGTTGCTGCTGCTACAAAGGGAGCCCAAGATCTGCTTCCTATGAGCAAGTCACTTTCCTAAGATTTTTTTATTATTATTATTATTTTGCAGTGCTGAGGATGGAATCCTGGGTCTTATGCATGCCAGGCAAGTGCCTTCCTACTGAGCTACACCCCCAGCCCCTGGTCTTCAGTTTCCTTGTTTGAAAATGAGCAGACTGGACTCAGTGACCTCAACAGTCTTCTTCCAGTTCCATGCTTCTTCAGTCATGCTCCTTGGGAATAGGACTGTATCACTGGTGAGAGTGTGGACTGCTGCAGCTACTTTGGAGAACAACCTGGCACTATGTATTTAATCTAAGGACACAGAAAGGAATGTTTGCTTTTTTTTTTTTTTTTTTTTTGA
>NW_026000019.1:20066766-20084721 GCF_001458135.2 Marmota marmota marmota
ATTTTTTTTTTTTTTTTTTTTTTTTGACATAGTGATGAGGACCTGTATCGACTGTGTTCATCACTGGATGCTTGTTTGAGTGAGTGGCAGGATGTGGTGGATGCACACTCTTTGCTACTATCTAGCACTTGCAATAGCAGATTACATATACTTGCAGCCTATAGATACATTTTAAGACCGTAAATGTCTAGTAAAAGAAGAAAGGAATATATGACACTCTACCATTTAATTAAAAATAGATGCACCTTTCATAAGAACACATCCCAACAAAAATATCATTAAACACGAGTGTGTATAGTAGGAGTTAAATAGAATGGGAGAGAATATAAAGATGAAAAAGGAATAACCAAGAGGCGAGGTTTGTATGGACAAAAAATGATAATGTCATTTAGTAAAATGCCTTTAAAGTTTATCCATGCTGTTGCCTGTATCAGAATGGCCTTTCTTTTTAAAGCTGAATAAGCTTCCATTATATGTACAAGCCACATTTTGTGTATCCGTTTGTGTGTTTCTGGCTACTTGAGTTGTTCCCAGTTTGGGGGGTATTGTGGATCATGCTGCTGTGAGCATTGGTGTGCAAACCAGCTGTTTTTGTGTTTCATTGTTGTATTCCTTATTGCATTGCATGATTTTCAGGAGGTTCAGCATGTATTTTTACGCTGCTGTGATCATTTCAGTAAGTTCTTTTGAAGCTGCATTTTAAAATAATTAGATGATTCTCATAATCCAGTAAGTCTAGAAATCACTTCCTAGATTGGGGGCAGGAGAATCATTGATGACAGGAAGAAGTGTCGTGCTTATAAGCAGGTTAGGTACATAAATGCCAGTTCTGTGAGCCCTCATCTGTCAGAGCTGCTCCTGTGAACCACTGTGCAGGCAGACGGAGGATGAAAGCCATAGGCTAAGATTGTCTAATTCCCTTTCCAGGCCAACCGTATCTTAGGACAATCCCTCTTGGGCTCTGCTGTCAAGAATGACAAGCTTGGCTCAGCACTTCTGTGCACCTGCTGATGCACAAGTGAGGGAAACTCATTCCATGTCAGAGTAGCTATTGGTTCTGGGTAACATTGTAACTAACGTAAAAACTTCCAAGAGTCATCAGTTAGTCCAAACTCATTTCTGGTGAATGTTTTAGATTTGTATCAAGGGAATAATGTGAGAACTCCAAGGAATAAGTTTGATGACATAAGCAAACCAGAGTCCTGGGAATATCTTTCAGGCAATTTGCTAGTGAACTGCTGCTTAATCGCCTTAAAACAATGGTATAGTGAGTCAGGGAAAAGCAGCACAAGATTTTATGATGAGAGATATTCCCAGGTGGCTTTATGGAGGGAGGAAAAAAATGTACAGACAGTTGATGGTGCATTTTTATTCATTCACTAACATTTATTGAGCTGCTATTATGTTCTAGACAGTGTATAAAGCAGAGGAAAAGACAGATGTGTCCCTGAGGTGTGAGCTTTCATTCTGGTGTCGGAAACAGATAATAAAGAAGTAGACAAATATAGATGTATTTTCAGAGAGCAGATTACAAAGCACCAGCTAGACCTGTTTAAACACTGTTGCCTCTCCATACCTATAGTTTCTGCAACCATCGGTTCAGCCAATTTGGAATTGAAAATATTGGGAGAAAAAAATTGCATTAGTATGGCACACATACAAAATTTTAAAATTTTCATTGTTCCTTAAACAAAACTCTATAATGGCTATTTATACAGCATTTGCAAAATGCTGAATATCATAAAAAGTTTGGTGTTGATTTAAAGTATATGGGAGGATATGCGTGGGTTATATGGGAAGATGGCACCATTTTATATAAGGGACTTGACCATCTGCAGATTGTGGTATTCCTTGTGGGGGGGGGGTGTCCTGGAACCAATCCCCCAAGGGTAGCAAGAGATGACAGTACTTATTGGTGATTGTTTAAATTCTATGTAAGATTTTTGTAGATTGTTAGGGTTAATGGTTTATTTCAGCTATGCTCTTATCTATAAAAATATAATTTACAAGCAAATCTTCCTGGAATTCAATTACTTTGCAAAGTAATGTCCACCTCTTTCCTAAAAACTGAGATATGCGAGTACGCATGGGGAAGGAGAACTGATGGTACAGTTGACGATATAGTTAAGTGTAAACTGATGAGCAGAAGTCCTCCGGGCCAGGCCTGTTCATGTGAGAGCAAACTATTCCATGGGCTTGTGGTCTGGAAGCTTGGGAGATTTTGTATCCCCACACAGGTTTCAGACTTCACCCACAATTTCTTAAATTGGCTTACCCACTTGTTCACTTTCTTTAGTGTTTCATCCCTCAGAAGGGAGTGGGAGGTGAGAACACGAGGAGGGTGTGGTGTGCTTCCAGTGGGCTGCTGGTGCATCAAGATGGTGTGCTGGAACCATCGGGCGGTGCTTGCATCTGACAGGGAAGCCAGGAGTTGATTTTATTTATTGTTCGGGAAAATGTACTAAGGAAGATTCCTGGAAGTGAGAGGTCCTTCATTATCTGCCCCATTCATTGGAAACCACGGGGCTGTTCTGGGATCGACAGCCCCCTCCAGGTGTGAAACATGGCTCCTTCTGGCTCTGTCTGAGCTGGCAGAGAGCATGGATGTGTTCATTTCATTGGGTGATTCTGATGACAAGATATGGGAAGGTTTTATTCCCTAAATATTCGCTAAAAGAAGGATCAACCCCAGAAAAGACAGTGCTGCCTAGAATTTTTAAAAAGGATTCAGCTTTACAGAGGAAAAGCATAGAAAATTGAATAGTAGAAATCAAAGAGTGTTGGTTGAAATGAACTCACTCGTTCAGGCCAGATATCATCCAGTATGAACTATCCATTCTCAGATGATATTTCTCCTAAATGACGTATAAACTTAAATGGATTCTTCTTTTGACCATATCAATGGAAAATTTTAAAAGTAAGTGTGTGTGTGTGTGTGTGTGTGTGTGTGTGGCTTGCAAGCTTATACATTATTATTATTTTTTTTTTTGGCAGTGCTGGGAATTGAACCCAGGGCCTTGCACATGCTAGGCTAGGCAAGTGCTTTACCACTGAGCCACACCCCCAATTCCCTTACTCCCTTTTAAAAAAACTTTTTATCATTCAAACATTAATTTATTTGAAGGGGCATGAAGAAACATTTACAAAATGGGAACTTAGATCCAAAATTTACACAATTTAAAAAATTAACTAGTTTTTTATGTTAGACAAAAAGGATTGCATTACCCTATAAAATAATTCATAAATAACCCATGCTAATTTCCTCAAGTCGAGACCCCTAAGCACACATGCAAAAACCCCTTTGCTATATAATGTGATACAGAGGTTCCTTGATTTACATTGGCATTACATCCAAATGAACCCATTATGTTGAAGACATCTTAAATCAAAAGTGAGTTTAGGGGGCTGGGGTTGCAGCTCAGTGGTAGAGTGCTTGCCTATCACATGTAAGGTACTGAGTTCAATCCTCATCACCACATTTTTAAAAAAAAAGTGAGTTTAGGCCGGACGTGGTGGTGCACACCTGTAATCCCAGTGGCTGGGGAGGCTGAGAAGGAGGATGGTGAATTCAAAGCCAGCCTTAGCAAAAGCAAGGCACTAAGCAACCCAGTGAGACCCTGTCTCTAAATAAAATACAAAATAGGGCTGGGGATGTGGCTCAGTGGGTGAGTGCGCCTGAGTTCCATCCCCAGTACCCCCCCAAAAAGTGAGTTAGGGGCTGAGGATGTGGCTCAGTGGTTGAGTGCAAGCCTAGCATGAGCAAGGCTCCAGGGGTTCAATCCCAGCGCCGTGCATACGAAAAGTGCATTTAACAAACTCTATCCTCCTAGGCACCGCAGCTTAGCCCAGTCTGTCAGGTGGGCCCCAAATGGAATCACAGATGTGTTTGTAAAGGAAGATTTGACAGTAGAGAAGGCAGCGATGTGAGGAGTGAAGCAAGAGGCTGCAGTTTTGGCTTTGGAGGCAAAGAAAGGGACCCCAAGCCAGAAACTCAGGGGAGGAGGGAGACAGGGCCACAGATTGACGGATTGTCCCCTGGAGCCTCAGAGGGAGCTGTACCCCGGCCTTGATTTCATACCAGTGAAACTGACTCAGGCTTTCTGGTCTCCGTAAGAGAGTCAGTCTGTGTTGTTTTAAGCCACAGTTTGTGGTCATTTGTTCTAGCAGCTGTAACAGGTGTTCACTTGATGCTTCAACTACATCCCTCGTCGCTTTGGAACTCACATGTTTTTTTCTTTTTCCAACCTTCTTTTCCCTGGCCTTCTCCTCCATGATCTCTTCTTCCCTGATTTTCTTTTCCCTGAACTTCTCCTTCCTAATCTCGTTATTATAAATTATAAATAAGAGCAAAACATGTAACAGTCGTCGAATGCTGTCAGGTACGTCGTCGTCTGTTTATATAATAAAATCCCAATGAGGCTGGGGATGCAGCTCAGTGGTAGAGTGCTTGCCTATCACATGTAAGGTACTGAGTTCAATCCTCATCACCACATTTTTAAAAAAAAAGTGAGTTTAGGCCGGACGTGGTGGTGCACACCTGTAATCCCAGTGGCTGGGGAGGCTGAGAAGGAGGATGGTGAATTCAAAGCCAGCCTTAGCAAAAGCAAGGCACTAAGCAACCCAGTGAGACCCTGTCTCTAAATAAAATACAAAATAGGCTGGGGATGTGGCTCAGTGGGTGAGTGCGCCTGAGTTCCATCCCCAGTACCCCCCCAAAAAGTGAGTTAGGGGCTGAGGATGTGGCTCAGTGGTTGAGTGCAAGCNAGAACTCAAGGTGGAAGAAAACAAAAAAGGTTGAGGGCCTATTCCAGATTAAAGGAGGTTAAAGATTCCTACTACTGAAACACAGCACATGATCCAGGATTGGGTCCTGATTAAGGGGAAAAAAAAGAGGTGTGTGTGGAAAGAAGTGCACATGGATTCTGTGTCCCTGCTGGATTCTGTGTCCCTGCTGGACTGCAGCAGTGAGCCTGAAAGTGCGTGTTTAAAAAAGAGCCCGTTCTCATTCACCTGCTCGTGTGCCTGCTCATGAAGGCTGTCTTTCTTTCCCATTGTGGAGAAAGCTGCTGCCAGCTTACAGTATTTAAATCTCTCAATGAAATTTAAAAAGTTGAAAGGAGGGGAAAAACATCCTTGTTTATATAGGTCAGAATCTAACTATTAATCATACAGAGAGTTCAGAATGAAGCTTAAGATTTTCAGTTTCGACCTTGCTTTTAAAATGTGATTTAAAATCAGATGGTTCACAACATTTTTCCTTCTCATTTATTGCTAAGCGTTGTCAGGTACTGAACCGATCGAAATTCACTTTTACTTTCTGATCACATGAAGTGGTTTCAGGGTGATGTTTTTAAGTTTTTAAGTCTTTCTGTTCTCTTAGCACATTGCTTGTGCTGTGTGGCCATGTTTTCTTTTTTACACCTTGTTTTATAGTTACCCAAGACTATTAATATTGAGATACGCAGTAGATTCTCTTTACCTAAGAATTTGCCACTAAAGCTTACTATGATGAAAGTGAAAAATCTGTGAATTAGAGGCTTCTCTAATGTATTATTTAGGATACCTTCTCCTGAAATAGTCGAAAAAACTTTTAAGAACAGGGACCATCTTAAAAAGAGTTACTGTTGGGAGGCAAAGTCTATTTCATTAAGAGAAACATTGGAGGATGTTTCTCTTAATGAAATAGACAGGAGTACAGTGAGCCTAGAAATCTCAGAGCATTGAAGAGATTATCAGTGAATTAAGTAACCTGGTAGTATCCATGAGCCTGAAATGTGTACACTGTGCTTGTCTCCACAATCTTAACTACTTCCCCCATGCTCTTCCTCCTCTTCATCTTCTCAATTCCAGAAAGTTGAAGGAACTTAGTCATTCTTTCAACACATTCTTCTGGAGTGCCTATGTGCCACATACTCCTTGGTTTTCAAAACGTAAAACAGTCAACAAAACCTATGATATTCTCTTTTTTGAGGAACCTGCTGAGTGCCTTTAGTCAAAATCTCCAGGATAACCTCACTAACACTGGAGCAAACCAGGATCATCTACCTCTCCACGTGACACATGGAGGACATACCACTTCTGCAATGTCCTGCCAAGAATGCGTGATCTGAGTCCAATTACAAGGGATGATCAGACAAACCCAAATCTATGGGCAGCTACAGAACTCAAGGTGGAAGAAAACAAAAAAGGTTGAGGGCCTATTCCAGATTAAAGGAGGTTAAAGATTCCTACTACTGAAACACAGCACATGATCCAGGATTGGGTCCTGATTAGGAAAAAAAAAAAGCCATAAAAGACACATTAGGTGATATTTGATATGGATTATTAAATAGACGTTAGTATACATAAGCATTGTATTTCCAGATTTGGATAGTTACATGTTATACTTATATACGTACATAATGTATATAATACATATAATAAATATATGATATATAGAGAGAACATATGTATACAGATAGAGAGACAGCTACACATGAAACATGGAGGAAGAAAGAAGAGAGAAAGAGGGAGAAAGTTAAATCACATGGGACCAAAGGTATAATAAAAACAACTGATGAATATAGACAAAGAATATGTAGCAATTCCTTGATCTAGTCTTGTAAGTTTTCTGTAAGTTTAAATTATATAAAAATAAAATGTTAAAAAAAAATTTCCTACTCTAGGGGAACTCAACTCTGTGTTTGGGTGGGTGAGTGGGGTGAGGTAGTGTATCAGACCAGATAGTAACAAAATAAGCCAGTAAAAAACATGTTAGATGGTAAATGCTACATAAGTCAAGTAGCACAGGGACACAGGGAAAATTTGTGTAGAGAGTGGGCAGTTTTTTTAAAATCAAAAAACTTAAAAAAAATAAAATAAAATCAACCGAGTTTTTTAGAGAAGTTTAACTTCTAAATAGGAAGTACAGAGTTCTGGTAGTTTGCTGGGAGCCATTAGCCAAGTAGGTATGACAATTTCCTTGCCAGCGTACCCCATGTTGCTTAGTGGAAGGACTCATGGAAATAGGACATTTTGCAGTGACATTGCATCTAAGGTGACCTTGCTCAAGGACCAGGGCGGATCCGGGTTTAGGGTGGTTCCAGGTTTAAGGTTATTCCTGCTGGGAATAGGGCGTATCCTGCTGCCTGAGTTCCCCTTGAGTTCTCACGGGATTCAGACAGTATTTTTTGGGAGACAGAAGCCCAGTGGGGGTGGATTTGGGCAGAGAATGTGGATTTCCCCAGAACGTGATTGTAGACGGCTGGTGTGAGTTCGGGAATAAAGAGTTGCTGTTTGAATCTACAAGCTGTGTGGTGGCTCGTGATTTTGTGCCCAGCCAGACTGCGGCAGTAGTTCTCTCCCCCAAACACCATGTCCATATTATTAATATCTAGAATTAGTGGGATCATTTGTTGGAATTGGTGAATAAATGATGATACATAATTATTAACTAAAGCCTCCATTTGCATTTGGCTTCACTCTCCTGTTGTACAGTTCTATGGATTTGGCCGTATGCATGATGTTAATTATCCACTATTGTAATATCCTATGAATAGTCTCACTGCTTTGAAACCCCTTTCTCTACCTAGTCACCTCTCCCTTCCTTTTAACCATTGACCACCATCAATCTCTCTCTCTCTTTTTTTTTTTTCTATTTCTCTACTTTTGCCTTTTCTAGAGTGTCATACAGCTGGATCATTCAGCATGTAGCCTGTCAGACTGGTTTCCTTAATTTGGAAATATGCATTAAAGTTTCCTCCATGGCATTTTATGGCTTGATAGTTTGTTCCTTTTGATCACTGAATACTACCGTATTATACAAACGGACCTCAGTTTGTTTATCCGCTTACCTATTGAGAGACATCGTGGTTGCTTCCAAGTTTTTGGCAGTTATGAATAAAGTCGCTGTAAACGTTCATATGTAGGTTTTAGTGTAGACATAAGTCTTCAACTCATTTGTGTGAATGACCAGGAGCCATTGCTGGGTCATATGGTCTCTGTGTGTTTAGTTTTGGAGTTACCTGCCAAACTGTCTTCCAAAGGGGCAGAGCCATTTTGCACTTCTCCCAGCAATAAACGAAAGTTCCTCTTGTCCTGTGTCCTTTCCAGCATTTGGTGTGGTCAAGAAAATGGAAATTAATTTAATTTTTATTTTAGCCATTCTGAGGGCATATAGTGGGGTCTCATTTTAATTGCAATGCCCTGATGACATTCCACATCTTCACACATATTCACCATCTGTACTTCTTTGGCATGATGTGCATTGAGATCTTTTTCTCATCTTGTTCAGATGTTTTGCTACTTGAGGATTATAATTTTAAGCAGTACACAGGGAAGGTCTTATTAAAGCTTTTGAATAAAGATCTGAGAGAAGTAAGGGAACATGCTATTTGGAACTCTAGGGAAAGAACATTCCAGACAGAAGGGAAGACACCTGCAAACACCCCTGATCAAGGGTGTGCTCGGTGTGTTCCAGGATAGTAGGTGGGCACCGTGCCATGAGGAGGTGGCAGGGGAGAGCGTAGGGAGAGGAGGCTAGAGAGGCATGGAGGGAGGATTGTCCCACTCACATGACCTTGTGGACCGACAGGCCTTGGCTTTCATTGGATGAGGCAGGAAGTCAGAGGATCTTAAGCAGAACTGGATGCAATCTGACGTAGGTTTCATAGGATCATCCTGGTTGCTGCGTTGACAGTGGACCAAAGGTGAGCAGGTGAAAAGGCAAAGACTGGAATACCAGGCCAGCAGTAACAGTGACAAAGCCCAGAGTGGTCCCGAGAGGAAAGAGTAGAAATGACTGGATACAGATCTTGTATAAGAGGGATTTGCTAATGGATTCAGTATGGGGTGTGATAGACCACAAAGAAATCAAAGATAGTTCACAGTTTCCCCCCTAAGCAATTGAAAGAATCACACGATCACATTCTGTTATCACAGATGGGTACAGGGTCCTCTTCCCCCTTTCTCTTCATTCCTGATCCCAGTTCTCCTTTCTTCTGTCTCCCTCTTTGGCATCTACCTGAATCCTTGAGAACTGCTGCTTAGGGTATTTTATTTTTAAAACATATGTATTTGGTTATAGATGGACACAATACCTTTATTTTGCTTATTTGGTTTTTTTATGTGGTGCTAGGGATTGAACCCAGTGCTTCACATGTGCTAGGCAAGTGCTCTACCCTGAGCTACAACCCCACCCAACTTAGTTTACATTGGTACTGTGCTATACATTTTGTTTCATATATATATATATATATATATTTCCTTTTGACATTAAGTCTTCAAGAACTAACCATATAGCTGGATGTGTAGGTTCATTAATTTTGACTGTTGCCTGATTTTCCACCAAATTCATCTGTCACATGCGACAAAGTTATATCCTTGATCATGAGCCCCTAAGCTGCTTCCAACTCCCTGCTACTGCAAACAATGCTTAAGCACACACCCTCATTCGTATTCCTGTAATGACTTGCATGCAAGCTTCTCTAGGGTTCATTCCTAGGAGTGAGTGGGATTGCTGGGACATATTTAGTTGTGTAAATATAGCTGTCCCTTGTTATCTGTGGGAAGCTGGTTCCAAGACCCTCTGTGGATACCAAAGTCCACAGATGCTCATGTCCCTGAGATAAATGTCACAGTATTTGCATGTCACCTACACATCCTCCCATATATTCTAAATGATCTCCAGATTACTTACAACACCTAATATAATGTAAATGCTATATAAATATTGTTAAGTGTGTGCATATATAGACCTACACATGTACGTGTATATGTTGTTTAGGGGATAATGACGGTAACAAAAAGCCTGTAAGATGATTCTTTTAAAATATTTTTGGGTCGTCGTTGGGCCAGCCATGGATGTGGAGTCCGTGTGAAGGGGGCTGGCCATGGGGGTTTGCTGTCCTGGGGGCTTCCTCACCTCAGTTTTAGATGAGCAGTATTTGAGAGCACCTTTTCCCCAAGATCCCTACCAATTCTTTTTTTGTATCTTTTTCTTTTTGGTACTGAGAATTGAACCCAGGGGTACTTAGCAGCTGAGCCATACCCCAAGCCCTTTTTTATATTTTATTTAGAGACAGGGTCTTTCAGAGTTGCTTATGGCCTTGCTAAGTTGCTGAGGCTGGTTTTGAACTAGCAATCCTCCTGCCTCAGCCTCCCAAGCAGCTGGGATTACAGGTGTGCACCACTGTGCCTGGCCCCTACCAGTTCTTTTTTTTAAATTTTTTTTTTTTTTTGTAGTTGTAGTTGGACAGCATACCTTTATATTATTTGCTTATTTTTTGTATGTGGTGCTTAGGATTTAACCCAGTGCCTCACATGGGCTAGGCAAGTGCTTGGCTACTGAGCCACAACCCCAGGCCCTTACCAATTCTTGATATTGTTGAACCTTCAGATGTTTGTGAAGTGGTATTTCACTGTCACTTTAACTTACGCTTTTTGATTACTGGGGAGCTTAAGCATTTTTCCTTAGATTAGAGAGACATTCAGATTCTTCTATGATTGGTCATTTCATCCTTCCTTTAGTTTTCTGTTAATTTATTGCCTTTCACTAATTGATATAAAGAAATTGTCTGTGTTTTCTGTGGAATAATTCCGGAGCTTTGGAGGTGATAAATATCTTCTCTCAGCTGTCACCTGTCTGCCATCCGCGACATCCTCCTTGGCCAGTCCTGTGCCCGGTGTCTAAAGCCACAGTCCTCCCCGCCATGGTGTGCTCTTCAGACAGTCCGCACTGCTCCTGTATTCCATGGCCACAAAGCGTGCTCCCAGGCTTCCTTGTCCCCAGATTCCCTTGTCCCTCCCTTACAGATTGAAGTAGGCGATCCACCAAGGTTTGCAGTTTATGAGCCGGAGCAGGGTTTTCTCCAGGCACCAGTTTTCCTAAACATTCACTGGATAATGTGTCCTTTCTTCATCGGCAAGGTGCCACCTCCATTGGGTATGAGTTTCCACATGCTTGTGGCTCGGCTTTGGGACTCCCTGTTTTGCACCATTAACCTGTTTGTAGCTGGTCCAGTATTTGATTATTTTCTTTGCTGTGGATTTGTGGTTTATCTTAATATCTACAGGAAAGTCTTCCATTTATCCTTCTTTGTCATCAGTATCATCTTATCTATCTGTGTCTTTATCACAGTTCCCTCAAAAGATGTGCTAGAATTTTGGCTGAAAATGTATGATAAATATGTTATTTTTAGAGGAACCTATAGATTTTTACTGTTAAGCAGTTTCACATGAACATGGTATGTCCATCTTTTCTGGCTTTCTTTTATGTCTTGAATAGGGTCTTTAATAGGTCAGACTATATTTAGGCTCCTTGAGTATGGAAATTATTAGAGATGTGCATAAAGTTGTATTTACAAATGTGAATTGAATATTTGGAAACTGTCTACATGTGCAATAATAGAAGAATGTTTAAGTGTGGAAAGTAGACAGAGGTGTGTATTAATAGAAAGTCACATTAAAATCATGCCTTCATTGATTCTTTGGTACATGAGAAAATATTGTTGCTATACCGTTATATCATTAGTCAGTGAGATTACAAGGGTTTAAAGTCTTTATTAAAATATTATAATTTTGGAGTATGTCCCAAATTTTCTGAAGTGAACATACTCTATTTTTATGATTCTTTTTTCTTTACAGAAGTTGTTGGGAGTAAGTAAGTTTTGTTTGTTTGTTTTTATACATTCTCAATTCATTCTGACTTGTATTTAGGAAAGCAACTTTGTTAAGTTCATTTTCACTCTAATAATTTTGGGTCAGTTCACACGTGTTTTCCAGGTATTGCCATTTCATTTTGCAGAAATTTTTTTTTAATTATTTATTTTTGCTTCCACCATTATATTTATATATCTCATTCCTTTTGAGACTGCAACAAGCATTTCCATCATCAGGACAGTAAGGAGAGAGGGAGGTCCAAGTGAAAGGATATCTTTGTAGAAAAAGTAGACTCTTGGGGGCAAGTAAGTTTGTGTTTGCTCTCTGTCTCTGTACAGGAGCATTGGGAGAACAGAATCTGAATGTCTAATGAACTCCTCAAGGAATGCATGAAGACTCACATGCAAATCCCCTGGCTGACTAGCAACGCTTCCATCTGCTGGACTCCTCACAGTCATGTGGGCCCCAGGATTCAACTAAGCATGAGTAAAGGTAATTTCACAGTTTGCGTTTTCATGGAACAGATATTTGAAAATCTGCTTCTATGTTCAGAGCACTGTATGTTCTAGAGGCATCAAAGATAAAGGGATGAAGAAAACTGCCTCAGCCTGCGGGGGCTTAATAGGACACAGAGCAGGACTTGGCCTTACCCCCACCTGGCCGACTCTCAATATTTCTGAACTCCGCCATCCCAGAATTTACTCTCAGTTTTCTCATGCTGTTCCCTCACTTGGAATTCCTTTTCCTCCTTATCCACACGCTGCGTATTCCTCACAGGTATATGTGACATCTCTGGTTCTCTGACTTCCTCTGACATTTCACCAGTACTTTAAATGTAGCTCAGACTTGGCACATTCTTAGTGCTACTTTGTATTTTCAGTCGTTTTTCCAAAAGCAAAGTAGCATGATTACTATCTGCATTAGCTCCTGCATTTCTGATCTTAAAGGACAGGAAAAATGGATATTTAATGTTGAGAGCCACAGTTTAGTCAGATGACACCTGGCATTTTTGCCAGAGGGAATGGTTGAAAGATGACCCTGCTCCGGGATTAGGGCGGCTCTGGGATTAGGGTGGATCCTGCTGGAATTAGGGCGGATCCTGCTGCCTGCTACTTTGGAGTTCCCGTTGAGTTCTCGGTGCGCCCGGTGGAGGGAGTGTGTTCCCGGGAAGTGTGTGTAGACTGCCAGTGAGAGTTCGGGAATAAAGGTTGCTGTTTGAACCTACAAGGCGGTGTGGCGGCTCGGTTATTTTGTGCCCAGCCAGACTGCGCAATTTAAACTACTTAAATGCTTATATTTCAAGACAACATGCCCCACAAAATTTGCAGTGTTGGTCAGCAAATGGAAAAATTGGGGGCAGTTGTCCTGGCAGCCTTGGGACGTACAGGGCCCACCTGTGACCATTTACATTTTCTATCAAAGAGATTTTCTGGTTTCATTGAGGCTGAGGGGCTCAATGACTTTAGGAATTAACGGATTGTAATAACTTGGAGACCAAAGGAGTGAACCCATTCAGAGCTGAACCAACAGGGCTCAGAATGATGCCTGTGGACTGTGCCCTCGGTCTGTCCACTTGCAGGATTGGGTTGTTCTATTCCATGGGGTGCCCTCCAGTCACCACACTTTGCACCAAGGTGCTGTGTGGGCCCCAGTTTACCCTGGGAGCAGAACAGGCTCCATTTCCTTCCAGGCTTGCCCTTCAGATCGCTGTCGTCTCCAGAGATGAAGAGAAAGTGAAGGGAGGCAGGCATGTCCTCCCAGTGTTGGGGACAGATAGATGAGGATGGTGGGACACGAGGTTAAGAGAATCCTTCTAGAAATGGATGCACTGTGCTGACCCCACATACTTTCTTTACCAAAAAGCAATTCGCCTGCAGCTCCGCCTGGGCAGGATATGTCACTGTGCTTAGCAAACAGGCAGGGGCAAAGGTCAGGCAGTCAGTGTAGGTGATGAGTAATGGGTCCAGACAGTGGTGCCTGGTTGGCAAAGAGAGAACCATGGGTTGCTAAGGGTCACCTCCACCATCCTGCTCCTGGACACTGTGGGTTGCTAACAGTTAACCTCCCTGCTCCTGCTCCTACTCAGGAAAGAGAAGAGAGTGATTAGGGAGGGGGATCCTGTGGTCTATAAGAAAGCAGACTATACCCCCTCCCATGGGCCCCTCCTCTCCAGAGGAGTCTGTCTCTACCACTTTCTAAAACTTGCTTCCTCGGGTGTGTGTTCTTCAACACCGGGGAGCAAGATCGTGTTCCTGATTTCCAGTGGACCATTACCACTGGGAAGTGGAGTTGGAACCCTTGGCTCCTCCCCCCTCTATGGAAAGTAGAATCGCCACACTCCTTGGTGGTGCAGAAATTTATAAATGTGATAAATCGTGGTGAGAAAATGGAAATAGCAAGGATTGATAATTTCTTTTTTTCTTTCTTTTTTTTAAAAATATTTATTAGTATTTATTTTTTAGTATTCAGCGGACACAACATCTTTGTTTGTATGTGGTGCTGAGGATCGAACCCGGGCCGCACGCATGCCAGGCAAGCACGCTACCGCTTGAGCCACATCCCCAGCCCATGATAATTTCTTTTTTTTTTTAATATTTATTTTTTAGTTGTAGTTGGACACAATACCTTTGTTTTATTTATTTATTTTTATGTGGTGCTGAGGTTCGAGCCCAGGGCCTCGCACGTGCTAGGCAAGCACGCTACCGCTGAGCCCCAGCCCCAGCCCCAAGGATTGATAATTTCAGAAATACTGGATGAAGAGAGAAAAAGTCTGAGATGCAAAGTCAGGAATTTTTATCTATTTTGGGGAGAGACTTGAACTTCTTCATAGGACATTAGTTCACAAACTTGAATGTGTATTAGAATAACCTGGAGGTCCTGCTCTACACTGGCTTCTGGACTGGTTGCCCTGATTCTGCAGGTCTGGAGTGGGTCAGAAAAATTCTCCTTTTTAATACATTCCTATAGGCAGCTGCTGCTGGGCCTGTTATGGGCCAGACTATATGTGCAATGACCAAACAGACTCCATTTTACCCTGAGACTCCACGTCCTATAAAAATGCTTCTCCCATGGGAGCACCCCACCTCTGTGCCCATCAACAGTTGCTTAGCACAGCATGTTTGGTGACTCAAAATGGCAGTTCTTATACAGTGTAAAATTGTTCTCTCTTTGGTGCCCATTTTTCTCAGACAATGTATCCTGTCAGAGATTGATTGTCGGGGCTGGAGATGTGGCTCAAGCGGTAGCACGCTGGCCTGGCGTGCGTGCGGCCCGGGTTCGATCCTCAGCACCACATACAAATAAAGATGTTGTGTCCGCCAAAAACTAAAAAATAAATAATAAAATTCTCTCTCTCTCTCTCTCTCTCTTAAAAAAAAAATTCTAAAAAAAAAAAAAGAGATTGATTGTCTAGATGTTAATAATCGTTCTTTAACTTGTACTCAACTAGGGTCATTTTGACTCGCTTCCCTTCTGCTTATGATTATGGAAAGTCCTGTGGAAAATGCAATGTACCCATTGCATTGTTTTGCTAACGGCTCAATTCAGCCTCTGTACCCCTTTTTGCTTGCTGCCATGCCAACCTGGATGCCGTTTTTGCAGTTTTTGCCTTTAAATACCCTGAAATGCTCAGGCTCGGGACTATTCCTTGCAGAGACAGTTATGGGTCTTGCAGGAAGCAGTCATCGGCCGGCTAAATAAAAACTCTCCAATTTGGACAAAATGGACTTGATATGTTTTCTGAGCAGTCTGCCCCATAACAGACCCAGCCTCTGGGAACCATCACGATGAGTGAAGGCAGAGGGTAGCAATACAGCCTGTTGCCTGTTTTTGTCACTTGTGAGTTAAGAATGATTTTTACATTTCTAAATGATTTTTTAAAAATGAAAGTGTTTTGAAATTTAAAATTCAGGTCTCGCTGTCTACAAATGAAGTCTTGTTGGAACAGAGCCACACTCGTTATGTGTCATCTGTAGCTGCTTTTGTGCTGTGACAGCAGAGCTGAACAACTGTGACAGAGATAGCATGGTTACTGAACCCAAAGTAACTTCTAACTGGTCCGTAACAGAAAACGGCTTAGGTAACAGAACCAACGATGTGGAAAGGTTGGTAGTCTAAGAGAGAGGGCTGGAGGCCACACTGTGTGGGTGGCAGTAGTGAATGCAGTTAGGGATGAGGGATGTCTTGCCCTCTGAAATTGGAGGACGGTTGGAGAGGATCAGATTGAATCTAGGTAAAGGTGTTGGAGTGCTGTTTGGTGGGAATTTGATAATGATCACCTAGTTTCGTAGAAGTAAGGGGGATAGGGAATTGACAGATTTGGCTGAGGTTTAGAATAATATTTAAGAGGGAATAAGAGACATTGTATGCCGCAGTCCGGCTGCAGCAGAATAATCGGGGGGTGACGAATAACTTGTGTACGTTGATACAGCAGGAGTAGGAGCCGTTTATTGCAGGACAGGAGCAGTATTTATACATTCCACACAGCTTATCTAATTAGCATAAACTAGATACATCAGTCAACCAATCAGGAATCTCTACACCTAATGGCTCGGTTTTGTTACTTCTCAAACCACTCCCTCTGACATTTTGCCAGGCACCATCCAGACTTGTTTACGAACTTTAACATTCCCCTGGCAAAATGCCAGGTGTTATTTTGACTTGTTTACAGACTCTAACAATTGTAGAAGGCTCAGTTGTTGATTTTTAGTGGTGCCATTTTCGTGTGTATCATTTTATCCATTTCGATTATAGTTCCAGTGTAAGAAGAGAGAAGATAATTGTAGAAGTGATCTAGAATGTAAAGATAGGTGTTGAAAAGGTCGGGCGAACGTCGGAGGAAAAGACCACCAAGAGACTGTCTCATGCAACAGCAAAGGGTTTATTGGGGGTCCAGCATGCTGGGGCTCAGAGCTCACTTCAGAGGAACAAAGAACAAAGAGCCCCGAGAACAACTTGAGCAGAGTTTATATACATTCTTTAGAGAGGGCAGGGACTTTACATACATCATAGCCTCCCTTAGCAAATCATCATATACCGTGGGAAAATCAAATAACAACTCTAAAACATGATTAGCACATTCATTGGCGGGAACAGGTCGGGCGGGGGGGATAGGTCAGTCCTAAGGAGGGGTATACATTCAAACTGATTGGTTGAAGCCCTGAGATGTATACGTGCTGAGCTGCACGGTTTCTGGGAAGGGGTTGTTAAGTAACCAGGTGGTCAGGGAAGATTTCGACACACATCTAATGGGCAGTTCCGTGAATTGTCTTAACTGCCACAGGAATTTCAGGTTCTGAGTGCAGCTTGGAAACTTTACAAAACCTGGTTCTTTACATTTCAATTTCGATTTCTTCTATCCTTTCAGTGTGCCCTGGAAATGAGGTTGTTCATGAAGAAATTGTGCATAAGATTAAACACGTAAGAGTATCCTGGGTTTAGAAGGAGAAAAGTTCCAGAGAAGGTCGGGAGAAATGAAAGAATCAAGAAATAGAAGGACCGGGCTTGGTGGCATATGCCTGTAATCCCAGTGGCTCAGGAGTCTGAGGCAGGAGGATCGGGATTCAAAACCAGCCTTAGCACTTTAGGGAGGTCCTCAGCAACTCAGTGAGACCCTGTCTCTAAATAAAATGTGTATTAAAAAAGGGCTGGGGGGCTGGGGATGTGGCTCAAATGGTAGCGTACTCGCCTAGCCTGCATGCGGTCCGGGTTCGATCCTTAATGCGAGTGTGTAAAGCCAGCAGGTGCCAGGTTCAGAAGAGTTCTCGAAAGAGCGGTGATACCTCAGGAGAGAAATGGTGTGCAAGGAATAGGGAGGGAGGAAAATCTCAACCTCACCACCCACCTTGGGTGTCCTGGGGAGGTGGGCCACCACCTCCGGGAGGCTGCTTGGGAACCTCTGGTCTTGGCCAGAGCTGGGTCCCAGTTATGACTAGGGGTTGAGGTCATATTCTGTGAGTTAGGGATGCACAGGGAGCATGTAGGGGAGCAGACTGAGAGAGGCCTGGAGCTGGAGGCAAGAGGGTGGAGACACCAGATGGAGGAGAACTACTCTGGGTGAGGTGGTCCCTCAAGTCTTAGGTGAACTGACTAATTTTACAAAATCACCACGGTGACTAAACTCCTGGAGGAAAGGGGCTCAGTGTTGAGGAGCTGGGCCAATGAAGGCTGTGACGACTACAGTTTTAGCTTGAGCCCCAAAGGAGAGCTCAGTCCTTGTCCCCAATGCCGATCCAATAATGAGGGAGAACATGGTTCTGAGAAAAAGGAAAAAGAAGGTTTATTGCTTTGCCAACAAAGGAGAAGCACAGGGGACCCCCC
>NW_026000019.1:20086785-20204014 GCF_001458135.2 Marmota marmota marmota
CCCCGCAGAGGCTGGGATTCCGCCCCTCAGCAGGAACAGGGGGCTTTTAAAGAGTGATTCAAAGGCCACATTCCAGGTGTTCTCTGTGGCAGTTGAAATTCACTTGTTAATTGGGAGGAAGTCATTTCTGAGATCTGGTGGTACCTTCCCTAAAGTCTGGATTACTTCCCTCCTGTGGTAGTTGTGTACTCAAGGACAGATCAGTCACCTAGCTGGGGGAAGAAAGGTGATCCTGTTCTCCCTGAGATTAGGGAGGAGCAGGGAGAGAAAGAGAAATAAACATGTCCATTTTAAAAATAAGTAGCAGTGGGGGGCAGTAAGGGCTTTAGGCAAAACATAAAGTGGACACTGTCCAAGCTGGTGATGCTGTGTGGGAGCGCATCGCCAAGGAACCTGGAGATGAGCTGAGGGAGGGACGCAGCTGGGGACAGGGTGCCACAGAGACTCAGCATGGGCTTTCTGGGCCTCAGGAAGAGGGGGAGAGATGGATTCTTTGGATGTAAAGAAAGAAAAACAACTACTTCTGTCTCTCTCAACACACACTTTTGTGACTGCCGTGTAGGTATCCCCCCCACACACACCAAGTGGTTCCCAGCACAGGCCAGCTAGGTGTCCTGTGTCCATCAATCCAAATGTGGAAAAGGGCTGTCCCTGGGGCCTGAGGAGTTGCACCGGGAAGCCACAGGTTCAGCTAGCTGTCAATCAGTGCTCCAAAGGCGGCTGGGAGAGCGGAACAGCTGGGCTGTTGGATGTTCAGCTGGAACAGGGGCCATGTGATGGGCAAAGGTGAGGAAAAGGAAGGTATGCAGAATGGAAATGTCCAGCAACCTCTCGGCATCCATCTTGAGCCTCTGGGCACAATGTATTGTCCAGTGGTTTCTGGGATCAGAGGTGGAGGTGACCAAAGCTCAGGTTCCTAGCAGCAGCCAGGGTGGCGTGTGAGTCCTGCCCCCTTCACAGCCTTTGACTCTGTTTTGAAAGCTCTTTCAGTGTGACTTTTGAAGCCAGATTTAAAGTTAGGTAGTCAGTGTAGTTAGGTAAATCGGGTCTAATACCAAGTGAAATCTAAAATGGAGGCCATGCTGAGAATGATTCCAGGAAACGCAGGACAACTCATGGAATGTTAATGAAGTCCTGAAAAGGCCCTAGGCCAAAGTCCATCCCAAAGAAGTGTTAATGAAGTCCTTCCTGCTCAGACTACTTCTTTGGCCCACCTGTGTCCCACCCCTCGGGCCTTCCCACCTACATTCCATCACTGAAAGAAACTATAAAATGGAGAGACAACCGCACTTCCACGGATTCCATCTCTTGGTGTAAGGGTAAAAGAAATTGAAGTTAAAGCGTAAAAGTTAAAGGGTAAAAGACCAGGTGTTGTAAAGTTTCTAAGCTGCAAGGTCTGAGTTAAATTTCTGTAGCTGTTAAGACAATGCTTGGAACTGCCCAGTAATAAGGGCTCTGTGTGGTCGCACATAGGCATTGCAGGGCCTGGACCAATCAGTTTAAATGTAACCCCCTCCTTAGGAATGACCTATCACTCCAGCCTGACCTGTTCCCGCCAATGAATGAACCAATCATGTTTAGGAGTTGTTGTTCAATTTTCCAGCGCCTCATGATGATTTGTTCTGATGTATACAAAGCCCTCCGCCCTCCCCAAAAAGTGTACTTAAGCAGTGCTCAGCCCCTGCTCGGGGCTCTGGGCTGCTTTCCCTTCTTGAGTGGGCACAGAGCCCCAGCATGCTGGTTCAAGAAATCCCCCCTTCTGCCAATTGCATGAGTGGTCACTTGGTGGTCTCTTTCTCCGACGTTTCGCGGGACCCTTACATTGGGTCCCCTTCTTCCTCCGGGAGAAGTCTTTTCTGCTGTCCTTTAATAAACTTCTAATTTCTACTCTGACCTTGCCTCGGCGTGCTTCTTTGGTGTTATTCTTCATTGGGGAAGCAAGAACTCGTCACCGGTCAACAGCCGTAACACTTTCATTGTAATTTCCCTTTTGTTTTTAGACCAATAATTCAATTCACCTTTGATACCTTCTACCTGAGATAGTGTCAGATCCCACAGGTTAAGGGCTTCAGATGCCAATTCAAGTCCCAGGTTGTAACCCCAGGTGTGCCTGCTCCCCGATTCTGACAGGACGGCCATAAGTCGGGGTTCCCAGAACCCTCTCTGGTTTGCTTGATGTGCCAGAGCAGTTCACAGAACTCAGGGAAAGACTTAATCTGCATTTTCTGACTTACTGTAAAGGTTGTTGTGAGAAATAGAAAATACAGTGATCCATTTTCAGAGCACAATATTCATCCCTAAATGTAAAATCACTCAGGATGTGAGAAAATCAGCAGAAGAGGAAATAGAACTAATGGTTGCCAGCAGCTAACACCTGCGTGTTAACAGCCCCTTGACAGGAGGTGAGGGGAAGGGGCCTGAGCAACAGGTGCCAACATGCACTCGACCCAGAAGGGCCTTCCAGGCCCCCAGAGGACCCAGGGGGGTGGGACAGTTAAAGGTAAGTTCTTTCAATAACCCGAAGGAGGCAGTGCAACCTCGGTGACCTTGTGCACCCACCGTCTCACTCAGCCAGTGAGGAGGGGAGGGACCTTGCACTCCAGGGGATAAAATGCTGATAAGACAGCCCAGGTGTGCCTGCTCAGCTTGTCAGTAAAGCCTCCAGTTTGCTGTCCTCAGTCTCGGCCTTTGGGTTTGGGCAGATGCCTGTTTCTCACATTGTTGTAGAAGACACAGATGAAGAGAGGGTGGGGTGACCTGCCTCCTAGGCTCTCCTCCTCCCAGAGCCCCCCGGGGTGGCTCCTGCATTTGCTCTCTAGTGTGGCCCCCTTTCCTGGAGATGAGTGGAAAGTTCAGACCTCTACCCTCAGTCACTTGTGTTTTCAGGTGACAGCCCCATCTTGAGGCTAAGGGGCCTTAAGTTACCTCATTAGCATAAACTCAGATGTGGTGCAGAGGGCTCCTTTAAAAATGACAGAGACATTCCCAGGTGTCTTTTCCCAGTTTTGGAAATTCCAAGGGCTTTTAGGAGCCCTGTACAACAACCAAATTTTATAATAAAATATACTCCATTTCCTAATCACTCAGGAAATTATAAGGGATTTGGGAATTCTGTAATTCTGTGTCAGGAGCTTGATATGAGCCAAAAATATATACAGTCAGCCATCTGCATCAGGGGACTTCACAAGTGACACTGGATCAGAAATGTTTTTTTTTAAAAATTGTGCCTGCACTCAACACGTACAGATATTTTTGTCATTATCTCTGAACAATATTGTGGCAACTACATATGAAGCATTTATTTACGTTGCAGAGGTAGAAGTCTTGTGGAGAGTATTTAAGACACATATGAGAATGTACATGGGTTATCTGCAAGTACTATGCCATTTTATATGAGGGACAAGCATCCCCAGGTTTTGGTGTCTGTGGGGATGGGATGGGCATGCCTGGAACTGATCTGCAGAGGACAGCCTGGAACTGCTGGAGAGCCTCGGAAGGATCCTGGGAAACAGCTCCATCTCTGCCTTAAAAAGGGGTGGGGCTGCTGGGTATGGTGCAACCACTTGTAATTCCAGCGACTTGGGAGGCTGAGGTAGGAGGATCACAAATTTGAGGCTAGCTTCAGCAATTTAGCAAGGCCCTAAGCAACTCAGTGTGACCCTGTCTCTAAATAAAATGCAAAAAGGGCTGGGGATGTGGCTCAGTGGTTAAGAATTGCAGTTACCCCCACAACACACACACACACACACACACACACACAGAGAGAGAGAGAGAGAGGGTAGGGCTGGGGGTAGCAAGCTTACCACCAGGTGCCCGCAGCAATACACACAACCAGTGACAGTGGAGGGTTGGGAAAGAACAGAAGCCATCTGGGGCTGGGTGAGTGATGAGGTAGCATTTAGAGACTCCATTGCAGGCCATTTGTAGTGACTGGGAAGCTGCAGGACATGCTTGAGGTCTCAGATGCTGGAGACACCCCTACCACGAAAGACTCCCCTTTCCTCCAGGAGAGAAGGAGGGGCCTGGACTAGGTGGGAAGTTGCAGGGGATGGGAGGGACGCAGGGGGTGGGAGGGGGTGGTGGAAACAATCTCCGACTGAGTCTACAATCGCTATTACACAATCACAGTTAGGAGAACAGAAGAAACTAGGGTTATTGTTCTGTTTGTTTCTGACTTGGATTTTATCACTTACTTGATGTTTGTGCTTCATTTTCCTGCATGTGGGAGGGAAGAGAGGCGATGCGCTAGCTTCTAGAATTATGATTTTAATACTAATAACTGCTGGCATTTATTTAGCACTTAATCGTGTGCTAGGCATCACATTTAATTATCAAAAGAGCCCTCATGTCGTGCTTCTGTACCATTTTACAAGAAGCTGAGGCTCCGTGTATGAGCAGCTTCAAGTGGTCAATAAAGATTGCAGCCCAAGCCATGGATCTCTGGGGATGTGTTCCCACCTGGGGCTGTCGATTCCTTGTGTTTGCCCCAGGTGGGCTGCGGTTGGTGAAGGGCACCCAGGTTTCGGCTTCTCAGGTGGGAACGGAGAGGGGCTGGGGAGGCCCTGTCCTGCAGGATTGAGTTCCTCTGGTGATGCCAACAAGCTTGGAGGAGGGAATGGGAGGGTTTTGAGGGGAAAGAATGAGGAGACCCAGGTTGTAACTTGGTGAGTGTTCTCCCTGTCAGCCGACGTCTTAGGAAGACTCCAGTTCCTAGCTGAGCATGGTGGCACACGCCTGTCATCCCAGCTACCTAGAAGACTAAGGCAGGAGGATCTCAAGTTTAAGGCCAGTTTGGGCAACTCAGCGAGTTCTTGTCTCAAATAAAAAATGGCTGGGATTGTTGCTCAATGGTAGAGCACCCCTGGAGTCAAACCCCAGTGCCAGAAAGAAGAAAACCCCCCAAAATACCAAAAAACGATCTGCACTTATCCCAAAATGTTGATGGAGGAGGGTATTGGGTAAAATGGGAAGGCACTGAAGAATTTTAAGCAGGAGAGTTTAAAGAGTTACATTTTTTTTTTTTTNAAAGAGTTACATTTTAAAATGATCACTCTGCAGGCTGGTGAAAGGCTGCTTAAGTTTTCTTATAACCAACTCTGTTCTCATCCTGTTTCAGGGGTGAGGGGAGAGAGTCCAGCACCTCCTCTCTTTTGCTGGTCCCAGAGGGCTCTGTGCAAGGCTGAGGCCTTTACTGGGTAGAGGTGCACGTCTTCTTAATTTGTTGAAAGTTCATGTCATCAAAGGATGCTTAACTCTGCCACGGGTTTCCTGCAGCTATTGAGATGCTCAGACTGGTTTTTATCTCCCATTCTGTTGCTGTGATGGGCCATGTATATTGATTTGTGAATGTCGAGCTATCCTTGCAGTCCAGGCATGCTATAAAACTTTCTCCTTAAAATTATGCTTTCCTCTTAAGTGTACATGGCATGCATGACAGATTAAGCTAAAGTCATCCTTGATTTCCTAGGAGAACAAGGATAACCCATTCATTTGTATCCTCTTTTGCTGGTTTGGACCGTCGGCAGTTTCTAGGCAGTTTCTAGCCGTGTGGATGCGGGAGGAGCACCCCACTAGGAGCTCCCCGTGAACCTTCTCTGCCTTTCAGGCTCCTCCTGGTGGCAGTGCCATCCTGACACCTCACCATCCTCGCCACCCTTCCTGGTTACGCTCTCCTTTGTCAGTAGCACTGTTAGGATGTTTCTTAGAACAGAATCTGGTGTTCTGCATGTGGACTGGGAAATGCAAAGTGCCCTTAACCTGTTACTGCCTTTGATTTAGGTCTACTCTTACATCTGTCCACCTGTTCTTGCTTCTGAGTCTATGGTAAAATAATTCTTCTTGGACATTTCCCCTCTCAGTAATTGCTGTTGTGCCAATTCTTCCTACAGTCTCATACTTACAGGGACATACGGTTTTTGAGCAAGACTGGTCCAAGATATCATTCAATATAACCTTTTATAGATGGGAAGCAGAGTTTGAGTTTGGACACTAATGGATATGAGTTGATAGTTTGAATTGAATATTTGGCTCGTTTAGAAATGCAATGGATTAATGAAATCGCTTGTAACTAGATTCAGTTTGGGGGTATGCGTCCAAACCTCCTTCTCTTTGTCAAGTTTGGGCTACTCAGCAGGGCACAGAGACGTTCTCCTGGTACGCGTGGGCTTTGCCTTTACATAGGGGATTTACTTACATCCTGACGGCTCAGGGCCTTGTCCTGGAATTGCTCAGCTACTTTATGGAAGCTGATCTGCCTTGACATTTTGCTTTATTTCCTCCGCCCTCTTTGCATTTTTATCTGATAGACAGTCCTGGATTTCATTTTGTGTTTTAAAAATCATTCTCCTTCACAAAATATTTCTTTTTCCACCCACTGCAGCTTCTAGCGTATACAGACATAGACAGATGTCTCAGGTACACTCTTGAGTGTTGTTCCTGCACCGACCCTTGTAACTGACAAGCTTGCTTCAGCTGATCTGGTTACCGCCTACAGCTTGTGTCTGCTGCTTGCATGACCACACACCAAGCCACACACGTTTACATAAGAACGCATGCTTCAAATAAACAACCTAGTCTGGACCAACATAAACTAACTTTTATTCTGTGTTCACTCTAATATGGGAAGAAAAAGATCTATTTTCCAATTATGGTTTAAACTACATTGAGGCATTTGTGGTGGGAGGGTGAAAATTTTGACCAAATTGTTGTCAACTTAGACTGTTTTAATGAGCTGGCCTATTGTTGTATAAGAGGGGGAAAACAAGCTAAAAAATCATCCAATTACTAAGAATTGACTTGTTAAAGCAAGCACCACAGCTGTAGGAAGATTCATATACCTGGGTTCGTCATTTCTCTCTAGAGGACTCTGCATCAGCTCTTATTTATGGTGGGTTCCTTGCTGCACTCTGCCACTGCCCGCTGAGCTGAGCTAGCCTGCCTTGTTCCTTCAGCACTCCTGCCCTTCCCCTGCTCTGGGCTGGATGGCACAGCAGCTCAGAGCAGGAGCCCTGAGTCAGCTGGACATAGATCTGACTCGTGGCCATGTTGTACATGAGTTTTAAGTCATCTAACTTTGAGGCCTGGGTTTTCTCATCTGCAAAAGGTGGACAGGTGTACTTTTTAATAGGGTTGTTGTAAATGTTGGCGAGAACAAGGAAACGTTTAGGATGCTGATGGATATACACAAAAAGCGGCTCAATAATTGGTAGCTATTTTGATATCATGGATTTTGAATGGAATGTTTCTAGTAAATTTCTCAGGTTTGAATGAGAGCCCTAGAAGAACTAACTCATCTCACTCCTAGCTCTTCTTTTACTAGATATGTTGCAACAGGAAAAAACAAATAAGGAAACCATCCCCAAGCCTTTTTCTGCCTAAGTCTGAGGACCCTCTCTCATGTAGCATGGCTTCAGTGAAGGGTCTCATGGAAATGCCCTGCCTCTGGGACACTCAAGGCTTGGAGTAATTTTGGTTTCTGATTGGCACCACTTGCTGGTGGGACGTACAGGGGTTTCTTCCATGTTTTAAGGTCGATTTTCCATTCCTTACAGACCTGAGACCCTGATCACGAGGCATTAGACCTAAAGTGCTGCTGGCGTGTTGCCTGATGGACACTTCCAGTTGAGGTCTCTGGGGTAGGCAGTCTTCAGGATGAGCAGGAGAGGTCGGCTGGCTGCTCCTCCACCATTGACCATGGTCTGGCTCCTGTGTCGCTGTGAAGAGATCTCTCAGAAACAACATGAACGTGCAGCTTTTATTGATCTTTCCTTGGCATTTACCTCTGTGGTCAGGGTCTGTTCTGGACCTACCTGTTTGGCCTCACACAGCCCCAGAGCTGCTGAGGCTAATGTAAACCTGGGCCCCAATATCATCGTGCAAATCTGAGTCCATCGAGATTTCCTTTAGTTGAAAGTAGAGTCTGATGCGATGTAATCCACCCTCATTTTAAAGCAGCCGTTTCCTAATGGTTTGACATCATATCTCTCTGAGCTGGGCTCCTGACCCCTTGCTGGAAAGATAAGCACACAGATGCTGATACCATGATTTTATTCCCAGGAACTAATTACCATAGTGTCTTACTGTATTTTTTTTCCTTACTGAAAAAAAAAAAAAAAAAAGAATGTCTTAGAGAAACTTTAGAAAATCCATCAACACTGGTGTTTCTATTTTTGGAAAGTTAATATATTAAAGGTGGCATTTCAAATCAACCTGAGTATGCAGTGAGGTATTCAATAAATTCTACTGAGAAAATCAGTTATTAAAAAAAGAAGAAAGCTCATTCCTATCTCATAATATGCATTATATAAATTTTAAATAGTTTGGAGGCTGAAGCCTAAAAATCCATCCTCCAATGTGCTACTCCAAAACAGAAGCTTACCTTAGTGATTGTTGGGAGGGGAAGCAACAAGCAAAATACCAAACTTGGAAGCCACAAAGAAACAGGTGAATAGGTGTGCTGTCATAAAGCTTCCCATGTTTTCCTGGTGAAAAGTACCGTAAACAGAGTAAGACCAGAGGTGGTGTCCTGGGAGAAAAAGGGTGCACCACATATGACCGGCGAAGGCTCATGTTCATGAAGCACAAAGAGCTCCTGTTATTACTAATCTCAAACTGTCCAACTGGGAAGTAGAGCCATGGGGTGGGACTACAGATGTCTTTTCAACATTCTGACTTCATTTCCTAAGTTGCTTAGGCTGGCTTTGAACATGCCATCCTCCTTCCTCAGCCTCCCCAATTCCTGGGATTACAGGTGTGTGCCATTATGCTTGGTTCCTGCCTTTCAGTTCTTAAACTCAACTTTTTTTTGGTACCAGGGATTGAACCCAGAGGCACTTCACCACTGAGCCACATCCCCATCCCCCCCCCTTTTTTTTAAAGAGAGAGTGAGTGAGAGAGAAAGAGAGAGAGAGAATTTTTTTTAATATTTATTTTTTAGTTCTCAGTGGACACAACATCTTTGTTTGTATGTGGTGTTGAGGATCGAACCCGGGCCGTACGCATGCCAGGCGAGCGCGCTACCGCTTGAGCCACATCCCCAGCCCCCCATCCCTTTTTAATATTTTATTTGGAGACAAGTTCACACTAAGTTGCTTAGGGCCTCACCAAGTTGCTGTGGCTGGTTTTGAACTCTCGATCCTCCTGCCTCGGCCTCCTGAGCTGCTGGGATTACAGGTGTGCACTACGGTGCCCAGCTACCTTAAACTCAACTTTTGATCTTCCCAATCTCCAGTCTGAGTCTCCCCTGTCTCCCTCCTGTTAGGCTGATGCATATGTCCAGCCTGTTCTCGCACCAGGAAACCAAGCAGAGCTAGCTTTCTTTCTTTCTGTTTTTCCAGGCATATCTTTGACACCTTCTTCACATCGTGTGTCCAGTTCATTACCAAGTCCTATAGATTAGCTCTTCAAAATATGTCTGAAACCTGTCATTTCTCCACCTTCACTGAACATATTTTGCCTCTAAAGGACAGTAGCTTTATAACTTGCAAAATTTTAATTTATTTTTTTATCAGACATAATAATTTTACATTGTTATAACAGTAATCTGATATGCATATATAATGTGTAGTGGTCAGATCAGGGTATTAAGTACTTCCATGTCCTCAAATATTAAGAATTTTCATGTGTTGAGAACCTTTGTACTCCTCTGGTTATTTTGAAATCCATCATAGATTGCTGTGAATGGTAGCTGCCCCACTGTGCCTTGGAAAACCAGAATTGATTCTTCCCAGCTGATTCTGTTTGGGTGTCCCTTATGTGTTTGCATTCCCTCCCCTCTCCCACCTGTGCTAGTTTCTGGTGCCACCACTCTGACACCCCACACTGGGGACCAAGTCTCCATCATGTTCTTCTATGATATCGACATTCTGGTTTCCCCAAATGAGTGAGAACATAGAGCACTAGTCTTTCTGTGTCTGGCTCATTGCACTTAGCATAGTGACCTCAAGTTCCATCCACATTGCCACAAAGGATAGCACTTTATTCTTCTTTATGGCCAAAATGGTATTCCATTTTGTACATGTTTGTGGGAGGCCAAGCTTATGAGTGACTGAGTTACACTCCCCAGCTGGGTGCTGAGGTGCTCAGTCACAGAAATGGGTGTCTTGCTACAGCCCCGTGGGTGAAGCTATGCTCACCTGTTCCTTTGTAATTAACCCCTTGCCCTGTTTAGGATAGAATCTTCCATGGAAGTGCCTTGTGTGTGTCCCCTCCTCTTACTCTGCCCTTGGGTGTGGCCTACCCAGGTGTCAGTCACCCTGCTGACAGTGGACATCATGAAGATAGACTCAGCCCCCTGACCTGACCCCTTGCCTCATTTGAATAGCTTCTCCTCAATAAAAGGGGTCAGCACGTGCTCTCTCTCTCTCTCTTTCTGCGGACCCTTAAGGTCAGAGGAGCCGTCACAGCGACCCCAAAGAAAAAGGTATTTGTGTCTCTTGTGTGGTTATTTCGTGCAGCCCAGTCAGCCCAGTTTAACTAGAGTGACCCCTGAGCCTTTTAGTCGTGAGAACAGAAACCCGGCACATGTTCACCATTTTCTTTATCCATTCATCAGCTGATGCACATTTAGGTTATTTCCATTTCTTAGCTAATGTGCATAGTGCCACAATGAACCTAGCAGTGGGATTTCTGAACATATGCCAGTTACATTTTTAGTCTTTGAAGGAATCTCCGTACTGTTTTCCCGAATGGTTGGCCGACTCCGTGGCTCTGGGCTGAGGTGAGAGAGAACATCAGGGCAGAGGGTGTGGCAGAGGAGAGCTGCTCAGCTCGCGCCAGTTCCATGGAGGGAGAAGAGGAAGTGGGCAAGGAGAGGCAGGGAAGAGATGCAGGCCATGGACAAGGTGTGGTCTTCAAGGGCCTGCTCCCAGTGACTGCCTTCCTCCCGCCAGGCCCCACCTTCTGTGGTTACCACCCCAGTAGTCCATTCAAATTATTAACCCATCAAATGGATCAATCTCCCGATAAGGTCACAGCTTTTGTCACTGCTTAACAGCCCCATCTCTGAACCTCTCTGTTCTGGGGAATCTGCTTTCAAAACATGAGATTTTGGGGGGACATTTCTAGATCCAAATTATTAACAATGTTTGTAGCAACCATAACAATGTTCATAATAGCCTTATCCATATAGCCCGCCTCTGGAAACAGTCCAGATGTCCATCATTTGGAAAGGATAAACAGCATGTATTATGTACATAGCGTGGGATGCTGCTACTCAGTAATAAAAATAAAATAAACTACTGGTACATACAATAACACTGATGATCCTCAAGAACATTGTGGAATATCAGACAAGCCATACACAGAAGTCTACGCAGTGTATGACTCCACCTATAAGAAATCTCCCTTTCTAAAGGGCAAAACTGTAATGCTTTCTTTCTTTTTTTTTAATACTTTTTTTTTTTTAAAGAGAGAGAGAATTTTAATATTTATTTTTTAGTTCTCGGCGGACACAACATCTTTGTTTGTATGTGGTGCTGAGGATCGAACCCGGGCCGCATGCGTGCCAGGAGAGCATGCTACGGCTTGAGCCACATCCCCAGCCCCTGTAATGCTTTCATTAGTTTTCTATTGCTATATCAAAATGCATGAGGCTAGCTACTTTATGAAGAATGAGGTTTGTTTTGTTTTTTTAGCTCGCTGTTATAGAGGTTTAAGAGCATGACACTGACCTCTGCTTGGCTCTGATGAGGGCCTCAGGGCAGATTGCACCCCAGTGGCAGGACGGTGAAGAGGAGAGATCCTATGCTGATAGGAACCAAGAGACCAGGAAGGCCACCTCATTCTACAGCATCCTTCTCTTGGGAACTAAGCCACTCCTACCAGACCTGGTCTACTCCTGAGAGACAGCATTAATCCATCTGCGAGGGCAGTGCCTCCATGACCCAACAGCCTTCCACGAGACGCCCCCTCAACACCCCTGTACTGGGGGCCAAGCCTCTAGCACGAGAACCATAGTATATAGAGATAGACATCAATTACGGTTGCCTTGGGCCAGGCATGGGAGCAGGAGTGGAAATGGCCCCAAGGGGACTTTTTTGGGTGACTGTGGTGGTGGCTGATAACTGTGTAAGTTTACTGAAATGCATCAAACTGTATTGTGCTTGAAGTGGGTGAATAGTAAGGCAGGTCATTTGTTCTGCAATGGGGTGTTCAGAAGTCCCCTGGAGTGCTTTAGAAACAGGAGTCAGACCATGTTACCTGTCTGAGTGCAAAGCCTGCTCTGGATGACGTCTGAGACGGTCGTACGACCTTGCTGTGTTTTGCTTCTCTGGCCTCTCACTCTGGACTCCTCTCCTGCCGGTGTCCTTGCCCCCCAGCAGCGTGATGTCTCCCTTCACTTCAGGACCTGCTTCCCTCCTGCCTGGAGTATCCTGTCCTCCACTCTCTATCCAGTGGCTGTTAGCAGCCCTTAGTGTCTTGGGTTGAACTTCACCTCCCCATTGAGCTCTTCTTTGCCACACTCCTCCTGGCTTAAATTAGGCCACTCTGTCCCTGTCTCCCTCCTTCAAGGCATTCCGCACATCTGTACCTACATATTTAGTTTACATGTTTAGATTTGTGTAATTTCCCTCTTTCCACTTGAGTACAAACTCTGTGAGAGAAGGGATATGCCTGCTTCACGGGTCCATTTTCAGTAGGTATCTTCGGACATTGTGTTGGTTTATACAAAGTAAAGAGCAGGTTGATTAATTTGATCACCTAGGATTACTACATGCTACAATTCGAAGATATAAAAGGGTTCCCCCGCAAAGTACACTGCTACATTCAAAATTAAAACACCTCATTTGTATATTTTTGGGTTTTTTTTTTCCATTTTCTTTTCACCAGTTGAAGCAACTATAACGTAAGTTCAGAGAATCTTCTAGGCTAAAGTTACTGCAAGCCAGCTATATGGGACAGAAGTTTGGGTTCTCATAATCGTCCAAATGTTTCTGTCCATGAGGGCAGGACTGAGTGTCAGAGTGCAGAGAGATGTTCCCTTGATTGACCACATACCTGTGGGGAGCTGAACTCTTACCAAAAGCTCACTCGAGAAGAATAATGTTCAGGGGAGATTTCTAAAGGATGTACAGTCCTTTCAGAACATCAGCGGCATCTTGCTTGCCCTGGGCTATTTTGGTCCTTCCTGGAATTGCTTTTAGAGACTTTTGCCTTCAGTTAATGCACAGAACAACATCATAGGACACACTGCTGTTGTGAGCTGATTGTAGCAACACCGTGTTCCACACCACCTGGTGCTCTCTTCATGAGAACCCCTGTCTCTCAAGAGCTGCAGACTTGAATATCCAGCCATCTGCTGGGCATCTCCTGGATGCAGTACCTGGGATGGGGGAAGACAAGATGACTGAGTTCAGATTTGTGTGTAGAATCCCTTTCTATTAGGGTTGGTAGAACTGAGCAGCTTACAGACCTTCAGCAGAGTATTATTTTCTCCTATAAAATATAAGTAGGTGTATCAACATATAAAACATAAAAAGCAGGAGTGTGGGTCAGGTTGGGGAGAAGCCCTACTGTCATTTTTCTGCCCAGTCAAGTGTCCTTGGTCCTTTGAGGTAGTATCTGAAATAACCACTGATCTTTGTCTGGCACTGCCGCATCCTCTGTTGAGAAACGGAAGCACACCCATTTAATGACATGCAGAATTTGTAGGGGATGGAGAGATTCCCTTCACTCCCCTTTCTCCTCTACTCTCCGTTTTCCCTTCCTTTCTTTTTGTGTGGTACTTGGGGATGGAACTCAGGGCCTCATACATGCTAGCAGCACTTTTACCACTGAGCTACATCCCCGGCCCTTTTTATTTTATTTTATTTTGAGACAGGGTCTCACTAAGTTGAATAGGGCTTTGCTAAGTTGCTGAGGCTGGCTTTGAACTTGCGATCCCGAGCTGCTGGGATTACAGGTGTGCTCTACTGCACCCAGCCCAAAAGAAGCTTTATGGTTTGTTTTCTGTAGGAAAAGCCAGACTACATGGCCCTCTCTGAAGTCATTGTGCCTTAAGTGATTCCGTCGTGAGTTCATTTACTGATTCTGCCTCTTTTGAGTTGGCAGGTACTTATCTCCCTCACGTTGTAGCGGACTCCTCAGGAAGATAGAGTGGATCATTTTCTCAGACCCTTAGCAGGGCCTTAGTACAGAGACAGGAGGTTACTGGGATGAACTTTTTTTCTCCCCGTTACTGGGGATTGAACCCAAGGAATGCAGGATGAACCTTGTGAGCTGAACCAGGGAGTGTTCCAGGAGGCTTCAACAGAGGTGTCCTGGCTTGTCCGTCAATCCATTTTCCAAAGCTTCTTTAGACACTGGGTCAGCAGGGGGAGCTGTTTGCTAATGTTCATATGTTTTGAGTGGGGCTCCTGGTGCTTTCCTACAGAACAGTTAAGTGTGTGTGTGTGTGTGTGTGTGTGTGTGCTTTGCTGGGGATGGAACCCAGGGCCTCATGCTTGCAAAGCACGCACTTTACCATTGAGCTATACCCTGGCTCTAGAACTGTTAACGAATTATCATCAAAGTCTGGGCAGCTCTGGGCACTGAGTGAAGCATTTCCGTGTGGGTTGGGAGTGGAGGAGCATATGGAAATAGAGCCCAAGACAGGCTCAATTTCTTTGAAGTCTCCTGATAAAAAATCAATATAAATACTGTATTCTGCTCCGTAAAATATCCATCTTTTTTTTTAAGTGCCAAAACAGTACTGCAATGATGAATATCTTGCATCTCCACCCCACCCCACTCCGACTCTAATCTTTGAGTTAAACTGATGCTTCTGGAAGGTGTGTGTTCTTACCAAGGCAGTTCTTTCCATCTCACGGGGTCCAACCACAAGTTCTCTCCTGTGCCGCACCCCTTGCCCCTATCCTGGGGGCATTTGGTCTAAGTTGTTCCCTGGGTGCTTCAAACCATGATAATACCTAACTTTGTATGCAGTTGTCCCTCCGTATCCTTGGGACTGTTTCCAAAATGCCCCCACCAGTCCCTTACAGGTATTGAAATCTGTGGATGCTTAAGTCTCTCAGAGTAAAATGGAATAGTTTTGCATATAACCCATGCAACCTCCTGTATGCTTTCAACCATCTTAGTCAATGCAGGGCAAATGCTGTGGAAATAGTTCTTGTATTGTGTAAAGAAGGATGATAAGGAAAAACACCTGGACACATCAGGAGAGAGGCAATATTTTTCTAGGTATTTTTGATCCACAGTTACTTGGAGCCATGGATGTGAACATGTGAACACAGAGGGCCAACTATATACTTGTTTTTCCTATATGTGCACACCTGTGATAAATAATTTATCAATTAGGCACAAGAAGAAATTAACAATAATACAAACCCAAATAGGACAAATATAACAATATTTTAATAAAATTTCTTTAAAATTTATGAATTATTTATTTCTGGAGTTTTTCATCTAATATTTTCAGGTTGTATTTGCCTGTGGATTATTGAAGCCTAGAAAGTAAAGCTGTGGGTAACGGGGGCCACTGTGACCCTTTGTCTTCATCCTGGTGGCCTGTGACACAGTGGCCTCACTACCTTCCCCAGGGTCTGTCTTTCTGGTCTCTTGGGACATCTTAGTTACCTGGTCATCTCCTATCTCCTCCCCAACCTGTTTCTCCTCCTTCCTGTCTCCTCTTGGAGCCCCAATCTCTCCACTTTTTGACCTCTGTTTTTCTATTCCTTTCCCCGTTTCTGCCTCCATACTTTATTTTATTCAGTATTTTGACTTCAGATATTTTTCGATATAAATGACTCCAAATTTATATTTCTAACCTTCACTTCTTCACATAATATTAGCTCTGGGCTCATATTTATATACATGAGATTTTGACTGGTATTTGCAACAGGCCACCTAAACTTAATATTCTAAAAAGAACTCCATCATGCTCATCTTCGAGGCTTTTTGATTCATTGTGTTGAGTGCTCAGTGAGCCATTTTTAGTCTGGGTTTTCAGGTTTTTGGAGAAAAAGATATTATTTCTTTGATAATTTTATCTTGCTTGTTGATTTTTCCTTTGAAAGTTCTCTTATTAGATGATCAATTCCTAGATGTGTATGCTAATTTTCTTAATTTTTCTCTTGTTCACCATTTTATCTTTTTGTGAGAATTCCTGAACTTTATTTCATTCCTGTTTTTCATTTTCTGCAAGCTAATTCTTGTTCTATTTTTCCTTTTGTAATAGCATTCTGTTCTTGTTTCATGGATGTAATACTACTTTGTCTCCCATGGGACATAGGTCATAGTTCTTTTGATGTTAACTCACACAGTATTTTTATTGGTGTTGTTCTCCAGGGTTATTGAGAGTCATTTAATTCTTTCTTATGACCTGGAGGCCTCTGCATTTCTAGCTGGATTATCTGCCTCTCCCTGTCTTCCCTCTTGTTTCCTCCTCTTCTGTTTTTGTCTGTAATTATTTTTTGCTACTGCCCGTGGAGCATTATATCTATCTTTTTGAACTGTTATTCACCTTTCATGTGCTTGGAAAATGCTTGAGTGGTTGGGGAGACCATATTGCATGGTATAAGTAAAATAAGCTCAAATGAACTCTATGCAAGTATAAATGTGGGTATGTTTCTGAATCTCTCCCACACAGTGAATGGCAGGTGCCATGATTACTATTCTCATGGGGACTTGAGTCAGTTTGAATGGTTTATATCTGAAATATCTCCCGAAGCTCATGTGTTGAAAGCATGGTCCCATTTCCACAAAGTTCAGAGATGAGGCTTCTAGGTGATGATTAGATTACGAGGGCTCTGACCTCATAGGTGGATTAATCCATGGATGGCTGGATAGATTATTGATAGCTTGTGGGACCCAGTTGGAGGAAGGAGGTCACTGGGGGGTGTGCTCTAGAGGCATTTGTTTTCCCTCCCTCCCTTCCTCCTTTATGTCTGCCAGGAGCTGAGTACATCTCCTCTGCCATGCCCTCCACCATGATGATCTCCCTCACATCAGGCCCAGAGCCAAAGAAGCCAGCCAACATGGACTCAATCCTCTGAAACTGTGAACCAAAACAAATCTTTCCTCCTCTCAGTTGTTCTCGTTGTGTATTTGTGTCACAGTAATGAACAGCTAACTAATACCAACACGTGGCACAGTTTGGAAGGTGGATGTGTTAGAACATATATCGTAAGGGTAATCCAAGTAGAAGCAATGCCTGTGAACTTAATTTTTTCTTCACCTACTACGTGTATTATTATTAGACTAGAAAGTACAGTATCTGAAGTTTAGCCTTTTTTAAAAAAATGATTATTCTTTCACTTGAAGGGTTTCCTTTCTAGGAGATAAATTTTCAGAAATTACATAACAGAAGTATATAATTATAATGCTGAGCTTTGAGCACATTTTATTATTGAGCAAGAGACTTTTATAGCTAGTTTATTTTCATTTTCTTTCCTTCCTTCCTTCCTTCCTTCCTTTCTTTCTTTTTCGTGGTGCTCTGGATCAAAACCAGGGCCTCTCATGCTAGGCAAGCATACTGCTACTGAGCTATATCCCTGGCCCTGTGTTTTCACTATTAAGCAGGGAAGTGGAAAGATGCAGTTGCTGCTCTGTAACTGTTAGCTTCTGCTTGAAATGATCCCTTATAAATGCCCAAGACCAGGCCCAGAGTGGATTTCCACGCACCCCTCCCCCGTGAGCTGCACACACATCAGCTCACCCTGCTGCACTTGATTGGTTCTTCCTTGTCGGAAGCACTTCATCAGTAGGAGTCAGCTAGGGCTGACGTTCTCTGAGAGGAACTCATTTCTCTGTTATTAAGATTAAAGGATTCCTGAAATTGGATCCTAAGCTGCATTGCAAGCGTAGGTGGGCAGTCCATGGCCTGAGGTCAAACTTTGCTTATAACTGTGCTAAATGGTTTAAAATCCAAAAATTTGCCAGAAAGAATTCTGAAGTGCCAGATGGAAAATTTAAGAAGTCTCATTAATGTGATGAGTCACCCTTAACTTTTTACCTAGGTGACTTGCAGGCATACCTAATTGACTTCTTATGTTAGTTATTTGTAGTTTTTATTTTTCCGGTGCTAGGTCTTGAACCCAGGGCGTCACACATTAGGCACGTGCACTATCATTGAGCTGCAGCCCTCACCTATTTAAATTTTGACATCTTTTCTCCTGTATTTGTATAAGTTAAAGCCCATTGCATAGGAGACAGGAATAAGGAGACCTCTTAGGTGCTGGTTTAGGCAGCTTTTCTTGCTGCTGTGACTAAAGGACCCACCCAGAACGAGTGTAAAGGAGGAAAGGTTTATTTAGGGCTCACAATTTCAGAGGCCTTAGTCCACAGAAGGCCGGGTCCATTCCTTGGGGCCTGAGATGAAGCAGAATATCGTGGTGGAAGAGTGTGGCAGAGGGAAACTGCGCTCATGGGTGATCAGGAAGCAGAGTGAGACTCCTCGAACCAGATACAAATATATACCCATGGCCCTGCCCCCAATTAACCATTTTCTCCGGCCACACCCCACCTGCCTCCAGTTACCACCCACCTAATCCCATCAGGGATCAATTCTCTGATTAGGTTAAGGGTATGACCCAATCATTTCTCGTCCAAACCTTCTTGCATTGATTGTCTCACATGTGAGCTTTTGGGGGATACTGCATCTAAACCATGACAGGTCCCTAGTGAATAGTAATAATATCTCATACCTTTGAATCGTTTTCATAAATTAAAATCCATTATCATAAAAAAAGTAAATCTCTACATAGCAGAGGTGCTAATTCGGACTATGAGAAAATATTTCTAGTTATAAATAATTTCCCGGGAAGAGTCAAGCCCTTGAGAATTTTGATCTTAGTTTGTAACTTGGACAGAAGTTATTATATATCAGTAGTGTTATGAAACATGCAGAAGAAAACAAAGTTGGTATGTGGACCCAAGTTCCAAAGCAGACCTTGGGGATTTATCTTGCTTATAGAGGCCAAGTTTTGAGGCACAGTGAGTCCACACTCACTCAACTGAAGCAGTAGTTAGCATCAGAATATCCAATTCACTGATGGAACTGAACCCTGAAGAGTGATGTACTCCTTGGAATTCACATGACCGATCCAGGAAATCTGCCCCTGTGCTGTGATCTTCAGCCATCAGAAAATGGTTAACTTCTAAATAGAATTTGAGCAGTTTTGTTCCAGAGAGTTCAGGGAAGAACTGAGCACTAGTTAAAAATTTAGAGAAGTGGCCTCTCAGAGTTTGGAAGAGAGACAAAATTCTAAACAACCATCTATCCATCCATCCACCCACCCACTTACCCATCCACCTACCTTTCCTCCTCAATCGCTCGTTTGCTTGATCGGTTCAGTTAATGCTGGGGATCTGGGGATGTACTGGAGAGGAAAATGGGTATGGTCTGTCTCCATGGCACTCGCAATCTAATGGTTTCGATAAAGTGACTGATGACTATGAATTTTGAGAAGGATTTTGAGACAAACATACAGATTGCTGTGAGGAAAAAAAAAGGGACACTTGACCTGGTTGCGGAGTTGGGGCAACTCTTCAATGAAGGGGCGTTTGAGCTGCAATCTGGTGGAGGGTGGGAGGAAGAGAAGCTTTTGCAGGCTCCCAAGGGATGGTTGTGCATGCTTCTTTCCAACTCTGGGCCAGGCAGGTGGTTGGAGGCAGCCGTGGTGGGAGTGTCTGTACCCTGGGAATCTGCACACAGCACAGGCAAGGCTCTCATTTGGAAAACTGGCTGGTAAGCATTTGCTGGCACCCTGCTGAGAAAGGGAGGGTGACTGAGCACCCGCTAGGGCCCCTGGCACCATGGTAAATGCTGGATGCATGACTTCATGGGTGTCACACTAACCCAGGTGGTAGAAACACCTGTCCTCATCTTACGGATGTAGAGTGGGACTTAGAGAAGAGGAGTGAATTACAGGTTAAACTAGGAAGTAGACACAGTGCTGCTTGAACCCAGGTCTGTCTGGCTTCCAAGTTCATGCCCTGTTCTCTGCATGATGCTGCCTGTGACTTTTGAGTGGTTGTAGGCATCAGACATGTGCTTCTCCCCAGATGTCTCGGTCCATTTTCTGTTGCTGTAACAAAATAGCTGAGGCTGGGCAGCCGGACCCGAGATTTGTTTAGCTCACAGCACCAAACAACACGGTGCTGGCTGTGGTCCCCTCTGCCGAGGGCCTGATAGCAGATAGCATCATGAAGGCACGAATTCCTGAGAGGGAAGGAGAATGCATGGTGAGATAGGAAGTCAGAGAGCAGGGTGCGGCCAGCCTTGCTCTGTCGTAAAAACCAGGGTCTCCTGAGAAGCAGATTGATTCCTTTAGAGGGAGGGCCATGCATCTGTGACCTAATTATTTCCCACCAGACCCCACCTCTCACAGTCCACACCATGGACCATGCTTCCACCCTGAGAACCCCTCAGGACAAGCAGTTTCCCAACCATAGCACCAGATTTAATTGGGAAAAAGACTGTATGTGTCAAGAGAGCTCTTGTGTGTAACTTACTCCCATAGCATGAAAGTATGATTTTCAGAAGTTTAAAAACAAGTTTTTTGTTTGCAAACATTGAGTTAACAATTGTCAAAATTTTATCTCATTAATTTTCTTTTTTTTGAGGGGGGGAGGGTATTAGGTATTGAAACCAGGGGTGCTTAACCACTGAGCCACATCCCCAGCTTTTTAAAAAATATTTTATTTAGAGACAGGGTTTCACTAAGTTATTTAGAGCCTCACTAAATTGCTGAGGCTGGCTTTGAACTCTTGATTCTCCTGCCTCAGCCTCCTGAGCCACTGGGATTACAGACATGTGCCACCACGCCTGGCATCTCATTAATTACTGATTGAGACAGTGTGACGGTGAAGCTGATTCGAAGAGCATTTGAGGGTGTTTATAAATAATTTAATAAAGAAATGTTAGAATAAGTTTTCTTGGTTTAATGTTTGATAGTGAAAAACACAAACTCCTGATATATCTCCTACTGCATATTTATTGGTCATAAATCTACAAGTCAGTATAGCTTCACAGAGTTCCTAATTATTAATAAGTAGAAAAGTCAGAAAATGGTCACTTCTCCTAAAGAGAAGAATACTCCTTGGGAGGATGGTCAAGCAGAGACCTTACATTCATGCCCCGTGACGTTGCTCTTGGGCAGTCTGAGCAGGCAACCTCCCTTCTAACCTGTAACGTCTGTGACGCTCCAGCTGTGGGGTGGTTACGTGCAGGGACTCCAGAGCAAAGCTCTGCCCCAGTTGGAATCTTGCTTCCATTCTTAGTATCCATGAGACTTTCCCAAATTAGATAACCTGTTCCTCAGTTTTCTCATCTGTAAGGTGAGGGCATCTGTTACACTTCTTTCAAAGGTTGCTATTAGGGTCAGGTGAGTGGTGTGTCAAGTGCAGTGAGCAGTGTGGGCCACAGGTCAGGGCTGTGTCTGAGTTTCATCTGGGAAATCTGTTGCGGTGCAGAGTGTCGAGGATGTCCGGGACAGAAGTCCAGGACTCTGTTTTCATCCTCCAGCCCGGTGGTCTTGAAGAAGGCCAGATCAGCTGTGGTGTACCACTGTGCACTCCACAGCAGCCCTGAAGCCGAGAGGGCGCTCTGCATGCAGGAGGGGAGTGGCAGCAGGGGCAGCCGGGAGGGGCTGTGTGGCCCAGCAGAAGGCACCCAAGAGGGAGCTGGGGACTCAGGAATTGCTCAGCGGGCTTACCAGCGAGCATGAACCAGTGTTCCCTTCCGCCAGTGTACCAAGTCAGGGCCTAGAGACGGCACGGGGTGATACAAAACCCACACAGAAGTTTTCCCGGGACAGGTGCCTTGGAGCCACACTCTAAGTACTTGATAATCATCTTCAAACACACTAAGCACACTTCTCAAATGGTCATGAGGAAGAGAGATCGCATGTGTTGAAAATTAGATCCTGAAATCGGAAGAGAACAAAGGGGCAACTGTTGAATGTCAGGCATTATGACTTAGGACAAAGACAGCGTGGAAGGGTGTTACACACAGACCCACAGGGCACGCACAGGCAACGAGGAGAAACCGGCTCAGTTACAGAGCGAAGCCGGGCGGTCTGTCCAATCCCGGGTCATCAGCGACAGAGAGTCACAGTGGGAATGCTGAGGCAGACAGTTTGACTGGGGTGAGAGTTTATGCAGTCGTCTTCCCCACCTGCACAGTTTTGATCAGCTAGACTCAAAGGGAGAAGATATCCTGATCCAGAGAAAGGTTACCCAGCTGCACCTGGATGTGCATAGATCAGAAATCTTGGACAGGGATGGAATGAAGGAGCAAGAAAGGCAGTTGTAGATTCCCAAGGTCAGCACAGCAAGCAAGATATATGTGTAAAACAAAACTTTTGACTCTGTGCGGTGGATTGAAACTGTACTGAAAATGGATTATCTTAGAGAAACAGATTTTAGCAGCAATATAGAAACTAAGAGTTCTTCTTAGACTTCAATATTTGTGTTTTTTTAAAAAATATTTGTTTCGAGTAATTCACACAATGGGTTGATTACCCATTACTATCTTTGTGCATGGCCTCTATGTTTGAAAAGAAAGCCATCTTCTCTCCCCCAGCTTTTCATACCAAACATTGTTTTTGGTGGACTGTGGTCCATTTTCATTGTCTGTGGTCAGTTACAGGATCTTTGTCACCTGTGCAGAATGGATGCTTCATTAAGTTAGTCAGCTAAAGTGGTGACCCGTGTGCATTGGGACCATGTTACAACCATCGTGGACTCCTCGGAAGGATTTATTCTGATTAGGGAATCCACCAGGAGGCCAGATAAAGGGGGAATCTAGAATGGCATCAGGCTACTGCAGGGGAAGTCTCCTGGAGCTTCTGTAGAGCATGTGTAGTCTTACCTGCTGGTAGGAAGGACTTTTGGAATGTAAGGATTTGGGAGAATTAACCGTGCATTCTTCATTCCCGGAGACACAGGCGTCAGAACTACTGAGAGCCCCAAAGACCTGACCCATAGCTCTAGGCATGACACCGTTCCCAGGACCCAGTGAATCAGGGAGACGGTCAGAAGCCTGTTGGCCTGGAGAAACGCAGGTCCGCCTGGTGGGCAGCTTTATGAACTGGCTGTCAGTCTGTGTTCAAAGAGCGCACTACCAGGAAGAGACGTGAAGAAATGATGGCAAGGAGACTCCCTAGTACCTGTATGTCTGCAGCTGTCACATGCAGCCTGTTCACTAATGCTGTTCACAGGGTTCACTGGGTCCCTCCACTCCCCCGCCTTCCTCCTCTCTTACGCAGCTTCCCACCCTGTGCCCTCGGGCTGGCAGGTGGGGCCCGGGGAAGCTGGAGTACCTCGAGTTCCACGTGGCCCCAGGAGAAGCCTGGCGTGTTGAGTCCTGCAGTCCCTGCTTCTCCAGGGACTCTGTCGAAAAGTCAGAAAGGAGGGGAAACACCTGGGTGTCCGCCTTGGCCAGCCTACAGAACGTTCGCTGTCTACAGGAGCTGGGGCCTTGCTGGAGGGGAGCCTGGTGGCGATGGTGGGTGGGGTGTTGGGGGGCGGGGGGCAGGGGCTGTGAGGGAAGGTTCCTGTGGGCGCAGCACGTGCGTGGCCTGGAGCTCCTGTCCTCACCCACGGGAGACAGTTCTGTGCCCTCTTGGCCCAGCGCCTTCAGGGTGAGTGCGCTAGCCAAGGGAGCGCGTCTCACTATTAAAGCTTGATCTCACTTTGAATTGCTTGTCCTGCAAGTTTGATGGGACTTGGATCCATTCTCACAACACAAAAAGCTTTCAATGTTACATTTATTGATGAAAGAAATTATTTCAACGGTTTCAATTTTTTTGAATGGCTGTGAAATGGTTTTACATTATTTTCATACCAACTTGTAATAACATAAAGAGATCATCGTTTAAAAATCTTATTTAGAAGTTAACGTAGGATATCAATTATGATAGAAAACCCCTAGAGGTGAATTCAAGTTTTAACCAAAACCTGTGAAATTTTATTTGGAAGTATATTATAGATTCTATATTTAATATTTCGGTATTTTTTGGCTTAAGCAATTTTACTTCAATATGAAAAGATGATTTTCCCTGTGCTCACAATGATCTCCCTTCCCCTTATCTTATCGGCTTATCTTAGCGTGGCTCACAAAGACTGTCTTCATCTTCTGTGTTCATCATGGTGTGAACAAGGTTGGTGGCCACTGTTCTAACACGCCTGCCCCAAGGCCACTTACTGATTGCTGACAGAAACAACGCCTTCCGTGAGACTGTCCCGGGGCCACTCTCTCACTTTACCCAGCTTCCACTGGGAACATTTCGGGTGTCACCTCTTCAGAGAAGCTTTGTGTGAGCGTCCCAGCTGGCTCCCCCACCCTCTCTGAAGCCTGCTTGGTTGGTCTTCCTGGCAGTTGTCACATCGCTGCCTGTCACAGTGCAGTATGTGTTCCATGACGTCAAGGACTTTCTCTTTACTGACCATGGTTACCTCAGTCTAGAAGAGTGCTTGGAACACAGTAAGTGCTCAATGCATATTTGTTGAGTTAATGAATGAATTAACTGAGCACTTAAAATTTATTTTCTCTAAAACCCACATGCCTATTCAACGGGACAGCCTCTTCTGGATGCCAATGTCTTTGTGGTCAGACTCTGGTGATTGTCTGATCATGCAGACTCTAATGCAAATCACTGACAAAGTGAAATTACATATATTGCAAAATAAGGATTTCAAAAAAAAAAATTGCCAAAGGTGATACTGGAGGACTGCTAAGCCATGGCAACTCTGGATCTAGCAGCATTAAACCAGGAAGACGTTTCAAGAATGGCTTAGAGATGACTGGCATGTGTGATGACAGGAGTTTCAAAAGAGATTTGTATAAATATGAGAGGATTGAAATTTTAGTTCCTTGGCAAAATCAATGAAAACCTTGACTATTAAAATATTGCTAACTTATAGCCTAGTTTTGAAAGTTGAATATGTAGTAAAGGAAGTCATAAAGGTGTTTTATCTAGCTGTCATGTAAATTCTCACAACTAGGCAATTCCTTTTAGAAGATGGTTCCAGTTATAATCCAAATTTGGCTAAATGAAAGGCCAAGCATCCACGTATCAGAGAAAACATTTGGCCTTTGTTTTTTTAGGATTGATTTACTTCACTTAGCATGATATTCTCCAGTTCCATCCATTTACCTGAAAATGCCATGATTTTATTCTCTTTTAGTGAGATATATATATATATATATATATATATATATATATATATATATATATATATATATCACAGTTTCTTTATCTATTCATCTATTGAAGGGCATCTAGGTTGGTTCCATGGTTTAGCTTTTGTGAACTGAGCTGCTATAAATTGTGATGTGGCTATGTCACTGTAGTATGCTGATTTTAAGTCCTTTGGGTGTAGACTGAGGAGTGGGATAGCTGGGTCAGATGGTGGTTCCATTCCAAGTTTTCTAAGGAATCTCTGTACTGCTTTCCACTGTGGTTGCACCAATTTGCAGTCCCACCAGCCATGTATGAGTGTGCCTTGTTCTCTCTGATAAGAGAATGCTGACCCATAATGGGGGAGGGGCATGGAAAGAATGGAGGAATTTTGGATTGGGCAAAGGGGAGGGATGGGGGAGAGGGTGTGTGGGTAGGAAAGATGGTAGAATTAGAAGGACATCATTACCCTATGTACATGTATGATTGCACAAATGGTGCGACCCTACATTGTGTACAACCAGAGAAATGAAAAGTCGTGCTCTGTGTACAATGAAACAAATGCATTCTGCTGTCATGTATGACTGATTAGAAAAAAATTTAAAAAGTTAATATATTAACAAAAGACATTTAAAAAGAACAAGCAAACTTATTTTCATAATTCTGATCTCATTTCTCAATGAAGTCTTGATCAAACCTAGTATTTTCCCCTAATATTTACTATGAAAATTTGATTCTCAAATCAAATCTCAAGTCAATGGGTTAACTCCCAATGGGATTTTCCTGGTATTGGGGGTTCTTTGAGGCCTAGAGTCATGGACTTGCCAAGCACAATGCTCCCAGTCTGTTCAGGGTGGGAAGGCAGTGCAGAGGAGGGAGCCCGCAGGCAGGCAGGCAGGCAGGCAGGCGCAGGCTTCCTGGAGGAAGAGGTGGAAAAGGTCCGGGCTTCACTGACCAATTGAAGGGCTTGAGACAATAGGGAAGTTACCTCCCAAGGCAGCTAGTGGCTCCAGGGTTGCATATATTTGGTTAAAATCCCTGTTCTGTCTCCTCCTTTCTGTGAAAACCAGAGTAAATTACTTCTCTGAGTGTTTGACTCATTATTTAAAAATTACTGCATTGAAAAAATAGCACATTATAAGTTTAAGCTCTGATGAACTAAGAGACATTCTCAGTTCCACACTCTCCCTCAAGAACGGGTGTGCAGTTAGCTTAAGCTGGACGTTGCTCCTGTTGGTCTGCTTTAGCGGGGTTTGAAGTCCACCGAGGAGCACAGGTAAACCCAGACACCTTCACTGGTCGTTTCAGGATGGCTATTTCTAACCCTCCTTTGCTAATGTTTACCTGCTGCATTCAGGAGAGTCCATCTGAGGGTGGAGGGGACACAAGGACAAAAGAGTGACTGAGCTGTACAGGCCAAGGCTCCTGGTTACACAACAGCCCCTTAATGCAGAGATTAGGAAATGTCTTTCAGTTCTGCACAGATGCCTTGCACCGTCTCTCACTGCTCTCCCTGGACTTGGTGCTATTGTTACCTTCACTTTGCAGGTGAGGGCACTGAGGCTTGGAAAGGCTACATGGCTTGGCCAGGGCCTCATGGCTTGGCCAGGGCCTCATGGCTGACACCAGAGTTAAGGTGATGATCCACGTCTCCTTCTCCAGGGAGTGACCTTGACCAGTGGTCTCAGCTGCCAGTCAGTAGTCTCAGCTGCACACAGATCAAGGTGACCGGCCCTGGAGGCCGACTCCTGGACAACAGCTGGCACCCCGCCTCAGGCTCTTGGTTGGCTTTGGAGGTGAATGAGGGAAGGAAGAGAGTACAGACTGTCTGCCCCTTAGCTTCCCACTCTGGGGGCCATCAGGCCCTCCTTCCTCGCGCAGCTGAAAGCCGTGTCTCTTGTTGTACAAAGCTCCTTCCTTCTTTGGTTAGTGATTCCTCTCCTTCCTGGCCTGCTTTGGTCTAGGGATAGTAAAGCCACCTCACTGTAGTCTGAGGGCATGTTATGATCCCTACAATTTCCCAGCAATGCTCACATCTTCTTGATTAATCTTTATATTAAATTTCCACAAATTATTTGAGTATCATCATCTTATTCCTCTCAGGACCCTGATATGAATGATGATCATTTTAATTTTAGGCAGGACTGCTCATACTTTTATGTTTGGCAATGATGATCACACTGTTATTTTAGGGTAGCTGCTTTAGCTAGCAGGATAGAATGTGCACTGGAAAGAGAAAGAGGGTACTGAGACCAAAGAGTGATACACAATATAATAATTCTGCTAAGAGATGACTAGACCTGAACTTGGATTGTAGACGTTACGGTGGAAGGAGAGAAGGGATACACAAGATACTTGAAGATAGGATCATCATGGCATGGTTTGACCCTTGAAACCAATCAGCTTCGTCCTCACCAAACACTATAGGTGTATTAGTCCATTTTTCCATGGCTGTAACAGAAGACCTGAGATTAGTAATTTATAAAGAAAATAAGTTTCTTTGGCTCACAGTTCTGGAGGCTGGGACGTCCAAGGGCCTAGGGGAACTTCTGGTGAGGACTGTGCTTTCATGACATGTTGAAAGGTGGGAGGTTTGCCTCTCAAGCAGGTGCCTTAGAAGGAGAGAAAACAAGGGGCAGCCTCACTTTATAATGACCTCATGGAAACTAATCCAGTTCTGTGAGTGGCACTGATCCATTTGTGAGGGTAGGTAGAGTCTGCATGACCCCAGTCCCTCCCCTAGTCCCCACCTCTCAGTGCTGCCACGCTGGAGGCCAGTCTGCCAGCCCATGAACTCCAGGGGGCACACCCAAAGCACAGCCCTAGCTGAGGGGAGAGTCTGTCCTGCATCCACTTGGAAAGTGAAGACTTATAGATAAGTAGGAGAGAGGCCAGCAGGACAGGGCCACCCCAAGCTCTCAAGCAGTGTGACGTGGAGGCAGGCTTGGGGGTGTCGGGAGGGACTCGGGTTTTGAGAGGCTTCAGGGTCCTGTCCCACTGGGTCAGGATGGCATTTCTGGCTCCTTCCCATCTTCCGGGGCCCACCAGGCGGTATTGGTAAGGGGTACAGGGTCCAAAGAAGACTTCCCAGGCGAGTCTGGGATCCCTGAGGAGCAGCAGCGGGAGGCTGGGCTTGGCGCCTATGCACACAGCAAGCTCATCCAGGTAGAGGATGTAGTCGAGCTTGTCCTGAGTGACGTCCGCGATCACACCCCTGTGGGGAGAAGGGAGCATGGGTTTGGCGATCCTCCCTGCCCCGCGTTCCCGTGTTACAGAGCCCACCCTCCTCCTGGGTGTTACTTCTGCCTCGGAATCAAACCATGTCTTGGAGGTGGGTTTCCATGTCGGCAAGAAAAAGCTAAAGGAATGGCCTTCAGAGGAAGATCCACCTGTGGAAGGAGGAGGCGAAAGGAGGCCCTGGGAGGAGACGCTTTTGTTCCTGGCGTTTGGTAAGAACAGGATAAAGTGTGATGGTCCGAGCGCAGCCGTGGTTGTGGGTGAGGAGGGCCAGCAGGCTTCGCGTACATGGGCACCTACATTTTTAATTCATGTGATTGGGAGCTGAGGGGCCACAGCTTGGTGTACCAGAACGGAGCTAGACACGGAGAGGGGCCTAGCGTTATGTGAAGCCTTCGTCTGTGTCTGCCTTAAACCTTCATAAGGTCCATGTCAGTCAGTCCGTCAATGAGGCAGACATTCCAGGCACCATTCTAGAGCCAGCAGTGAGCAAGGCCAGAGCCTTGCTGTCCGAGTTTGCCCTCTGGTGGGGTCTAGCAGACCATCAGCAGCTCAGTCCAGCAGACGTGTAATCTGCAGGCAGCGGTGGGCCGTATGAGAGACCCAAGCAGGGCGGGGGAGGCAGTGGGGTGGCCCGGTGGCAGTTTTATGCAATGCTGTCAAGGAAGACTTCCCTCACGGGGTGACATTTGAGCAGTGAGCCATGCAGGTGCCTGGGGAGAAACTTCAGGCAGAGGGGACCAACTGCGAAGGCTCAGGAGGGCGATGCTGGGCCTGGCTGAGGTGTGGTGGGCAGGGGCAGGGAAGGGTGGGCACTGAGGGTGCCCCGGGGACTGCAGAAGCCACCGGGAGCCTTCCTGGGGGAAAGGGAGGCACCCCAGGGTTTGAACAGAAAGCAGCGAGGTGTGGCTTGTGCTTGTTGCTGAGTCAGAGCAGAAAGTGGGAGACAGGTGAGGGGCACAAGTGTCCTGAGGCTGCTCTGAGGTGGCAGCAGCAGGGTCATGAGAAGTGTCCGAGTCCTGGATTCCTTTGGAAGGCAGAGGCCGACAGTATTTGCCGACACAGGTGTGAGGGAAAAGGAGACTAGGGCTGCTCCAGTGCCACTCAGCCGGAACGAGCGGGTGTCACTGAGGGGAGCAGGGTCAGAGGGGCGCACTGCCAGGGCGGAGCGGTGGAGAGGACCTTAGGAGTTTGTTTTTAAGCTGGGCATGGTGGTCATGCCTGCAGTCCAGAGTTCAAGGCAGCCTGGCAGCACAGCAAGACCTCATCTCAAAAAAAAAGGGTTACTTTTTTTTTTTTTTTAAAGAGAGAGAGAGAGAGAGAGAGAGAGAGAGAGAATATTTTTAATATTTATTTTTTAGTTTTCAGTGGACACAACATCTTTATTTTATTTGTATGTGGTGCTGAGGATGGAACCCAGCGCCCCGCGCATGCCAGGCGAGCACGCTACTGCTTGAGCCACATCCCCAGCCCCAAAATGTTTACTTTTAGACATCGAATTTGAGGCACCTTTATATGTGCAGGGAGCTATCCAGAGGAGCTGGAGGAAAGCCTTGGTTAAAGACACCTGGAGCCATAGGATTGAAGGTGTTTAAAGGTGGATGAAGCCCTGCTGGAGTCAGGAGAGTCCTGCTGGGGACCAAGGGGTGGGCTCAGCGAGGCCTAGGAGTGAGCCAGAGGGGACACCAGCAAGAAGAGAAAGCGCAGCCTGAGAAATGGAAGGAGACACACAGTGGGTTTCAGTGGCCAAGTGAGGGCAGGACTGGGTCCCACTGAGAAGACCTGGTGCCCCCATGACATATCTGAGGCCACAGTCTGGTTGGTGGCAGAGGTGTGTCCCTCCTCCGTACTGCCTCTGGGAGTGGCTCTCACAGTAACTGGGAATCCTTGTTGCTTTCCTTAGTAACAGAATCCACTGGCAAGTCCACCCTGTGGCAACCTGTGTTTCCTACCTTTGAATGAGCTCCTCCTTTTTAGTGACCTCGGCCATCAGCTTCTGGGGTGGAGGGATCTTACAGAGTCCTGTGAGAAAGATCAGAAACACACTGAAGTCCACTAGATTTTCCTTTATTTAAGTTTCCTCCCTCTCATTCTGATCTCCCACGGCTCCACCCTCAGGACGTGAGACAGCCAGAGCTGAGTGGGGCTGCAGTGCGCAGGACACTGCCAGAGGGCGAGAAGACGCACCTTGACCCAGCCTCAGCCTGCACCACCCAGGAGACATCAGCCCCTGCTGCGGCAGCTGCCTGCCCCGTCCCTCTGCACCTGCTCTTAGGGTCTCTCCCGCCTCTCGCTCACACATACACCTCCACAGGCACCTGGGTGGGTGTTAGAGCTCTTACTAGCTCTGATGGGAACACCTACAACGACCCCGCCTCACAGCGCAGCTTTGGCACATCGTTGGTTTTGTACCTGGGAATCCTCAAGAGTGACAGGTGCTGGCAGCACGTGGGTCTCACAGAGGCTGTGCCTGCTTGAGCTGTGCGAGGGCCTTGTGCTCAGTGTCACACTTGGCCTTTTTCTTGCCGTCACAGCGTGGACTCTGGCCTCCCTCTGCAGTTGCCCCGCAGCCCCCGTCTGAGACCCCTTTGGGTCTTCTGGGTTCCTGGTGTGTCCATGCCTGCTCTCATGTGAACCCCCCTGCACTGGGCTCTCCCTGTTCACCATCCCACTCTGGCCAGTCCTGCCCTGCTGGGTACCACGGGCCAGCCCCAGGTGTGGGCTTCCAGGTCCACACGAGAGGTCTGACTCAGCTCATGGGTGCACTTCCTGCTAGGACCATGTTATCCTGAAGAACTAGCAAGACTTGGTGGTTCCCAGAAGCCGTCTGGGGATCGTGAAGCTACTCCTGTGGTGGCCTTGGCTTTATCATCCTAATGAGCAGTTTGGAGCTCACTATAAAATACCTCCCAAACCAGCACTTAAGTCCTCTACGATTTTCACTTAACTGGACAGAGCTGTGAAAGCACTGCGTTGTTCTTAAAGAAATACAAGTTTGTGGTAACTTAATGAAGGGGGGCGGATTTTTTTTCCTGTAATGTAAATAGGGTGAAAATCTTCTAAACACTTTCTCTGCCATTTGAATAGCATGTTTGCCAGCTACAAGTACTTAGGTCTTTTCTTTTTTTGTGGTCCTGGGAGTTGAACCCAGAGTCTTGTGCATGCCAGGCAAGTGCTCTGCTACTGAGCTACCCCCGCCCCCCAGCCTTTTTAATTAATTAATTAATTAATTAATTTTTGCCCCAGGGATTGATTGCTTAACCACTGAGCCACAACCCCAGCCATTTTTATTTTTTATTTTGAGATGGGGTCTTGCTAAGTTGCTTAGCATCTTGCTAAGTTGCTGAGGCTGGCTTTGAACTTGTTATCCTCCTGCTTCAGCCTCCCAAATTGCTGGGATTATAGGCATGCAGTCTAGGCCCAGTCTCTTAGCTTTTTTAAAGAAAAATATATATATATTTTGAGACAAGGTCTAAGTTGCCCAGGCTGGCCTCAGAACTTATGATCCTCCTACCTCAGCTTCCTGAGTATCTGGAATTAGGAGCTTACACCACCATGCTTGGCTGAGAGCGCAGGTTTTTAGGTGTGGTTAATATCTATTGCATTTGTACAGTGGGCTAGAAGTCATCACTACTTAATACTGTCTTATATGCTATTTGTAAATTATTGGTGGATGTTTTTATTCACTAAGGACAGCTGGTTGGTCCAACTGTGAATGCTGTTTATATTTAAAGATCACACTCTGCAGTTCTTTGGAACGCTCACTTGTCTAAATCTTGCTCTCTGTAGCAGGCATGCTGGGAATGGCAAGAAGCAGCAACAGTGGTCACTTAATAGGCCTCTCCTGTGTCAAGTGTGCCACTTGAGGCTTGGCAGACGTTGTAAATTTTAACAAGTCCTGAGAAAGAGGGTCTGCCATCCTCACTTTGAAGACGAAGGGGCTGAGGTGCACAGGGTCCTTGCCCAGTGGCTCTGGACCCACCAGCCCTGGCTCCTGCACTAATGCTCTTGTGGGATCTGCCCAAAGGAGTGCCCAGGGCCTACGGTATTGCTACACGCACTTAAGAGGTCGCTGTCTCTTCATACCTCAGTTTTATCCACAGCATGCATTACTCCAGCACCTTTTAAAGTGATATAAAATTCTACTTCTAGTAATAAATGGAAAGACTTAGGAGTAAACAGACTGGACTAGAATAGAATAGGCTCTTGAAGCTTCCAAAAAGTTCAGTTCATCTGAGAAATTTGATTACATTCTGTTCAAATTTATCCCATCTACAGAGTCAGAATCTCCTCTGCTCAGTCAGATGGAGTGACACACACACTCATTATACCACTATACATATGTATGATTAATTGCTCATTTAATTTTTTATAATATCTATATCACTTTGGCTCAGATCTGTTTGATTTTAGCTAAACGGCAGGGAGATGATTTTAAGATTTGGCTGATCATACAGGACTCTAACTAAATAGCCAAGGTACCTTTGAACACTCTTGTGGCCCACCGTGCTTGGAGCTCTGTGCCTGATAAGATGGACCCCTTAAGGCTGATAAGGCCAATGATGGCTAATGTTGCTCTCTCCAGGCTTGAGGGAAAGACCCACTTATGTAGGAATATCTTCTTTCTACAAAGGCTTTGGAGAGGTTCTTCAAGAAAGGGAAAAGAAAATATGTATCCTGTAGTGAAGATGACAATATCAATGTCGGCCTCCACTGTCCCATCTTCAAAGATGGCAGAGGTCTCTGTGAATCCCTTCACACCGGTCTTCATAGTGACCAGCCCACATAGGATGCAGGTTGGCAGCTCGTCATTCACGATGAATTTTTTTTTCTTCCTTCGACACAGAAGAGAAAAATATTCATTGTGGTTATAGTTGTGAAATACTCTAGCCAATGATTTATTCAGTCAGTTAAGGTAAACGATCTGTCAAGCCAAAGAAATGAGTGTCCAGTTATTCATCAGTCATGATGTCTGATTCAGAGTTGTCTGGTTACTGTTTATAACACGTTTTCTTTTCTTGTTCCCAGTAGAAGACATGTGGAAAATGATTGACCCCACTTTTTCCTGACTCAGTTTTACAATACTCTCTCTCTTATAATTAATTTCTAGAGCTTTTTTTTTTTTTTTTTTTTTTTTTTTTTTTTTTTATCTTGAAGTGTTAGCACTGAGTATATAACAAATCACTGGATGACAAGTTTGGGATTTCATGTCACCTATACTTTTAGGAATGACATCAGGCAAAGAGGACATTACTAAGAAACTCTTTCAATGCCAACTTTGAGTCTACTTATGCTGATAAGTATTTTCATCGTGAGCACCGTTCTGCCTAATCATCAGACATGCTGTCTTTATTAGATTTACACATCTGATCATCCTTTGCCATTAGTTTTTTTTTTTTTTACCATATTAATCTTTTTAAAAATTTTATTCTAATTTGTTATATATGACAGCAAAATGCAATTCAATTCATTTTACACATATAGAGCACAATTTTCATGTCTCTGGTTATACACAAAGTGTCTTCATACATATACTTCGGGTAATGGATGTCCACTGTCTTTCCTACCTCCACCTCTCCTTTCCCCTCCGTCCCCTTTGCCCTATCTAAATTTCCTCCATGTTCCTCCCATGTTCCCCCATATCCCCATTATGAATCAGCATCCTTATATCAGAGAAAACATTCGGCATTTAGTTTTTTGGGATTGGCTAACTTCACTTAGCATTATCTTCTCTAACTCCATCCATTTACCTGCAAATGCCATGATTTTATTCTCTTTTATTGCTAAGTAATATTCCATTGTGTATATATGCCACATTTTCTTTATCCATTCATCTACTGAAGGGCATGTAGGTTGCTTCCACAATTTAGCTATTGTGAATTGTGCTGCTATAAACATTGAGGTGGCTGTGTCCCTGTAGTATGCTGTTTTTAAGCCCTTTGGGTATAGACCCAGGAGAGGGATAGCTGGGTCGAATGGTGGTTCTATTCCCAGTTTTCCAAATATTCTCCATACTGCTTTCCACCACAGCTGCACCAATTTGCAGTCCCACCAGCAATGTATGAATGTGCCTTTTCCCCACATCCTCGCTAACACTTATCGTTTGTATCCTTAATAGCTGCCATTCTGACTGGAGTGAGATGAAATCTTAGAGTAGTTTTGATTTGCATTTCTCTAATTGCTAGAGATGTTGAACATTTTTTCATATATTTGTTGATTGATTGTATATCATCTTCTGAGAAGTGTCTGTTCAGTCCCTTGGACCATTTATTGATTGGGTTATTTGTTTTTTGGTGTTAAGATTTTTGAGTTCTTTATATATCCTAGTGATTAGGGCTCTATCTGATGTGCATATGGTAAAAATTCACTCCCAAAGTGTAGGCTCTCTATTTACCTCACTGATTGTTTCTTTTGCTGAGAAGACTTTTAGTTTAAATCCATCCCATTTTTTAATTCTTAAAAATGAAATTAAGCCCCTGTCTCTCACCAGGCACAAAACTCAACTCAAAGTGCATCAACGACCTAGGAATTAAACCAGAGACCCTGTACCTAACAGAAGAAAAAGTAGACCCAAATCTTCATCATGTGGGATTAGGCCCTGACTTCTGTAATAAGACTCCTAGAGTGCAAGAAATAAAATCAAGAGCCATTAGTTTTTTTTTTTTTTTTTTTTTTTATAAGTTGAAGGTTGAAATGCATCTTACCAAAGAATATTTGGGTTAGCACATGATAAAAATGACATTTTAATGATCTTATTATACCCATTTCAGCCTTTTCCCCCCCTCGGCAGTGTGCAGCTCTGTGCAGAGGTGCATCACCACACATCGTTTCAGGAAATGCTACTGTGAGTGCAGACCTCCTCCTCACTCTGCCAGAACATTCATTATAGACTGGTGAGAACAGACCAGCTGCACACACGGATGCTGCCACACTGTATTTTTCACATGGCAGCATTTTCAAGGGTCTTCAGGGCCATTCTGAATTTCCTGATTTTCAAGCTGCAAATGACAGCACCCTTCATTTTCTTGAATCCCTACTTTTGTTATTGCACATCTCAAGTTCTGAATAATATAGAATAAAAAATATTGATTTAAAATATTTCCCATGAGAAATGCAAATAAGAACTATAATGAGATACTACCTTATCAGTTAGAATGGCTGTAATAAAAAAAGTCACAAATGCTGGTGAGGCTATTGAGAAAAAGGAGCTTTTATACACTGTTGGTGAGAATGTAAATGAGTACAACCATTGTGGAGAATAGTATAAAGGGTCCTCAAAAAAGCAAAAATAGATCTACCATATGTGCTCCAGCTAATCCCCAGTTGTGGGTACATATTTAAAGGAAGTGAAATTATCACACCAAAGCAATGCCTGCATGCCCATTTATTTTGGCATTCTCCACAGTAGCTAAGGTATGGAGTAAGCCTAGGTGTTCATCAATAGAAGAAGGGATAAAGAAATGCATATATGTGTACAACTGAGTTCTATTGAGTCATAAAGAAGAATGAAATGCCGTCATTTGAAGCGGATGGAACTGGAAGACATTGTGTTAAGTGAAATGAGCCAGACACAGAAAGACAAGAACCATATGTTCTCATACATGGAAGCTAAAAAAGTCAATCTGAAAGTAGAACATTGATTCAGAGAGATTGGGAAGAGGGTGTGTGGAGATATCTATCTATCTATATCTATCTATCTATCTATCTATCTATCTGGAAATATCACCATGAACCCCATCAGCATTGCAGTTATTGCATGATAATAAAAAGTAAAGAATATAAATAAATAAAAATTTTTCTATGAAATAAAAGAATTGAAGTACCCCTTTGTGATACTCAATCCATAAATCTCATGGTTTAGTCTTTTACTCATCTGCCTCTCTTGAATCCAGTTTATGAAACATGGAGGCAGCAGTTGGTTAATAAACGTATAGCATCTTCTTGTGATCATCATGTTAAAAGGGTAGCCTCTGTCTGAAGAGCGGCTGATAACCCAGGTGCCAGTTCTAGTACTGAGAAGTACCTAGAAAGTAAGGCAACAGGGATGAATACGTGTCATCATTTTGTAGTACTTTTATTCAACTGTGTTTTAAGTGGTCTTACAGCATTCTGGTCTTCTAACAGAGTTTTTATAAATTTGTCCCATATATCTACATATGAGTTACATATTCCTGTTGTCAGTGTTCTAAAAAGCACTTTACCCGATTTAGTTATGTTAAGAATTTCATTATGTTTATAGAATTATAAGAACAGGATTAGAATGTTTTGAGGTACACGGTATTGACCTGGCAATTTTTTATATGTAAATAATATAAAATTTTAGGTGAGGGCTTGGAAAAGCAATTTTAACTGAATTAAACGCCAACATATTCTTTCCACATCTAATCATTATCTTATACTTTATGCTGAAGTGGAATAGATTTAGATTTTTGTGATTTTATGTTTGGGCTTTCTAAAATCATTATATATACTTCTTAGGCAAAGAAAAGGTTGCTTTTATCTTAAACCAAGGTATAAATCTGGTTTCTAGTAGAAAACTTGGAGACATCCAGAAAACAACCTCCTCTTTCTGTTCTTATGTGGGGTTTTGCTGGAATTGCAAAGAGTGAGTTAAAAACAGGTCAACTGCCTGGGTTGGAGCATTCTGCCCACTTGGTCTTGTTCCTGAAGGAGCACTTCTGAAAAATGCCTGTGGCCTGGCATTGACACCCTTCCTAGACTCTTTGGAGATGGTTCAATTCTGTTAATTGGCTTCCAAAACAGTGGCCCTGGAGACTTTCAGTTTATTCACTTGCCCACGTCAGCACAATTAGGAACTGGCCCGCAGGCGTTCTTGTCTTGAGAACGTGTCTCTGGACGCCAAGGATGAAGACGGGAGTAGGGCACTGATTCAGAAGTGGTACCTGAGCTGCCGTTCGGCCGAGCTCCACCGCAATGTCTCCTCCAGTGTTCCCAAGACCAATCACCAAGACACGTTTCCCCTGAAAGCCTTCTGGGCTCTTGTACTCTTGACTGTGCAGGATCCGGCCTTTAAAATTATGGATTCCTGAGGAGAGGAAAGGATTAGACAGTTTGAAATACCGGAGGCTGTAATTCCCCAGCAAGCAGGAATAGGGTTTGTTAAAAAAAGGAAGTTCCAGAAATATGGCAGCCCTTTACTCCTGCCACTAGTTGCAGGAAGTAGAACAAGCTTATGATGCTCCTGTTTCCTGGGATGCAGTTAGCCCAGATATACCTGTAGTGCACCCTGCCTAGTTAGAAATGCACAGGATCATATATTGTGTGTCCATTCCCTTTCAAAGCAATTTGGGAAATAAAACTCATTGCAGATAGTAAGAAACGTCACATGCACTATCCTGAACATCCTAGGGAAGAAGTAGGTTATTTCTAGTCCCCAATAATGACACCCCATCTACATTATTATACTCAATTATAATTTCTCCCATGAGTGCTACACTCATATCCAACTAGGTAATTAACATCTTCTTCTTTTGGAGTCTGAATAAGCATCTCAAACTAAAAAAAAAAAAAAAAACTCATTGGTAAGAGTAATTGTGATGGCAGATATAGAATGCTTTAATAAAATAAATAGTGCACAAACCATTCATATCTTTCATGTGAAGACTAAAAGCCAAAATAAATAAAAATAATAACTACATCAATATGTTAAGAAATAGGTAATATAGACAGATAGAAAATAGGATAACAAAAATTAAAAATGTAGAGAAGAATGGAGGGCAATGGTAAAATTTTTAATTAGTATTTCTTCTCTCTTTTTGTTTCTTTCCCTATTTTTATGATCAATGTTAAGTTATTGTCATTTCAAAATAGCTTGTTATTATCACAAAATTCTTTTTTTTATAAATCTCACTGTAACAACAAAGCAAAAATCTGCTATAGATGTATCAAAAATAATAAGAAAGGAATAAAAACACACTACTAGAGTAAATCACTTATACACGAAGGAAGACTATATGAGAGGGAGGGAGAAAGAAAGAAAGGAATTGAAATAAAATTAGAAAACAATGGCAGTAGTAAGACCTTACCTATTATTAAAGACCTTAAGTTTAAATGGTTAAATTCTCCAGTTAAAAGAGTGATTGAATGGATAAAAACAAGACCCAACTATATGCTGCTTACAAGAAATGCACTTCTAAAGACATATAAAGACTCAAAGTGAAGGGATGGAAAAAGATATTGCATGACAATCCAAAATAAAGCAGGAATAGTTATGCTAATTTCACATAAAGTAGACTAAATAAAAAGAAGGCCATACATAATAGTATAATAATAAAAAGGTCAACTTAGCAAGAGGAAATAATTATAAATATATACCAAATATTGTGTGCACTAAATATAATAAAAAATAATATGCACTAAATATAATATGCACTAAAGCATATATATATATATATATATATATATATATATATATATACATATATATATATATGAGAGAGAGAGAGAGAGAGAGAGAGAGAATATGAATATATATGAGAGAGAGACAGACCAATGCAATAATAGTAGGGGACTTTTAACATTCCCTCTTTCATCACTGGACAGATCATCCAGATGGAAAATTGATAAAGAAATAGCAGAGTTAGACCACATGGATCTAATAGACATCTACAGGACATTCTATCAACCAATGAATAAACATTATTCTCAACATCACATGGAACATTCTCTAGAGTAGATCATATTGTAGGTGCCAAGAAAAGTCTCAACAAATTTAAAGAATTGAAATCTTATTAAAGAATCTTTTTTCTATGATGCAATAAAACTAGAAAAACAAGAAAAACTTTGGAAACTATATGAATACATAGAGAACTTACTCCTGAACATCCAGTGAATCAAGGAATAAATTAAGAAGGAAATTTTAAAATCTTTTGAAACAAATGGAAAAAAAAAACCAAAACAAAACAGAACTTATAGGATACAGCAGAATCTGCACTAAGAGGAAAGTTTATAGCAATCAATGCCCACATCAAAAAAATAGGAAGGCTGAGCATGGTTGTGTACTCCTGTAATCCCTGTTACTTGGGAGGCTGAGGTAGGAGGATCAACAGTTTGAGGCTAGCCTCAGCAACTTAGTGAGACCCTGTCACAAAATAAAAAGGGCTGGGGATGTAGCTCAGTGGTAAAGCATCCCTGGGTTCAATTCCCAGTACCAAAAGAAAGAAAGATAGATAAATAGATCTCACATAAAAACCTATCATTGCACCTTAAGGAAGTAAAACAACAAGAAAAAACTAAACCAAAAATTAATAAATGAAAGAAATGATAAATATTAGAACAAATTAAAGGGAGACTAAAAAAATTTAAATGATCAATGAAATGAAGAGCTGGTTTTTCAAAATAATAAAGAAAATAAGCAAATTCTTAGCTTGACTAAGAAACAAAAGAGAAGACTTATAATATCAGGGAGATTGCAACTGACCACAGAAATAAAAAGCTATCCATCAACAAATTTGATAACCTAAAAAAAATGGACAGATTTGTTGACACACAGACCTTATCAAGACTGAATTATGAAGACATAGTAAACCTAAACAGACAAATTTCCAGGTACATGTACCTTACCAAGACTGAAACATGAAGAAATAGAAAATTTGAACAGACTGGTAAATAAGTAACAAGACTGACTCAATAATAAAAAGTCTCCCACCAAAAATAGTTCAGGACAAAATGCCTTCACTGCTGAATTCTATCAAACATTTAAAGGAGAATGAATACCAACAGTTGTTTAAACCATTCCAAAAAACTGAAGAGAGGAGATTCTTCTAAACTAATTCTGTGAGGCCCCATATCAAAACCAGACAAGCTCACAACAAAAAAGAGGCTAATAGGCCAATGTCCCTGATGAATAAATGAATAGATGCATAAATCCTCAGCAAGATGATGACAAACTGAATTCACCAGCACACTAAAGATATTATTCACCACAATCAAGCAGAATTCACCCCAGGAATGCAAGGATGGTTCAACATATGCAAATCAATAAATGCAATACAACACATCAATAGGAACAAAGAACAAAAATTACCTAATCATTTAAATAGATGTAGAAAGGCTTCTGATAAAATTCAATATCCTTTCATGATAAAATCATTAAACAAATTAGGTAGAGAAGGAACATATCTGAACATAATAAAGGCCATATATAATAAGCCAACAATTAACATCATACTGAGTGGGAAAAGGCTGAGGGCTTCTGAGATCTGGCACAAGACAAAGATGCCACTTTCACCACTTTCATTCAACATTGTACTACTGGAAATCCTTGCCAGATCAATCAGGCTAAAGAAAACTCCATCCAGTATGGAAAGGAGGAAGTCATATTGTCCACATTTGCAGATGACATGCTTTTATATATCTACATTAAAAAAAAACCCGAAGACTTCACAGAGGAACTATTGGAAATAATAGATGAATTCTACAAAGTTGGAGGATACAAAATCAACATATAAAAATCAGTAGCATTGCTATATGCCAATGGCAATACTCTGAAATAGAAATCAAGAAAACAGTCCCATTTACCACAGTTATAGAATATAATACCTACAAATAAATTTAACCAGAGAGGTGAAAGATCTCTACAATAAAAACTTTAAAGCACTGATTAAAGAGATTGAAGAGGACATTTAAAAAATGGAAAGACATGCCATGTTCATGGATTAAAATATTAACGTTGGTAAAATGTCCATACTGCTAAAAGCAACCTGCAGAGTCAATGCAATCCCCATCTAAACACCCATGATATTCTTCACAGAACTAGAAAATACTTCTAAAATTCATTTGGAACCACAGAAATTCCCAGTTAGCCAAAGCAATCTTAAAAACAGAAATAAGAAAACAAAACAAGCATCATTAAATTACCTGACTTCAAAACATACCACAAATCTGACTCAGTCATCAAAATGGCATGGTTGGTATTGGCATACAGAACAGACTAGGTCTAGAGGTAAACCCACACACCCACAGGCAACTGTCTTCAACAGAGGTGCTGAAGAGACACACTGCAGAGACGGGACATTCTCTTCAGTGAATGGATATTCACATGCAGAACAATGAAACTAGACCACGATTTCTCACCATACACACAAAAAAAACAACTCAAAATGGACAAAACACTTAAAAAAGACCTGAAACCATGAAAGTACTGGAAGAAAACAATGGGGGAATGGCTTTAGAACATTGAAATGGGGCAAGGATTTTTTTTGGATAAATAAAAATGAAGCATAGGCAACACAAGTCAGGGTGTACAAATCAAACTAAAATGCTCTGCACAGCAAAAGAAACAATAGAGTGAAAGACAACTTACAGCATGGGAAAAATATTTGCAGTATATACACCTGACAAGGGGTTAGTATCTGGAATATATAAGGAACTTCATCAACTCAGTAGCAAAAACAAACCAAAAAACCAAATCATCTGATTTTTTTTTTTTTTTAAAAAAAGGGCAATACACCTAAATATCTATCTAATGAAGATCTATGAATGGCTAATTTCTGGAAAGAAATTCTCAAATCACTAATCATTAGGAAATGCATGTCAAACCATGGTGAGATCCCACTTCACTGCAGTTAGGAGGGCAGTGATAAACAAGATAAGAGCAAGCGCTGGTGAGGGTGTGGAGGACTGGGAGCCTTGGTCACTGTTGGCAGAAGGCAAATTAGGGTGGCTACTGTGCCAAACAGTGTGAAGGTTCCTCAAAAGATGAGAAGTAGAACTGTCCCGTGATCCGGCAATCCCTCTATTGGGTGTGTATCCAGAGGAAATGAAACTGATTTACAGGAGAGACATTTGCACTTGCATGATTTATTGCAGCATGATTCACAATAATCAAGGACTGGAAACAGCCCAAGTGTCCATCAGTTGATGAATGGACAAAGAAAACGTTGTATATATACACACACAGTGGGTACCACTCAGCCACAAAGGAGGATGGATCCTGTTATGTGAGGAAACGTGGTGGGACCTGGGGGTCCTCATAGTGAGTGGAATTAAGCCAGGCACAAAGAGACAAGCACTGCATGATTCCACTCATAGGTGGAATGTAAGAAAAGTTTATCTCCTAGATTTTGGGAGTAGAAATAGTGGTTATCCAAGGCAAGAGAGAAGGGGGAGGCATAAGTGAAGTAAGTTCTGATGTTCTCACACAAGGTAATTATAAATAACAACCTCCCATATATTTCAAAAACGCTAAAAGAAAGGATTTTGAATGTTTTAACCACAAAGTACTAACAAATGAAGAGGAGATAGATATGTTTACCCACATAGAACGTTACACATTGTACACATTTATAAGAACATCATGTTACCCCACAAATATGTATACTTTTATGTGTTCATTAAAAATAAACAATTTAAAAAGAATGTGATTTATGTACATAAAATGTTTACACATTAATTTTTTCCCCCTTTGTAATACTGGGTGTTGAACCCAGGGCTTTGTGCATGCTAGGAAAGCACTCTACCTCTGAGCTACATCCCCAGCCCTTTTTTAAAAATTTCGTTTTGAGCCAGGGTCCTGCTAAGTTGCCCAGTCTGGACTTGAACCTGTGATCTTCTCACCTCTACCTCCCATATTTCATGTGAACCAGGTGATGGCCTGTGGGAGAGTGCCAGTCTGCTGGGAACTGAAAGGGACTGGGCACCACATGAACAGCCCTGAGATTCTGAACAGGTTGTCTGGTGCCAGACATTTTCCCATGGAAACATTGTTATAAGAGGCGTTATGTGTTCCTTCAGCCTCCAGGCCTACCTAAGCCCAAGCTTCTTACTAAAGCCAGGATTGAATTCTCACTTTATTGTTAAGGACATTCTGTTTAATTATGATTGCTTTTACGATTTTTATATTTCATTTTTTGGTTGCCAAGGTCAACAAGTTTTATTATTTACACACTTCCTTTCCATCTAAGTGGTTTCACTCCCTCAAAAAATTTCAATACTTATTCCGTTGCCTTTAGAGCCATTAGTGACAGAAGAGTAGCTATACAACATTTTAGTAATTCTCATTTGACTTTATTTTCTATGCCTGGTTCTGAATAGGTTTGGGCTTCCCAAATAATCAGTTTTGATCTCAAAAGATGAAGGTTTGAGACAGAGATTTGCTGATCATGAGTATACTAAGAATGTGCTATTGGAGTTAAAAGCATTTCCAAAAAGGAGTTTCAAAAGCTCCTGTGTATGGATGGCCCTGATCTAAGAGGTATAATGAATGGATCATTATTGTGGTGACTTTTGAAGGGTGAATAGATTCTTCTTCATGTATATTTTCTGGTTGTTTCAACTTAAAACAATCTGTCAGACTTCCTGATACTCACTTAAATTCTTGAGCTACAGGGCAGTCTTGATTCAAATGTCCTGCCATTCAACCTCCAAAATCAAAACCTGTTTTTTGGTTTTTTTTTTTTAATGACAGACCTAATAGTTCAGAACCTTATTTAATCACTGAACTTGAATTAGACATGTATGATAAAGCTTAAACAATGACACTTATATTAATAAGTAAATAATAAGACCTGATATCTGCACAGTGCTTTGTACCTTTCAAAGTAATTTTGTACTTTTTTTTAGAGTAAATAGAAAGTTGTCTATAATCGTGGCAATTTCAACTACAAATCAATAATGTTTCTTCTAGAGGAACCCCAAAGAGTAGGCATGGTTGTGGGTCAAAACGACTCACCAGGAAAGGACTCCAAAGGCAAATGGGGACTCAGGAAGTGTCCTGTGCACACCATGACAGCATCAAAGACTGCTCTGTCCTGCTTGCCCTCCGTCTCTGTGACGACATCCCACTGACCCGTTTCGGAGAAGTCTGGACGCTTTGTCACGCTGCACACAGTGGTCTACAAGTGACAGACAAACACTGGCTTCCTGCCCCAGCCTCTGATCGTGGCAGTGCCTGGCTCGGCCCCCAGACCTGCTATGTGAAGTAGACCAGGCCCTCCCGCAGGAGCCGGTGAGGGCTGAAGGGAGGAGTGCGGTAGCGTGTGCAGACTCCCAAAGCGGTGGCACCCAGACCAGGACCCAAGACCTCTGAGTGCTTGCATTGCAAGTTTTTAATCCTGGTGGGAAGAAAATGAACTGCAATACCCGAGGCAGTGGAAATATGTAGGAAAATGAGATTTGCTCCGTTGTAATTTCTGTGGTTCAGACTTCTAGTCATTTCTTCCTAATGAGTTTAGTGAACAAAATTACTTTCCTTTTCTTCCCCCCCAAAATAAATTAATTTCATCCCAAATGAGAGTTCAGCATTTAGAGGAAAAATCAGGATATTCAGTATTTTAATGATCTGAGTAGAACAAGAGCAGCAGGAGGAGACATTGTTATCTGCCTTATTTATACAGAGGTAAAAATCAAGAAAATGTTCCTTTAAACATCCCTGAGAGACCAGCTCCCATTCATTAAACTTGCATAACCCAAAATATCTTACCTTAAACCGAATGTATTTCAGGAGGTCAAAGCGCTCAACAAATTCTTGTAGATAGTCCCAAAATTTCTCATGTCTCATGAAATTGGGATAATCTTCTTGGAAAGGGAAGTCACTATAACATGACATTTCCTTGCAGACATTTGTCACTAACGTCCGATAGACCCTGGTCATCCCATCTTTGGAATCTTCCTGCGGTGAAGGCAGAGTTAGTCGGACAGAATGAAGGAGACAGGCGGAAGAGAACAGAGAACTTGGTGGCTCGTGCTAGCCCAGCTGAGAGGGCGTCACAGCAGTTACTGTTCCACTTGTCATTTTGAAGAGTTCCAGGAAACCCAACATTGGGTCCCCGTGCTCTAACGATGAGGAAGCAGTAGTACGATTGGAGTAATTGAATACAGCATCTTCCTCAAACTGCAAGAAGTGATGAAAGGTAACAGGGCCCCCCAAGACCAACATCATCCTCAGTGGACTCCGAGAATGCAGGGCCCATGGCCTGCTCAGTGTTCTTTTCCTTGCCATGGCTACTGCTTGCACACTTGCTCTGGTTATTGTCCTCCTTTGAGGGGGTAACCAGGGATTGAACTCAGGGGCACTCGACCACTGAGTCACATCCCCAGTCCTATTTTGTATTTTATCTTGAGACAGGGTCTCACTGAGTTGCTTAGCACCTTGGTTTTTGCTGAGTCTGGTTTTGAACTGGTGATCCTCCTGCCTCATCCTCCAGAGCCACTGGGATTACAGGTGTGCACCACCTCAGTCCTTTCTGAGCAGGGAACCCCCGCTGATATTCCTCACTATTGTCTATGTATACTTTCATCACTGTCTCTTTATTGGCTCCTTCCCATCAGCACAAAACAACCTATGTCCCCTGTACCCCATCTCTCTTCATCCCATCTCAGTCCGCAGGAAAGAATCACCATTAGCCTCTGTGTTCTCCCGTGTCCCTCAGCTGGTCGTCTGCTCTCAGTCTCCATCACTCAGCAAAACAAGAAGATCTAAAGACACCGGTGAATTTCTTGTGGTGAGGCGAACCTGCATCTTTCCCTCCAGTCTCTCCTTAACTCTACCTAAGAAGTCTCTTGCACTTCTAACACAGAACTGGTCACACCATGTTGCAATGATCTGTTTGCTGTTTCTATTTCTCCACTCGACAAAGGAGGGCAGGGTCCCTGTCTGTGTCCTGGCAGAAGGACATTATCGAATGAATGAAAATTAAGATTATCATTGTGATTTGAAGAATAACATTGTAATTTTAATAGTGCTGACATGTGGGTATTATTACTATATTTTATTTGTATTTTTCCTTTTGTTTAATTCAATATTATTTTTTAAAATTAATCTGTATTATTTTAGGAGAAAGAAATCAAACCAATCGTCGTGTCCGGTTGAGGCTCAGACTGTATTAGAAAAAGGTGGCATTGTTGTTTTCCCCCTGGTACCCTATTCCCCTAGGGTTTGGACCACTCCTGCTGCATTTTCTATTTCCTCCACCATCTATGAAAGATTGGGCAAATGCCATCTCTTTCACGAAGGTTTCCTCATTCATAGCATTGAATGGATGTTGCTTTTGCTTTTCCCCCTGAGACGCTGAGTACTTGGACCTGCCTGGATCCTATCATCTGACACCTTCTAATTCTCCCTTAGTCCCTGTTGAATACCCTGCTACTCCCTGTAACCAATGGTCCTCAGGACCATTCCTGGCCTGAGGCAAGTATCTAGCCACTTCCAGACCCACTTTCTGATGCTCAAGTCACCTAACCGCTGACCTACCCTGAGCACAGCTCTGCACGCGGCACATTCTACTTGTAAGACGGATTGGTCAGCTCCTGGGTTCTTTCTGTTCTGATAAGGCAAAAGCTATTCCCCTACCCACCAGACCTTCCAAGGCCTGGGATCCTGCCTCACTCTTGCAGGTTTTCTTCCTAAAGACCTGAAAAATACCTGGTGGTTGTGCCTCCACCGCCTGATGCTGGCTTCCTCCCTAGCTGGGAGGTATCCCTGTTCACCAGTGCTGCTCTGCTTACTTGAGGGGACACTCTGCTACTTTTAGAATGTCTGCGGCTCAGAAATCATCCCAATACCCTATCAGACTCAAGTCTCCTCCTTTCTCTTCCCTGTCCCCAGCCATGCTCTGCCTGCACTCAAGGCTCCTCCCTGAGACCGTGTCTTGCACAGCGTCGATCGCTGCACCATGCACATGTCTGTGAACAGAGTGAGCTAATCACTCACTTGATCACCAAGGCAGGCAAGAGCCACCATTTCTGACCAGAAACAAAGCCAGTGGCCAGAGTGTGACTGATGGAGATGGAAGGGTGTGACCACTCACAGTGAACTTCCAAAGTCCCCCGAAGTCATCACTTCTCTCAAAGCAGGTGGGCTCCAGGTTCTCATCCAAGCAGCACTTGATGGAGGACAGGCCACTCACACCAGCTCCAATCACTGCAACTCTCTTGGCCATGGGGTTGGAGGAAGGTCAAGCAGAGCTTCTTCAAGTGACGAGGTTGAAAGGGAGCCCTTGACACAGGAATTTTATAGTGCTTGAAATGCCCTTCTTTCACCTTAGAGTGGAGGCAGAATCACAATTTGATTAAAAATGCAGACTCTAAAATCAGGCTGCTTTGGGCTGCCTCCTGGCTTCACTGCTTGTTATTCATGTGACCTTGGGCTAAGTGTTGCCTTCTCTGTGCCTTTTCTCATCTGTGAAATGGGGATGATGATGATAATGGTAAATGACACTCATAGGCTAATGCTGAGAGCGCCTGCTCCCTGTGGCTTTGAGACTTAGGTGTGAGCCCGGGTGGACAAGGGACTATCTCCACTTCCCATCCCTCGACCTGGGGCAGCACAGCTATCACTAGGCCAGTGCTCACATATGGGCTCCAGAATCGACCTGGCAGCAGAAGAGAACTGAGCCTCGTAGGACTGATGCACGTTGTGGCCTCCGTCACCACCCAATGTGGTATGCTCCTTAGTGCACCTCTGGGATTGCACAGGGCCTTGTGGCTGTGAGACTCAGTCATGCCCAGCTGAGCATCAGCCCAGGTGGCCAGGGGACCGCCTTTACCAGTGCCACCCCAGCCCTGAGCGGCACAGATGGGGCCAGACTCCATTCGATGGGGTAGGCAGGTGGTAAGCACAGGATTTAGCCATGGAACTTAGTGCTGCAGGTGAAACTAACGCTGGGCAGGTCCTGATGGCCCCTTCTTGAGGCCTGCCTGTGAATGGAGCCTCTGCCACTGCTCCAAAGCCAGGGGAAGCCAGAGCCCCGTTCTCCTGGGCTCCTAGCTAGCGTCAGCTGTGGCTGATTGCAGGGGTTTCGGTCCCATTCCAGTGTTGTGCTAGTCTTGGGGGCTGTGGGGGCTCATGGTCTGGCAAAGCTTGGTGGCTTTGATGGCCATAGGTATGACAGGAGCTGGGCTGTTCTCTCCATGGTGACTGACAGAACTTGGCAGAATCCTGCAGTGTCTGACCCTAGGCCAGCAACTGTGGACAGGGCATCAGGCCGACCCTGACCCGGGAGAGGCTTGTGGGGACAGACTTCTCTCTCTAGGTGCTTGCCTCATCTTCTGAACAACACATCGACAGGGTATTTGGGTTAAACCTGGGCCAGGATTGCTTAGAATTTCTGGAAAGACATGCACAAACAAAGCCTGACCGGGAAGACAGAATAAATATCTGATCTTGCACACCTGGATGATCCCACAGACTAACAAGCTTTGAGAGCTTTCAGAAAACCATGGCCTCACCTGGTACTCAGAATAAGGGGCTAGAAACTTACCAGGCAGTAACCAGGGTGGAGGAAATCACAGAGTTTTAATACTCTAAGGAACTTAACAAAGAGATGAAAGCAATTTAAAAAAAATTGAATTATTGAGTTGACAAATTATACTCAGTGAAGTTAAAAATGTGATAGAAGGTATCAATAGAAGGATAGAATAAACAGAAGAAAGAACTGGCTCAAAGACAGGCCATTTGAGAATACACAGTTGAAGGAGAAAAAAAGGAAAAAGTGACGAGTCATGAACAAAGCTTATACCCTGGGCCGGCATTAAAAGAGCAAATACTGGGCTGGGGCTGGGGCTCAGTGCTAACACGTGTGAGGCCCTGGGTTCGCTCCTCAGCACCGCATAAAAATAAATAAATAAAAACAAAGGCATTGTATCCATCTTCAACTAAAAAAATATCTTTTTTAAAAAGAGCAAATATTAAGGTTCTTGGGGTTCAGGGAGGACTTGGGAATGTCCTTCGGAAATGTCCTGTAGGAAGTTTATTCAAAGAAATATTCAGAGAAAGCTTCCCAAATCCAGAGAAGGATGCAAATGTTCAAGAACAGGAAGGTCAAAGTCAACCAGTCAAATTTAACTCACCCAAGTTTACCCCAAGACATTTTATAATCAAGCCCTCTCAAGCAAAAGCTAAAGAGAAGTTTCTCAAGACACATGGGGTGCCCCAGTTCATCTGACAGCTGGATTCGCAGGAGAAACCTTGTAAGCCAGGAGCTAGTGGCATGATATTTTCATAGTACTGAAGGAAAAAAAAAAAAAAACAGAAATCCAAAACAAATCAAAAATAATGTAAAATAATAATACACTACTCGAGTATTCACTTAATCACCAACAAAGATTATCGGAGAGGGAAAAATAAAGAAAGGTACTACAAAAAAAAAAAAAAAAAAACAGAAAACAAGTCACACAGTGCTTCTAGTACGACCTTACCTGTAAGTAATTACCATAAAGGGAGATGTATTAAATTCCTCAATTAAAAGACAAAGTAACCAGATGGACACAAAAGTAAGACCCAACTCTGTTGCTTACAAGAAACTCACTTTCCCTCTGAGGACACTTATGGACAGATGGTGAAAGGATGCAATAAGATGTGCCGTGCAAGTGGAAGCCAAAAGAAGGCAGGAGCGGCCAGACTGATATCAGATAAACTAGACTGTAAATCAGTCAAAAGAGACAAGGTCATCACATAATGATAAAGAGGTCAGTTCAGCATAAAGAAAAAACAATTCTAAATATATATGCTCCTCATATCAGAGCACCCGGATTTATAAAACATGTATTAATAGACCTAGAGAGAGAGAGAGTCAGACAGACCGACAGACACACAGAGAGACGGACTCCAGAAGAACCATAGTTGAGGACTTTAACTCCCCCACTTTTATCAATGATCATCCAGACAGAAAATCAACAAAGAAATAGAGTCAAACTACCCTACACCAAATAGACCTAACAGACACCTAGAGACCACTCTATCCAACAGATGATGGATACACACTTTTTTCTCATCAGTGCATGGAACATTCTAGAGAACAGATCACATGATAGGTCATAAAAAAGTCTCAAAAATAAAAAAAAAAATGAGATCATATACAGTATTCTTTTGACCAAAATACAATAAAGCTAGAAATCAAAACAAGAAAAACTTTGGGAACTATATAAATACATGGAAATTACTTTAGATCAACTGAGCCACAGTCCCAGCTAAACATTTCTTGAAACAAATGAAAATGGAGATACAACATACCAAAACCTATGAGATAACAGCAAAAGCAAAAGTTTTTAGCAATCAATGCCCACATCAAAAAAGTAGAAAGATCTTAAACAACCTATCGCTGCATCTCAAAGAACTAGAAAAACAAGGACAAACTAACCCAAAATCAGTAGAAGGAAAGAAATAATAAAGATCAGAGCAGAAATGAATGAGTCAGACACTAAAAAGCAATACATAAGATTAATGAAACAAAGAGCTAGCTCTTCGAAGATAAACAAAATGGACAAACCCTTAGCTATAACTAAGAAGAGCAGAGAAAGGACTCAAAATCAGTGATGGAGAGGGAGACATTACAACCGACAACACAGAAATACAAAGATATTAGTGATTTTTAAGAACAACTATGTGCCAACAAATTTGATAATCTATAAGAAATGGATAAATTCCTAGGTAAAAAATCTTACCAAGACTGAAACATGAATAAATAGAAAACCTGAACAAACCAATACCAAGTAATGAGATTGTATCAGTAATACAAAGCCTCTCATCAAGGAGAAGCCCACAACCAGTTGGCTTCACTGCTGATTTTTTTATGTTTTTGGTACTAGATATTTAGCTCAGGAGTGTTTGACCACTGATGTACATCCCTGACCCATTTTTTTTAAAAAAAAATTTGAGACAGGATCTTCCTAAATTGCTTTGAGCCTCACTAAATTGCTGAGGCTGACTTTGAACTTGTGATCCCCCTGCCTCAGCCTCCCGAGCTGCTGGGATGACAGGCATGTGCCACTGTACCTGGCTTTACTGCTGAATTCCACCAAACATTTAAAGATGTAAAACAACAGAAGAAGAAAGAATTCTTCCAAAGGCATTTGATGAGCCTGGGATTTTCCTGACACCCAAATCTGACAAGGACGCAATAATAATGACCACTACCATCCCCCCCCAAAGAAAAAAAGCTCTAGGCCAGTATCCTTGATGACCATGTATGCAAAAAATCCTCCATAAAATTCTAGCAGACCAAATATAACAGCATATTAAAAAGATTATGCACCATGACCAAGTGGGATTAATCCCTGGAATGCAAGGATAGTTCATAATATTCAAATGTGATTATGGAAAATGGATCAATAAAATTCAACATCTTTTCATGATAAAAATGCTAAATGAATTAGGCACATAAGGAATGTACCTCTGCACAATAAAGACCATTTATAATAATAAGCCAGCAGTTGACATTATATTGCATGGGGAAAAGATGAAAACTTTCCAAGATCTGAAACAAGACAAGGATGCCTGCTTTACCATTCTCTTCCACATCATAGTGCTGGACGTCCTAGCCAGGGCAGTTAGTCAGGGAAAAAAACAAAGGGCATCCAAGTTGGAAAAGATGTCAAATTATCACTGTTTGCATAATTTGATTTTTAAAAAAAAAAATTTTTTTAGTTGTCAGTGGACCTTTATTTTATTTATTTATATGTGCTGCTAAGGATTGAACCCAGGGCCTCACACATGCTAGGCAAGCACTCTACCACTGAGCCACAACCCCAGCCCCAGATGACATGATTTTATATACAGAAAACTCCAAAAAACACAACCAAAAATGATTAGAACTAATAAATGAGTTCACCAAAGTTGTAAGATATAAAATCACATACAAAAATCATTAGTTACTGTATGTCAATGACAGACTATCTGATACAGAAATCAAGAAAACCATCCAATGTACATAGCTGCAAAAAGAAATCAAATACCTAGGAATACATTTAACCAAAGAGGTGAAAAATCTCTATGATGAAAATTATAAATTATGAATGAAAAAAATTGAAGGGGACATAAAAAAGTGGAAAGATATCTGATATTCAAGGATTGGAAGAATCAATAGTTTTAAAATGTTCGTACTACCCAAGGTGATTTATAAATTCAGTGAAATTCATACTAAAATGCCAATGATTCCAGGTACTGTGGCACACACATGTAATCCCAGTGGCTTGGGAGGTTGAAGCAGGAGGATGGCAAGTTCAAGGCCAACCTCAGCAACTTAGGGAGGCCCTAAGTAGTGAGACCCTGTCAGATGTGGCTCAGTGGTAAAGTGCCCTAGGTTCAATCCCCAGTACCCCAAATTAAACCAACCAACCAACCAGCCACTGCCCCAAACAATGGTGTTCTTCACAGAGCTAGAAAAAAGGCAATTCTAAATTTCTATGGAACCACACAAAATCCTGAAGTCAAAGCCATTTTGAGCCAAAAGAACCAAGCAGCATATAGAATACTACGTGACTTCAACACGTACTAGTCATCAACAGCATGGGATTGACATGAAAGCGGACATGTGGAAGAATGTGGAAGTAATACGCAGCCTAGAAGTAAAGCCATGCTTTTATAGCCATCCAGTTTTCAACCAAGGGGCTACGAACACATACGGGAGGAAGGACAGTCCTTTCACTAAATAGTGCTGGGAAAATTAAGAGATCCACATGCAGAAGAGAGAAGCTAGACCCCCGTCTCGTACCAGTTACTGAGATCAGTGCAAAATGGATTAACACTTCAGTGTGAGTAAGATCTGGCTATGAGGCTCCTAGAAAAAAATCCCGGGGGGGGCGGGGGGCGGTGTGGTATGCTTCAAGACATTGGCTCAGACAAGGATTTTTTTTTACAAGACCCAAGAGCACAGGATATGAAAGCAAAACCAGACAAATGGTATTACATAAACCTAAAAACTGCACGTGGAAGGAAACAATCAACATAATGCAGAGACAACCTGCAGAGTGGGAGAAAACCTCTGTAATGTGTACATCTGACAAGGGGTTGATATCCAGAATGTGTAAGAGATTCTATAAAGAACTCCAAAAGCCCTGTAGCAAAAACACCCCCAAATGAACCAATTAAAAATGGGCAATAGACCTAAATAGACATTTCTCAAAAGAAGACATACAAATGACCAAGAAGTAGATGAACAAATGCTCAACATCACTAACTCTCAGGAAAATGCAAATCAAAATCACAATATCACCTCACCCCACTCTTGAGAAAGAATGGCTAAATATCAAAAAGACTAAAGACAGGGGCTGGGGTTGTGGCTCAGAGGTAGAGCACTTGCCTAGCATGCGTGAGGCACTGGGTTCAATCCTCAGCACCACATAAGAATAAAATAAAGGTATTATGTCCACCTATAACTAACTATATATATGTATTATATATATGTATTTTATATAGTTAGTTATATATTTCAAGACTAAAGACAATACATCTGGTGAGAATGTGCACACTGTTGGGAATGTCAACCAGCATAGCTTTATGGAAAAAAGTATGCAGTTCTTAAAAAAAATAAAGCTAAGTCTGCCATATGACCCAGCACTCCCACTACAGGGCATACATCCAAAGAAAATGAGATCAGTACCTTGAAGAGACAGCCACACTCCACGTTCTTCGGGGCACTATTGTGATAGCCAAGAAATGGAAACAAGTGTCCACCAACTGACAAATGGAAAATGTGGCATATATACACAATGGGATACCTCTCCTCCACAAGAATGATGAAGTCCTTTTATTTGCAGGAGGGCAGATAGCAATGGAGATCACTATGCAGAAAGACTAGTCTCACTCCTATGGACTGGGTGGGGATCCTTAACCCTGTGCAGAGGCAGGACTGATGGACATACTGGAGAACAGAATCCCCTGGAGAGCCATATGGGCCATTCTGGAGTCCAAGGTGAGGTCAAGTGGAAACGAGGAGGCTTGTGCTTGTCAGGGGCACTGGAGCAGGGGTGGCCGGGGTTCAGTGCAGCTTTCTCGCCTTACTCAGGTAACCAGTTATTCCAGTAACCCAGATTCACGTCGTGATGAGGCTCTCAACACGTCTAGTGGACTTAGTCACAAGGGTTGTTTTTCCCTGCAATTTCCTTGGCCAGTTCAGAAAACACACAAGCAGTCATTGAGACCTCCATGTATTTAACTGCTTTACAAAATACTCTCATTTGCTTTTGCCTTTGAAGATAGGATACTTTTTGAGTTGGGATCTGGCTATGTATCCTCTGTGTGATTTTGTAGTCTTGTGCCACTTGCCACAGTGGTGTCTGGCTTGGTAGTGGGGGGTGGGCGAGAGAGCAGATAGTCACGGAGCCGCAGAGCAACCAGGGGAGAAAGCACAGCATCCTCCTCAGCTTAAGCAAAGGCTGCCCTGCTAAGGAGAGGCAGAGTCCACTCCACACATGGGTCTCTTTCTCTGGGGCCAGGAAGTGCACGTCGTGACGTTGGTCAGAGAGCCTGAGGGGTCCTGTGACTTGCAGGACCTCTTTCCCTATGCTCAGGTTTGTGCTGACACTTGGCATGGGCCTGGGGAGTTTGCCCCTGTGGTTCCTGAACTTGCCTCCTAATCAGATCAGAAGCTCCAGGCACACACACAATGTCTCTTCTGTATTATGGAGAGCAAGGAAGGCTCCTGGGCCCACAGACCCTTAGACTCAACTGGTTCTGGCAGATTCATGCACTCGCAGTGAGAATCAGAGGGACTTCCTGGGGTTGCCTGTTACAAATTAATTATTGCTCTGCCCTTCATAAGGTTGTGATCTCCATAACCGGCTCAATCTGTCGCAAAACTTACTCCTCTTTCAGACTCTTGGTTTATTTGGGAGAGCCAAGGAGGCTGCAAGGAGAGTGGACTTTTGAAGTCAGTAGGATGGGTCTGAACTTTGTCTCTGCTGCTGACTTGACATATGAACCTTTAAAAACTACAGAATCACTTTTACCTACATTATTTGGAAGATCGGAAAAATACTTAAGCTAAAGGACTGTGTATTAGACAAGGTGATATCATTTACACAAAAGTGCCTAGCATAAAACATTTACTCAGTGTTCATTATCATCTCTCTCCCTCCCTCCTTTCTCCCCAGAAAAGACAGCTCAGACAGAAGAAATTCATCAACACACTTGGAATCGAGGAGGCAAACACTGTGAAAGGCCTGGGTACCCAAGTGTAGGGCCCCAAACAAGTGGGACTCAGTGACTACATAAAAGCAATAAAGTCTTATAAATCAAAAAACAACAAAAAAAGCCACAGTGACGGCCCTCACGGAGACACTGCCAGGTGGAGAGAGGATGACAGTCAAACAACGCATGTGAAGGCCTGTAACAGCAGCATGCTCTGGGTACGAAGGCTTGTGGGCCTGGGACACAACAGGACTGGGCAGGAACATGTGTCTGTTAAAGGTTGACTAGAGAACGTACTGATGGCCAAAAAATTGGGGACTTGTATCATTTAAAATTAACTCATTTACAAACTATACAGTTTTGAATGGGGGCAGCCCTTTCAAAATATGCTTTAGGTCATTTTGGGAAGGTCACCAACAAACCTGAAATAGAGAGGTCTGAGCTCTGCTTCTGCTTCTGCTTCTTCCTTTCACCAGCTGATGGGACCTTGCACAGAACACCAGATTTCTTTGTGCCATGGTTTTCACATTTGTAAAAAAACCAATTTTCTCTTTCTTCCTTTCCAGCTTGAAAGGATTGGGGTTTTTTTTGTGTGTGTGTCTGAAAACCAGGTAATTAGTTCTCAAAAATCTAACCAGAAACAAAACCGAACGTGAACTCCAAGGGAGGGAGCACCGTGGTCTGGAGAGCCGGGAGGTGCCCGAAGGCTGCTTGTCCTTTGGCAGAAAGAGCCCTGCTTTTTGTTTTATTTTCATTTTTTAAAATTTAAAAATTTGTTCTAATTAGTTACACATGAGAGTCGAGTGCATTTTGACACACTGTTCACAAACGGAGCACCACTTCCCTTGCTCTGGCTGGGCCTGGTGCAGTCACAGGGGCGTGTAATCACAGGTGTGTAGAGGTAATGATGTCCTCCCATTCCTGCGTCCTTCCCTTCCCAGCCCCTCCCTCCCCTTACTACCCTCTGCACCATCCAAAGTTCCTTCCTTCTCCCCACCCCCCACTATGGATCAGCATCTGCTTATCAGAGAAAACACTTGGCCTTTGGGTTTGGGGATTGCAGTCCTGCTTTTTGAACTGGACCTTTGTACAGCAGGAATCTGCACCCCATACTACCCCCACCCCCCTCACTCATCTTCTGGGACATGGAGAGATGTGGGTGGTTTGCACACCGTATCAGGTGTGGGCTTTGGGATCCAATCAGCCGCGTTTCCCCTCCTGTGCACCGTGATCTCACAGATTCCCAGCCGCCACCTGTGGAGTGTCTCGGTTTCCAGAGCCTGGCTCTGCTGTCATTCCAAAGAGGAAATCAGAGGCAAGCTGGACTCAGAGGCAGTCCAGGACTCTGTTCTTCTCAGGGACAACTTCTTCCCACCCCCAACGTGACCCTGGTCTCCTGAGCACTTCCCTTGGCTTCCTGACTTCCTAACTGTCCTGCTGTGACCTGCACCAAGAGGCTCCAGTCACCCTCCTCCTTAGCGAATGGGCTTTGCAAGAACAGCGTCCCCCGCAAACGCAGTTTCTGTAAACATTTTCCCTGAAAACAAAACCCCGGGACACTTACCTCGTTACATGGAGCAGACGCTCCGAGCCGAACAGCCAGAGAGTGTCTCTCCCTGTCCCCTTCTCTCTGAAACCCAAATCACTTGTCCTAAGAGTAAACCTAAGGCTGACTTTGATCACAGCCCTCTCTGCCTAAAAGCAAAGCGACTGGCCTCTCAGGCTGGTGACGGCAGGAAGTGTTCGCTCTAAAGAGTTGGTGGGGACCGGAGCTCGGGCCTGCGCGGTCCTGGGGGCTGGGCGACGGTGGAACCCGCCTTCGGATTGGAGGGACGGGCGTCTCCTGCGGTCCCAGGCACAGTGCCCGGGAGGCAGGCGCGCTGTGCCTCGGGCGCCGGCAGGGGGCGCCAGACAGCCCCCAGCCCAACCAACTGGGCACAAACTTCTCACCCTGACTCCTAAGTTGGCCTCTTGGAGCATCAGGTGCGGTCGAAAAAGATAGAGCCATTTAGGTGACCTGCACCAAGAGGCTCCAATCAGGTGGTTCCACGGCTGGCGTTTCCCGACTCCCTGAGTGTGATTTTAAAATTGAGGATTCACAAGGAGTTCCAGCGGGATCATCCTTCAGATTTCAGCAGAGGGAGCTGGTGAGGTGTGTCTGGGAAAGCCTAAGACAACCTTGAGACATCCACTCTGTCAAGAGGAACAGGAGGACCACAGTGGAGGTACCCCGCATTCCTGTTCTCTCCACCCAGCGCTGGGAACCTAGCATTGCAGACCGTCTTAGGTCTTGTGTCTGGGGACATTTTCCCACACGGTCCTCTAGAAGTTTCTGAACCAGGAGTCACAAATTGCAAACGTCTACAGGAAGGCAAGAAGTGGGTCAGATAACGTCTGACTGGAAGCAGCACCTGTGGATTTAGGTTAGATAAATGTTGCCAATATCACAAGGCTTTAGGCTCAACAGAAGCTGCAGATCTAGATGTTAATCTGTTGGTAACAAATTAATTTTTTTCTTTTGCAAAATATAAAGAGACAGTTGAAACTGTTGAAGAACCTGTTTCATTAATGAACAACAATGTGTAAAAGAGGTTACCACCCACACATGCTCTCCCCCCCACCCCCATGCTCTGCCCCCCATCGCTCTCCCCCGACCCTGCTGGCTCTTGCCAAACCATCTGAAAATAATCTGGAAACATCGGTGCCATCCAGATGCTTCAGCATGGGTCTCACAAGCAAGGGCACATGCCCTGCCAATCATATTGTCAGTTCCACACTCCATGTAAGAAAGTCTATATAAATTTAATATATAGTCCAACATATAGTCTACCTTAAAATTCCTCCACAAAATGCAGAATGTCCAAAGCGTCCTAGTGGTGTGCTGGAGTTGGCTTGTAGTGAGAGAATGTATACACCTCTTCCAACTCTGAGTTTGAGAATATCAAGAGACTTTGGTCACCGTCAGAAAATTTACACAATGAAAATTGACAAATGGTCTGGTTGGCTGCCTGCACTCTGAGCCAGTCTTAAACATTTACCAGCACCCTCACTTTTTTTTTTTTTTTAGAAACAGCTTTATTGAAGTATGACTGATATACAAAAATACCTGTGCACATTTAAAGTACACAATTTGATGAGTCAATTAGGACTGAATACAAACATAAAACCACAAAGGTAATGAACGTAATCATCACCTTCAAAAGTTTCCTCTGTGTGTGTGTGTTGGGGGCGGGGGGGGGTTAAGAATACATAACAGGAGATCTTCCATCTTAATTGTTTAAGCACACAATACTGTATTTTTAGTTACCTGCTGTGTTCTATAGCTGATCTCCTGAGCTTTTTCATCTTTCATTTTGAAAGAGTCTGACAACTCTCCATTCCCTCCCACTCTCAGCCCCTGCCAACTGCCCTTCTCTCTGCTTCTATGAATTCAACTGTGTTAGATAGTTTATGTGAGTAGAATCATGCTGTGTCTGTCTGTCTGCGACTAGCCGATTTTGCATAGCATAATCTCCTCCAAGCTCATCCATGTCCTACTTAAGGCAGAATTTCCTTTTTTCAGGCTTAATAATGTTCTATGGTGTGTACATTTCACATTTTCTTTAACCATTCATCTGTTGATGGGCATTTGTTCACCATATTTAGCTATTGTGAACAATGCTACAAGGAAGGGGAGAGTGGAGGTGTGAGACCCTGGTTTCAGTTTTCCTGCATGTACACCCCAAAGTGAGATTGGTGCATCATATACCATCATACTTTTGATTTTTTGAGGACTTTTCACACTGTTTTCCATAATAACTCACCATTTTGTATTCCTACCAAGAGCATGGACGTCTTCGGTGTGTGCTAGCTTTGTTTATGATAATAGCTATCCTGTCGGGTGTGGGGTGATAAATCCTTGTGGTCTTAATTGCATTACCTAACAATTAGTGGTGTTGAGCACCTTTACCTCTTGGTCATTTGTGTGTTTTATTTGGAGAATGTTAAGTCCATTGCCAATTTTAGAATCAGTTATTTGGTTTTGGCTTCTGACCTCTTCTCAGATACGTGGTTCGCGGTCTTTCTCGCTCCCACAGGCTGCCTTTCCTTTGCAGTACGCAGGACGTGTAGTGTGCTGGAATCCCACTTGTCTGGTTTTGCTTTTGCTGCCTGTTCTTTTGGTACCTGTTATGGTTTGGAAGTGAGGTGTTTCCTAAAAGCTCCTGTTCATGCAGGAATGCTCAGAGGTGAAATGACTGGTCTGTGAGAGCTGTCACCTGATCAACCCCTCCTAGTCTGAATGGGCTGACTGGTGGTACCTTTCTGAGAGCCACGGCTGAGTCGGAATGGCCCCTGGCATTTTGCCAATAGTATTGATTGACAGGCGAGGCCTTACTATCCGCCTCGGCTGCTACTTTGCAGTTCTCACGCTACTTTGGAGTTCTCTGGGGATTCCCGGGGAGTTCCCATTGGTTGGGGAAGTGCAGGAGGAGGGATTTCCAGAGGACATTTCCGGCTGCTGGTTCCTGGAGGAGCCGCGTGGCGTTCGGAAGAAGTTCCTGGGAGCTGTGTGGAGCTTGCTGGTGGAGTTCAGAAATAAAGTTTGTTCCTGCTTCAGTGGCTTGTGATTTGTGCCCAGCCAGCCTGTAGACAGGTGGGGCATGGCTGAGGAGGTGCATCTTCCCTGTGACCCTTCCCACCAGTACTTCCTGACCCCACCATGAGCGGAGCAGCTCCTCTACTGGGTCCTTTCCCCATGTTTGCTGTTTCGCTTTGGGCCCAGAGCAATGGAGTCAGCCATCTATGGACTGAGACCTCTGAAATCATGAGCCTCAGATAAACGTATCCTCCTCTAACTCATTCTTTTCAGGTATTTTGGTTACAGTGATGCCAAAGTTGGCTAATACAGTATCATAGCCCAAATTTCATTGCCAAGACCAATGTCAAGAAGGATATAATGAGAAGTTGGCTGTTTGCACGTAGATTGCTTTGGGAAGTGTGGCTATTTAAAGCAATATTAAGTCTTCTAGCCCATGTTTACATTTAATTATTTAACCTGTTTTAGTCAATGTTTGTGTATGGTGTAAGATAAAGGCATTCTTTTGCATGAGGATTTCTAGTTTCTTGGCCATATTTATTAAAGAGGCTCCTTCCTGTTGTATATGCTTGGCACTCTTATCAGACGACCATGTGTTTGTGGGTTTGTTTTGGGAACTGCATCCTGTTCTGTTGGTCTCTATGTCTGCCTTTATGCCAGCACCACATTGTTTTAATTACTAGAGTGTCATAATATCATTTTAAACCAGGAAGTGTGATATCTACGGTTTCCTTCTTTCTCAAGATTGCCTTGGCTATTTGCGGTTTTTTGTGGTTCCATGAGAATTTTAGATTGTTTTTCTTTTCTATCTCTCTAATCCAGGAAGAGTGTCTCACTGTTAGGCAGTAGTTTAATAATGAGCAGTGAAACATGAACCAATAGCACAGCAGGGCACAGAACTTCTCTGAATTGCCTTTTTTTTTTTTTTTTTAACACATCTGATAGGTAAAGGCTGCAGAAGGTGGACTCTGGTTCTCCTGGTGAACACCAGACAGTTATCAGTTTGGAAGCAGAAAAGTTTCCTGGTCCTTCTCTGCTTGGAGACATGTACTCTGTCTTGAGAGTGTGCTTATTTGAGCCTTACTTATTACACCTACAATAAAATTTGCTTGCTTGATTTTCATGGGACACAAGAACTGAGGTCTGAATGGTCAGCTCCCACTCTTCTGTGACACCCAGCGTGGTGCCTAGACTCAGATTGACAGCGCCCTCTGCAGGAAGGTGCTTGCAGTTCACCTGTTCACCTCCGGGTTTTGGCTGAGGCTACGCCCACCTTGGCCTCTGATGCCTTCCTTTGGCCTTGGACTTCTCTGTGAACTCTTTCCTCTGCCAACATTCCCTCCGTGTGTCACACCTACGTTCTGCCTTCCCTTGCCATCTTGTTGCATTTACTCAACTTTATGGCAGTCAGTGACCACATTGGCACCTTGTGTTTTCCACTCACAAACTTAGGCTCTCTTTACTCTCTAGCTCCTTTTTTTTTTTTTTCCCTTTTGATTTTTTTCTGGCATCTTTCTTCCCACTGCTGCGCTGAATAGAAGTGGCAAGAGTGGGCACCTTGTCCTGTTCCCTAGGTTAGAGGGATAGCATTCAGCTCTGCACCATTGCGTACTCTCCCATGGGCTTTCTGAATATGGCCTTTGGTATTTGAGTTAAATTCCTTCTACGCTTAGTTTGTTGGGGGTTTGTTTTCTTTTAGTCAGAAAAAGGTGTTACATTTTTTAAAAGCGTGTTCTCTGTCTATTGAGATGATTCTATGATTTTTATCCTTCAGAGTTAGAGAATGATCCAGGAGAAAGGGGACATGTAGTGTTTTACCTTAATTGATTCTTTATGTTGAGCCACATACAACTCTTTTAGTTACGTTTTTCCTGAGAATGGAGTAAAGTTTATAGATTGCATTTGGCTGTGTGGTCTCTCTCGTCTTCCTTATTCTGCCACAGTTCTCCAGCTTCCAGAGAGTCCAGTCTAAGAGTGGTCAGCATGTTCCAGTTTGATAGTTCTGGAACTGTTCTCCAATAGCCTTTTCACTATAGTCCTTATTTCTATTTGTTCCCCTGTAATTCATTCTCCAGAATGATCTAAGTTGTAAAGTAGAGCTCAGCCCTCTGACATATAAGATGTTGAGTGAAGGGATCTGTTCTCAGAGATAGAGAATGATCCAGTAGAAAGGGGGCAGTCTGCTTGAGGGGACAATTATCTGAGCAAAGTTCTTGGGAAGTGTGGAAGGACGGGATCCATAGCCCAAGTGCAGGGGTGGGGCTTGCGGACAAGGTGGCCTGTGCTTACTAACAGGAGTGTATGGGCACAGCAGCAGGTGGACCCAGAGATGTGGAGGTCGAAATCTCTTGATGTTCTCTGCTAACTGTTGCTGCCTGCCCCTCAGAGAGTGGGGTGGGGGGAGTGGTATAGGTGTGTGGGGAGAGGAGAGAGACCTGGGAGTGAAGGGATTAGGGGAACCTGGCAGGATTTGGGGCAGCAGGGTAGACTGGAGTCCAGGAGTGACCAGTTAGGGTGCTGAGTGCTTTTCTTCTACCTAAGGGCAGATGCTCAGAGGGAGGTTTGAAGAAGCTGGAAAGGTGGATTTTGACCAGAGCTGGAGTTCTGACATGCAAATATGAATGAATGAAAGGGGACAATGGAGTTGGGAGAATAAGTGGATTTGACATTAGCTGAACTGAGGGTGATCTCTCTGAGACAGCTGACCCCATCCTCAGCTCCAAGCATAGGTGTTTTGGTCTAAGGTGAGTCCCAGCTCCCTTGCAAATGATTGCCTTAGGAGGAGACACCGAAGCTACTGAGGATGTAAGATGCAAGGAGAGATTCACTGGAGATTTCAGTGTGTGTGTGTGTGTGTGTGTGTTTGTGTGTGTAAAAGCTGAGCTGATGTAACAAACAGACCCCCTAAATACAATGACTTGTTTACAGACTCTAACATGGCTCAAATAAGATAAAAGTTCCTTCTGTCATGCAACAGCTTGACTAGTCTAGGGCCATAAAGCCACTTTGTGACCCGGGCTGTTCAGGAAACTCGTTCCTTCTATTTGGGTTGCTCTATCATTTTTCAGGACTTTGTCCTTTTCTGCATGTTTAACACTGGATTGCTGCCATGACCATGATGTAACTCACATAGAAGAGAAAGCAAGGGCTGTGTTACATACCTTATTTCTATTCACATTCCCTTTGCAAGACTGGGGCCATGTGATCCTATTAGTGCAAAGGAGGCTGGGAAATGCAGTCACTAACGAGGTGGCACGTGACCAGGAGGAAGGGATAAACACACCTTTGGATACCTAGAAAAGCTGTAGAAGTTCTTTTTCTCTCCTCTGAGGATTGTGGTCTGGGATTTTGGAAGCTGGCCTCTTATGCTGAGCATGGAGCTGCCCCAGGGACAAGGGCAGACCCATGAAGCTCTGTGAGGCAGGAGGTACTGGGGCTGCCATGCTGTGAAGGGAACACTGGCTTGGGAAAGGCTGTGGCTTGGTCCAGGTCACACAGGTAGCAGTGGCAGAGCGCGTGATCCTGAGCTCTGGGCCTGGTGCTCTAGCCCCTCCCCAGTGGGCATACCAAGAGGTCCAGAGCACTGGTGTGCAAGAAGGTAGGTTCAGTGCCAAAGGCTGGTCAGTGGGGGTACTATTTGTATACGTTAAAAAGAGCTTCAGAAAATATATAATTATCCTTGGAGATAAAATGCCTCAGAAGCCCTTCTGATTTAAAGGGTGTGCAAGAAAGTCTGCGAAGCCAAGGTGTTCTCTACATTTCTCTTTTGTCAGATTTCTGGGCAATAAGTAATTTAGTTGTGTTTTTTTCTCTCTGGGATTATTTATTTAAATTTAAATTTAAAATCAGAATGCAATGTTTTTGCAGCGCTGGGTAGTGAACCCGGCCTTGTGCCTGCGGGGCAAGTGCTCTACCACTGCACTACACCCCCAGGCCTGATGCTGCTTTCTCATATGACAAAATGGGGTGCTTTCTAGGCTGGGAATTCGTTTCTATCATGTCTGTTTTATACTTTGGCCATAAAGTAGGCCTAGTATAGTCATAGCCCGGAAAAGGGAGGGGAAACAGGGGAAAGATGTATGTGGTGTGCACAGACAGGGAGCCGTGAAATCTGGGATACGGCAGGAAAGAGTGCACTGAGGGGGGGGGGTCCACACACGCCCACAGGGTAGTAAATGAGAGAAACACAGGTGCTCCTGAGGACTCTTCTGAGGTCACTGCTGAGTATTATGAAGTAATTTGTCTTAAATGACAGAGAGCCCTGGATGTGTGTTCTGGAGGCTGTCGTCCACCCTGTTACCTGTTTACTTGGACAAATCAGCTGACAGCTTTTTGTCTGAATTTTCTTACTTATTAAGTTTTGTAAGATACTTGCCTCCCCAACCCCATAATTATCATCGTGAGGACTAAAGGGGAGAATGGATGGTATTTATTAATTTTAACTATGGCTTAGGATGTGCAACATTATAACTACCCCTTTATAGAATGCTTTTTTTAGTACTGTTGAAATAAATGAAGACAGACCTGGCTATAGCAAGATGTTTGGCCCCTGTCTCTAGTGTCTGGCATAGATGCAAAGGCGGGCAGAGGGGTTTTCATAATGAAGAACAGAGAAGGCTTCTGATGTCCCCTTCTGGAGGTTTCTGGCTTGGAGTGGCTCAGCAGAAGTGAGGCAGCATGTGAAACTGGTGTGGGGAGCTTATCGGGTTTTGTTTGGTGCTCCTGCCCTGGAAGTGAAGCCAGAATCAGACAGGCAGTCAGTGTAGATAGGTAAATGGAGTCAGGTCGGATCAAGGAGGCCAATTTTGAGTGAGTCTGGGAAGCTGGAGACTGTCCCCTGAGGGATTAAAATGTTAATCCCTTGAGACCCCTTCCTCCACCCTTACCAAGAGCCTGCCCCTGCCCCAACCTGCTTCCAAGGTAACCTGTCGCAGGAGTTGCCCCTCCCTATAGGGAGCTATAAGGTTGTTAAAGTGTCCTGGGCTGCTCCATCCTGCCCTACCCCTTCAGCCCACCTGGTTCCCACCTTTTGGTCATCCTGAGGTGAGGTTTGTCATCCAAGCCCATTAATGAGGCCAAGGGAAGGCAAAGCTTTCTCTGACCAGCGTCACGTGTTCGTGGGCTGTAGCCCTGAGGTGGGCAGGCCGGGTTAGCAAAGCACTGACCAGCTCTTTGCTTTTGCTCCTCTTTTCCTTTCCCTGCTAGCTCTCATTCCGAGGCTGCTTGGCTGAGTTCTTTTTCTAATGGATTCCGGTGGGATTTGGTTGCAAAGGCAGTGCCCTTTGCATAAAAAAAAAAAAAAAAAATTGAACAAAAGACCACTCAAGACCAGTTTCTAGGGTTCTTTCTTTGTCTTTATTCAGCCACATAAAAGCATCATTTGGGTGCAAAGCAGTCTTTTGTGAGGTGGACCTGGCTCTTGGGTGAGGTCTTTGGGAAAGATTTTGCTGGACAGCTTTGGCTCTAGGTGTGCTGCCCAGGACAGCTCTCTTCCTAAAATGTCTCAGGACTTTCCAGTGCCTTCAGGCGCACAGAAGTCTTGGGCATCAGCCTCTAGCATTAGACATAACAGGTGGGAGAGGCTCGGGAGTATCAAGGTCTCCCCTGGAGCCAGTTGGGGAGGAGGGTGGTGGCCTTCAGTATGTAACTGTGGCTTCTAACTGTGAAGGCAGTGTCGCTGTAAGGGAGGGGTCAGAAGCTGTTATCTACTCTATGCATTGGAAGAGCCTTTTGGAAGATCTTTTCCTTATAGAAAAATCAGGAAAATAGCAACAAGGAAAGCCAGAAAACTAATGAGTTTAAACAGACTTTCAAAGGAAGACGGGGATTCTCGTACAGTTCGAGTTTTGGTGGCCTTGAGGGTTCGGTCCCACTGTGTCAGGATGGTGTTTCTGGCTCCTTGCCATTTTCCTGGGCCTGTCAGGCGGAATTGGTATGGTGAGCAGGGACCAAAGAAGATGGCCAAGGCCAGGCGTGGGTCCGTCAGGAGCAGAGAGAAGAGATTGGGCTTTGCATTGATATAGGTCAGGAGCTCGTCTATGTATTCGATGTAATCCGATTGTAAAGCCTTGCAGTAGTGCAAACCGAACCTTTGTAAAAGGAAGATGGTGGTGGGGGGAGACAAAAAGACAACACGATGATAACCTTAGAACATAGCTGCCGGCTCCTTCTGCCTCTTTAAACTCAGCTATCACTGTATTTGCATGGTGGGAAGAGCCAGGACACTGTGGGTGGAGTCTCCGCTGTGGTGGTTCTGCGCCAGTAGCTTCCTCTGCAAGGGCCCGCTGGCTTGCACCCTGGGGCTGAGGTCCCAGCAGGGTTCCCACTCGCCGGCTCCTCTTTCCTTGGCCAGCTCTTCTACTGACCCCACTGCCGCGAGTCTCCGATGCTCCAGAAGCTCCCCTCTTTTCCCCAGTGTAACTGCACCTCTCTGCTCCAGTTTCCCACCTCCCTGTGATTCAGAAAACACGCCTACGCGGTGCACTCACCCACTGGGCTTGTTCTGTTTCCTTTCCTCCACTTCCTCTATCCTGAAGCTGGGTGGCGGCAACGTATGCAGACCTATGGATAGACAGGACCATGCAGTTTGACTTTGGTGCCCGCTTGTGGACAAGGGAGCTTTACTGCCTCGTCCTTCATGTCCAGTGCCCTGCAACTCATCAGCTCTGGGGAAAACGTCCTCGGCCTGAGCTGATGGTGTGCTCCTGGCAATTCTGTCTCCCTCAGAAAGCACAGGCACCCCTTCATCTCACTACTTAATGCAGCAGAACGTCACAGTGCGTTCAGACTTATCACTCTGTTGGCCAAACTTTTACATTTTAATTGAGCCTGTCAATTCAGTCAAAATAACAGGAAGATGGAGTTTATATTTTTGATACCTGGTAAATGGTCCAAGTCACCCTGACAGGCTAATCCAGGGAAATATAGAATGGATCCTGCTTTTAAAGATGCTGTCATTTTAAATGGCAGCTGGTAATGGTCTCAAAACCTCCAGTGTCCAAAGTCACCTGCCCTGCTGCTTCCCACACTCACCTTTCAGGACTTGGACCACCCATCGAGCTTGTACCTCTCCTGTGGGTATCATGGAGCCGAAGGGCTTGATGAGGCCAATCACAGCCAGGGTTGGCTTTTGCAGGTGTGCAGGGAAGACATACTTGTACAGAGATGCCTGGCCACCTTCAACTTTCACAACAGATTCATCGAGGAAGGGGAAAGCAAAGGTGTACCCAGTGGCAAAGACAATGATGTCAACGGGCTCCTCCTTTGGGGTGTTGCTGAAGAGCACGGAGTTTTCCTTCACCTCTTTTATGCTGGGCTTGATCTGCACCTTGCCAGTGATGATGCAGCCCGGGAGGTCGTCGTTTATCACGGGCTCTTTTAACTGCACCCTGAACCAAAGCACAGGCAGGGGAGAGTGCTGACCAAACAGCTTAGCCTCCCTCCTCCTTCCCTGACTCTCCAGTCGGGGCCTCTCCCTGGCTGGACAAGAGGTGCCAGTCTTGGGGGAAGCTCCCTGGGTGGGAGGGGATTCAGGGATGTCCAAGGCTTACAACTGATTAGAGTTTGGGAGCCTGTAAGGAGCCAGTGCGTTCCCAGCCCCTGTTGCCCTCCCTGTCTTCAGTATTCAGCAGTCACCTGTCATCTAGAGATCTCCCGGTGCTGAAGGGCCGGGAGGGGAGCATCTGTATCCTGGGAATGCTGCTGGGAGCTCTAGCCAGTCCCTTCTCTTCCAGAAAGCAGTTGTGTAAGGAAAACCCATGTGTTCAAAGGAACCAGGCGAGAGCCCTCTTCTATGGCTATGCCTTTGAGATCGTAAGACGAGCAGTTTGTGAGTTGCTCTTGCATAAGCCGTTTATGGCTTATGGTGAATGCACAGGAAGAGATGGTGTGGTGAAATGGAGGCAATAGATGGTAATAAGGGTGGTTCCTTGTCCAACTGCTTATATCTAACAAAGCTTGGGTAAGCCATTTAGCACCTATAGGCTTTCTTCTATTCACCAACACCTGGGACACTGACACTTGCCGTCCTTAAGTCATTGGGTAGAATGCAGAACACATGGCAAAGGACAACCTGCATTGAAGAGAGGAGATACTATAGCTCTATGTATGTACTATGGTCCTGTGAACCACCATCTATGCTAGTCAGAGTTTGTGGTGGAAGGAGTCCCAGCCCCTGAGATACCTGGAGGCAGGGAGTGGAGATAAGAACTAGGTGGTGGTGGTGGTGGGGACAATAGAGAGAAGGGCATGTTGAAAGCACAGGACGGGGCTGCAGGCCCCCAGTGGTGACTGGGACCACCCATCCATGTTGGTCCAGACTGAGGTCTGGAGGCAGACCAGACAGGATCTCCAGCTGCAGTGTCAGCTGGTAGTGGCTTTCCACCCTGTAAACCTACTGAACGCAGAAGTAAGACTTTTGGTTCTTGCTGGGGGATAAGTTGTAGGTTGTAAATGAAGAGACAGACCGACATCATGGTCATCTCTGCCATGAGAGAGGCAAGGAAGGGCAACCGCAGGATTCCGTTTTTCCAGCATAATGAAGCAAAGCAAGTATGTTGTTTTGTGAACAAAGTCCGTTTGCTGCTGTGGAGGCCCATGTAGCTTGCTGAGGCCCCAGCGCCCACTCGCTGCACAATCAGTGCAAGTGACTGTATTTTGCTAAGCCTCCATTTCCCACAGTAATGAGGAGAGGATGATAACTCCTACCTCAAAGAGCTGTTCACAGTACACCATTCACCCACTGATCACTTAGGAACAGCGAGCTACTATTATCAAGGGGATTCAAATGCAGTTTTGGTTTGTTGTCGTGTTGCTGTGACCTTGCCTGGCTTGCATATGCCACTCAGACCCCATCTCCCTGATAGCCCTGGACAGATAGATCATATTTACCTGTCGTCTGGTGCTAAGCCATAATTTACATGATCGAACCAGCTGTTCATCTTTCTTGCCAGCAACCAACTCACAATTGGAGTTGGGAGAGCATTTCTGAACATGTTCTGAAATCGTGTTGTGAACACCATGTCCCATGGGTTCCCTGAGTCCGAGACTCTGCTCATCACCCATGCCCCTCCAGTGGTGCTGAGGAACACCTGGAAGCAATCAGAGATGCGAGATGGGTCATGACCTGAAAGGCACCATGTGTCTGTCACCCTCAAAATGCAGACCTAACAAGATAGTCTTGGCTCTTCTAACCACTCTTTTATTATTATTATAATGTATAATTATAAGTTATTATAAGTTATAATTATGTTATTATAATATATAATTATAAGTTATTCTAATGGGATAATATTTGAATATGTAGCATATTAAAGTATTATTGTCTGCCAGGCTTGAGATACCTGGGGACCTCGGCGTGCCACGTGGGAAGATGCTGGGCAGGGATCGCAGGTACCTGCACTAATTCCACTTGTTTGCAATGAGAACAGGCTGTGGAAGCCATCAGGGCTGTCTTCAAAGGTAATTTCTCCACACACTACTGGTTTAAATGGCAGTAAAATTCAGTAATACAATCAGTCTTTTTTTTTTTTTTTATCAGATTGGCTGGCTAAGTTTACCACCCAGTTCACTAAGCTCATTGTTGTATTGGTACCTACAGGACAAGTAATTTCCTGTGTAATTGTTCAAAACACACACACACAATTGGTTAACTTATCCATTACTTTGTTAATACAAGACAACTGATTCAACAGTGCTCATCTCCCACCTGACGGGGCACGAGGGCCACAGCCACAGCGCCAGTGCTTTTGTCTGACTTTATGACATGGAATGTAGCGTCTGGCACTGCACATGGCCCGCGAGAGCTGCAGGCCATGGCTGCTCTGACTGTTTGTGCACGACCCTACCTCTGTCATGATGCAGAATCAGAGGTGACCTTTCAGTGGATATGAATTGTGACCAAAGCTAAGGGGGGTTTCTTTGCTGATGATAAGATGTATGCCAAAGCTTGTTTTCTGATTAAAGAAACTTCCAGATGGTTAGTGACACAGAAATAACCATACGTCACACCCACACGAGGTGGGCCCGGGGGATGGACCTTTTCCTTTCTTCAGATAATTCACCCTAAGTTCCTTCAAATCAATTAATCCATCTGTCAGTCAGCGAATCAATCATCAAGCCCTTGGCCTCCTCTTCTGCATGCAGGGAGACCAGTGGCCCTACTTCAGTGGCTTGTTTTGGTGATGTGGTGGCCACGCAGTGGAAGGCGTTTAGTGCAGTGCTTGGCAGAGTCTCCCAATCAGCAGTTACAATTTCTGCAGTCACCATCTCCTAATTGTGACATTTCCACTGCAGTGGGCCCACTGGGGGAGGGGCATGGACCCCCATGGGGGAGTGGCAACGAGTAAGGAGAGATGGGGCAGGTGGGAGACCTTAGCCGGAAACAGTTGCCGGGATCTTCTGACTTCCGGGACTGGATAGAGAAGAGGTGTGTCCCAGAGCTCTTGCCGGTTGACTGGGAAATGACACGTGTGACAGGTCAGAGAAGCTGGTTTTGGAGGAGAGAAGACAACTGGATTTCACAGTAAAATTTATGAACACTCAATACAAACTATGAACACTCAATAAAAATCTATTGTGTGTTAGGCTTTTGTGCTCCCTGAACATCTGTCACGGTGTCAAACGCAGCCTATGACAAAGCTCTTCACTAAGTCACATCAAGAGTGGTACCTTCTTTGCCAGGTGGCTGGCCTCCACAGCAATGTCTGTGCCGGAATTTCCCATTCCAACCACAAGGACTCTCTTATCCTTAAACATGTCTGGATATTTATACTGTCGGCTATGAAAGTACTGGCCTTTAAAAGTATGTATACCTAGAGATAAAACAAGGTCAAATAGAAGATTTATAGGGTCAGTGAATAAAATACTAATAATATTTTTCGGTTGATAGCACCCTTTTGACAGATAATTCAGGTTATTTTTACTAATACATTCAAGTTTGAGGAAATCTGAAATACAAATTCAAGACTTTGTAAAATATCGCCAGGGAACGACTCCATGTTATTAGACGGGCCGTGAGCGGTACCTACAAGATGGTTAACTCCTGGGCTGAAGCATTATGGCATAAAAATGTTTTAAGCAGGAGTCATTACGTTTAAGGGCTGTTGGAAGTCAGCGGGATGATGTTCTGTTCACTAATACCCGACTCTTACACGCTGCATAGCTTTTCACATCCAACGGACAGGAGTAGAGAATCTAAAGGGAACTGTGAACCAGTGCCTCTACTCGGGGACATCCGCTGTGTGCCTGCTGCTGTGTGCCTGCCACTGTGCTAGACGAAATGGGGAAATAAGACAAATTCACCAAGATCCATGTGAGCTTGGGAAGTTCACTGGTAGTTCACCTCGGTGACTGACAGTAACTCGGCCTGAGTTTGCTGAGTCATCCAGAGAAAACTGGGTTGTGGCCAACACCAGGATTTTGGGGCTAGCTGTATCCCAGGCAGTCAGTGCCAGACTAAACTTAGTGAGACATCCAATGCAAACGGAGACTCTTTGAAACTTCTCTCAAGGCCATGTTTCACAATCAGAAGTAATTTGAACTGAACAAAGAACCAGTTGATAAGATACTGAGATTCTCCTGGGGGATAAAGGTATCTGCTTGTGAGTAGTGGCCTTGTCAAGACCAGGTGACCCTGAATCCTTAGGATTCTAGCTTGAATCCTGGTTAAAACCTGACCACAGTCCAAAGCTTACAGAATATAGCCTGGATGCAAACAAGTTCAAATATTAACTCAGTACAAAAACCCAGCATGAACCCCTGAGAAGGAAAAGCTGAAGAGAAATATCTCTAGTCTTTAGGTTACCTTAGATTCTCCCCGGAGTAGGCTATTTGGGTCACCAAGAGACAAAACAGACTTCATATGGCTGAGTTGCTTTCTTACCTCATCGGGGATAGAGTGGGAACTTACATTAGGTGAATGTGGCTGTGTTAGTGAATACCAGACTGTATATAGCTGAGTGAATAAAAATAGTCATTTGGGGGAAATTCTGCATTTATTTTAATTTTGATATCTATTATTTTCACTAAGACTTTTTGGAATATCTCCTTTGGAGTTTCCTCCAGAACTGGTGACACATTTTTAAAATGTCTTCAGTGAATTTGGATTTTTGTCAGGGTTAACAACCACCCCAGGGTGTATGTGCAGAGCAGGGCGTCTGCTGTTAGGAAGGAAGGGGGCTGTAGAGATTGGGGGGGCTGCATTTCAATCCAGATCTCAGACTCCTGGTGCTCAAAGGCTCTGTGACAGCCATTAGCTGGGGCTTTCAGATTGATAGTGGCTGGTTAAGTCTCACAGAGCCTCCTTGCTTGATGAGTGACACGTGCTATTGGGTGAGGTGATCCACGCTCCTCCGTTTATGGAGGAAAGAAGCAGCGGGAGGTAAAAGACGGTAAGCTCTAGTTAGTTATGTAGCTTAGAATTCATGCCTTCTGGGTCCCAAGCTCATCCTGTTCAAACTGAGCACATTTGGCCTCTGTGTGGGCAGGGTGTGCTTTATCCTACTCTGACAGGACTCCTGAGGAGGCTTCTAGGGCAGATCTAAGACCATGGGAGGCACACGACTTCACTGAACATGTGTATTGGTACCCTCCAGGTCATACATAGACTAATTCCTCCATAAAACTGTATTCATACCTTCAATGCAGACCACATGTGGTCGGGTCCTCGAGTATATTGCTAGCACCTGTGTAATTCACCAAAGGTGATGAATCAGTCCAGTTTCCCCTGTGCTATGGAACTTTCTGGATTCTCTGGATGACCCTAAGCCAGGCACTCTTTCCTGAGAGATCAGAGGAATGGCTGCCTGGGGCTTTGCTCTGCAGGTGAGAACTCGGAGGTGTGTCGTCTTGTGGATGGAGAGCATCCATAATTGGGTGTGTTAGAGCAAAGCCTGTTGAACATTCAGACCCTGGAACCTGAGGCACCATTTCCTGCCTGGCAGAAGACCGAACTTGTTCTTTTTAATCCAGTGATTCTGTTCTATGGCAGTTTTCAGGATACACATTATCCTCATTGGACCTGACTTGAGAAATCTCTGGGGAAGATTCAGAACCATTGGAAGAACATGAATTTATTGTTTAAGATGAGTCTTGGGATTACTCCAGGCCATATTGAGATGACTTTGACTGAGTTTTAACATTTTTTTAAAAAATATTTTTTTTTGTTGTTGATGGACTTTTATTTTAATCATTTATTTATATGCAGTGCTGAGAATCCAACCCAGTGCCTCACACATGTGACACAAGCACTCCACCACCAAGCCAGAACCCCAGCCCAGGAGTTTTAACATTTTAAATGCTTACTGCAGGTGAAATACACCAAACTATTGTGTTTTCTATTCCCTTCAGTTGAAGTCCAATTGAAATTTGGCACAGATTAACATGAATTATGATTGCAAAAGCTAAATAAAGAAAGTAAGACCCAAAGGTGTCTGGACTTGTCTCCCAAGGTTCCTTTCTCTGTTGACTATTTATTGATCCACTTCCATAAACCCCTAATCTAGCTAATTGCTGTGGCTCATATAAAACAAACAAAAAATGGAATTGCTCTTTCCTCTATTCACAGGTTGACCTTTGTGGCCTCTAAGCTCAGCTCTGGCACTGTGCAGATGCTGCTGAGATAAGCAGCTTGTTCAAGTGGCCCATGTTGCCGGGTGTCACTTAAGGAGGAACAGGGAACCTCAGGGACATAAAGCTGCTCACTAACTTACCCGTCATTCTCTTCCACACTCATTAGTTATTTGAAAAAATGGGCTAGTTAGAAGAAGTGCCAATTACGAAAACTGTTCACTTACAGGTATTTACTGGAGGAGCCATAGGGATGCATCCCCAGACCAATCAAGTATCAGCATGGGTCCCAGGAAACCATTTAAGGTCATATGCAGAACGCGCTGTGTGTACCTGGAAAGGAGTCCAGTGGCAAATACGGGGTGGTGAGATAACCAGTGCAGACCATGACGGCATCAAAGGTGGCAGAGCTTTGCTTCCCTTCATGCAATGTGACCACCTCCCACTGGCCAGAGACGGCAAAATCTGGGCGTTTTGTTACACTGCAGACTGTGGTCTGAAAAAAGAATCACAGACGTGATTAGCAGTTGTCAAGGTGCCCTTAGTGACTTGCTGGCTAATGTGCCAGTGGACATTTCAAAAGTTCTAGAACAAAGACCAAACAGAATGAATTAATAAGCACCTCATTCAAATCAAATCAGGTTCTCAGACTAACCATGATTTCTTGGCTGGAAATACTCTAAGCTTGGGGTGGTGGATTTTAAGGGACTTGCTCAAATCCTCACAGCAAGTGACAGAACAAAGATTATACGGAAGGTACCAGATGTCTCTTGGTTTTTGTTTCTGTGGTGCGATGTTCTCTGTCTCTGAGCCCTAACAACAATTCCTTTAATAGAGAATGGATGTACCCTTGAAGACCTAAGTTTGCTCCCAAGTAGCTTATGGAAAGTTCTATAGAATATGTTGCTGAGATTTTTCCTGACCTAGAGAGCTTTTGGAAATTGCTAAGCTTATGGCCTGAACATTTGGGAGTGGTATAAATTCAAATATTTTGTTCTCATTGAGTACATACATGTACGTGAGTATTAGAATTCAGGAAGTTTATTTATTTACTTGCAGTACCAGGGACTGGACGCAGAGTCTTGTGCATGCTAGGCAACTGACTTTGCCTTCAGCCCCAGGAAATATATTTATAGTAAACCGAATATAAGTCAGATTTAAAAGCAAAAAAAAAAAATGCACTAACAGAGATACTTTGTTTTTTATTCTATTCAATTTTCAAGGAAGATGGGCTTCTCAGATCTTCCTAGGTTCATATTATTCGATATGCCTACTGAGTTTCTACATTTGTATTATCAACTCTGTCTTTTAGAAAAGGTGTCTTTGAGCTTGCCAGTTCAGCTCTTCTTTACAGAATCCAGAGCTATGCTATAGAGAAGGAATAGAAAATAGGCAGGAGAACACTTTCTGACTACTAACTGAAGTTTGTGTCTTACCTTGAATTGAATGCATTCCAGAAGGTTGAACTGGTTTGCATACATTTTGAGATATTGTAGGAAATGAGAATTAGGCACATAGTTTGGATAATCTTCTGGGAAGGGAAAATCCGAGTAACAAGACATCTCCTTGCTGCTGTTGGAAACCACAGACTTGTAGAGGCTGGCTCTACCCTCTTCAACATGTTCCTGTAGAAACAGTGCTCATGGGTGAGCAGGCACGTGCGTGCGCGCACACATACACACACACACAATGGATGTAAACCTTTTAGAAATCTCAACATTGACCAAGCTTAAGGTGATCCAGATGACGCATGATGCCTGCCACCTTTCTAATAGGATTTGCTGTTCTGCATCTAGGAGATGACATTCATCCCCAGTATAAATCACATGATCAGAATTATTCTTTCATTCATCACATGCTAACAAATAAATCCAGGGTGAACTTACCTGTTCAAATTCATGCAGTATCACTGCAAAGAACAGGAGAATGGAGAAACAGATGAGAGCCTGGAAGCAGTTTCTGGACAATGAACAATTGTTAGCTACTTTGGTTTCATAGAGTATCTTGAAATGATTATACAGATTATGAAAGTTTTGTATCCAAAGTTAAGGGATGTGGATTTTTATGGAAAGGCCATGTAATCCACTGAAAGTTTTAAACATGGAAGTGATTCATATTAAATTTTGGAAAAGTTATTCTGGATCTACAAAAGATGGATTAGAGAGGGCTGGAAAAAAAGGAAGAGGGTCAGTTAAGAGCCTAAAACACAAATATGTGATTGCTAGTGAGGACCTGAATAGAGGTGGTAGCTGTTGCCACCCAGAAAGCTGGCATTTGTGACCGGTGGTAGGTAGAAGGCATAGGATGCCGGGACAGTTGGATTTAGGGGCTCCAGTAGAACAGCCAAAGGTTTCCAGATTGAACAACTGTGTGGATGACACATTCTGACCAGTTTTCTACCCTCCGTTTTGACTGGAGTAACAAGTAAACATCAGCATCTCATAAGACTGCCCCAAGAAGTTTTCGTAATATCTTTACATTGCATCTGTCTTTGGATGTGGAGGATTGCGCTCCTGATTTCAGTGGGAAGGTCCCTGCATTTCAATGTCATTCACTATCTTGGATTTGTATAGTTTCTTTTTCCAGTGAAGTCGAAATTATTTTATTTACATAAGTAAGTGAACATGAACCTCACACGTAGAGGGCTTACTGTTGCCTCTATAAGGTAGAAACCTAGACCTGCATGAAATGTACAGTAATCATAGAGACTAAAAAGCAATGATTAAATACCTCTGTGGTTTAAATTAACATTACTGATCTTATCAGTTGATTTGACTTTTTTTTATAATCTGCTTATCTGTGACTCCATATCTGACAGCTTCATTGATCTAGAACAAAGCTAGAAATCTGGAGGCTGAAAGGCCTCTGAGAAGGTAACTATAAATCTTGCTCTGTTATCTCACTGGAATACCTACAGCAGCACTAATCAAGTGTCGTGTGTTGGAGGTACCAATATGAACTGGTGGTCACCAGTCTGTGACAAGATACATGCAGAAATTGAGGGTAAGCATTCAGAACCTTCTACAGCAATAATGGGACACAATTCTGCATCCAAGTTCATGCAGAACTCTTTTGTGGCACAGGACGTAGATGGGCCTTGTTTCCTTGTTTCCTTTGAGTTGCATGGAGTCTAGCCTGTGCTCTAGCCGCAGGCCTAGAATTGCATCAGAATGTGTGGTGTTCAAGCCTTGTTGGAAACTGTCATACCTAAGTGCATAAAATCTGGAATCGTTTCATTTCACTGAAAAAAAAAAAAAAAACCTTATCTTTAAACGTAAACTTACAGAATGAATTATTTGAACTGGCTCCTGAGAAAGAACAGAAGATAGATTTTTAAAAACAGCACTATTTGCTTCACTTCGCATAGTAGTTTTATTTTTTTAAAAAAGAATTCCTTGCACTTGCTGAGATGGTGTTAAAACCTCTTCCTCAGTCTAGTCAGCACACTCCTGAGCCTTGTTTTCCTACTCTGAGCACTGTAGGCAACACTTAGTGTAGATTTACATTGTTCCACTGAAAGATTATCTCCATCCATCCAATTCAGATTAGGTACCTTGATAAGCAAGAAGCAAGATCCTCATATCAAAAAAAAAAAAAAAAAACCTTAAATATCAATACACACTGTGTATTAAGAGTGTGTTTGCAGGTATTTAATATGGAAAACTGCTATTTCACACCAAGTGTTTTGTTTGGCTGAAAGGTACAAGTGTAATAGTGGCTGTCTGTGTTAATTACCTATGTGCACAGAGAACAACGTGTCCTTTTTTTGTCATTATTTTCTATGTTTAGTGATATTTATGAAAATTAATCTTATGACTTTTGACTCAATACAAATTTTGAATTCATTGTTTCTCATACATTTTTGTTGTGTATTTTTCATTTTTTCTAAAAATTTGTTTTTATTACATTTGATAAATAATAGCCTATAGTTAGTTAATTGGAAATGAAGAAAACCGGGTTGTTCTCTCCAGTTTGAGAAGCACAGCTATCCATCCCAGTGCCTCTGAATGTTGCTAAGAGTTGCTGGGAAAAATCTTACTAATGTGTGGATTCTGACTCAGTAGGACTGGGTGAGCCTGAGAGTCTGCATTTTTAACAGTTTCCAAAACCTAGTCCCATCTTTGAGTTCCATCCTGCTGGCCCACGGACCACGCGTTGAGTAAAAGGCTTTACAACAGCTTCGCGCAGTAGGAATGCAGAGGGGGCCACAGATGTGGCTTTAAATTCTCTAGTGGCCACAGTTTTTCAAAAAGTAAAAAGAAACAAGTGGATTAATTTTTAAAGTATATTTTACTTGACTCAATATATTTTAAATATTATGATTTTAAGATGCAATCAATATAAGATTATTATTGAAGGGTTTCACATTCTTCTTGTCAGACTGCCTTCAAGATATGATGTGTGTTTTCTACATATGCAAACATATGCTCAATTTTCACTAGAAAAAGTGGACTCACCCATGTTGATCCAAATAGAAGTTCTACAATAACTGAACTGAGTTTAAAATTGAAATCAGTTGAGATAAAAAATTCAGTTCCTTTGTCATACCAGACACATTTCAAGTGCTCCATGGCTCTGTGTGGCCAGTGGCCACCGCATTCTAGAGCCTAGTTTGAGAACATCCTTCGACTTGAAGGTGGGCATTAGAACCACACATGAAGTTGGTTTGCTTTAATCTAAATGGTAATTGGGAACAGGAATAAGAAGAGTAGCCCTGAAGATCTATAAGACGAGCACACGCCCAGCAGGCAAGCTGCAGAGGGGGAGAAAAACATGCATCATAAACATGGTGGGATTGACTAGCGCAGGGCCAACTCCCTCTCACACTTTCCTGGCTCCCAAGCCACAGAGTAAATACTTTATTGTTAATGCTGGCAGTTTTTGTTAACAATAATACAAGGCTAACACACTCACACCCACACGCACACACACACTCACACTCTAACACATGGAAAGTTGAAGGAGGCTGAGATACATGATGTGCTTTGTGAAGATTTACATAAGAGTATTTCAAAATTGAAAGCATTTGTAACGGCTTGTTTCAGCATCAGAGAGTAAAGGGGACCTGCTGGAGCTGGATAAGCAGGAACCTTGTGTTTTATGAGACCTTAAAGCAAATGGAAATAAAAAATGAAACAAATGAAAACAGAAGAGAAAGCCCCCCTCTTTGCATAACTTAAAAGGTAACGAGAAGAAGGCAGAGAAGAAGGCTTGGCGGAACACTGGAACCTGTGGTGAGATAATGGATCACAGATGCAGCCACCGAGGAGCGTGGTGGAGGGGGAAATTCAGCCCTCAGGGTGGAATCCAAGAACATCTCCGCTGCCCTCTTGCCTCCCACTGGCTGTTTTTCTGGGAAAAGCCCAAGTCTGGGGTATTGGGCCCAGGCCCAGCCAGCAGGGTCACGTCCCTTGTCAGTGCAGGAGGCTCATACATAGTGTGTTCGAGTTGGAAAGCACCTTCAAGAACACCGACTTTGGGCATTTTCAAAGTACTATAAAGGTTCTCCCAGAGACTTGTATATCAAGAGAAGGCTGCTAAATGAAGGTCGGGTGGATTTTCCTACTTCCCAGGCTACTGATGATTCAGCACTGTCTTTTTTTCAAACTGCTCCACGGGTTCATTTTATAAGTGAGGTGACAGGTGGAACGACTTGGTGACGGGGTGGCATTTACCTTGCCCACTACTCACCGTCCTCTGATGTCCTACCACGTTCCCCGCAGCGTCTCTTCGCCAGCTCCTCTATTTCCCCAGTCCTCCAGTTCCATGTGCCACCCCTGCACCCTCCTCGCCCCCTGCTGCTGAAGCTGAGGCCCTGGGGTGCTGCTCCTGCGCCCACCTTCCCTTTCCCTCAGCGCCAGCCTCTCTGCCTCTCCAGGTACAGTCCCACTGCTCTTGTCTGCCAGGGTCTTGTCCCAGCCTGGACTGGTGTCCAGTGGTCAGTGGCTTCCTGCTGCCCATAGATCCTCTCTTCACCTACAGACCTCTCTGGGTCTTCCTATCACGCACCCAACACAACTCATCGAGAACAACTGCAAGCACAACCACGACTGGTGATTTTGCTCAAGTTGCTTTTCAAGTTGAATTTGAACTTCTGGCCCAGACATTCAGCCACCCTCCTCCTTCCCATTATTCCTCTAAACCAAAAGGCTTTTTAATTTCCTGAACACACCTGGCACTTTCTCTTTGCTGGTCCCTCCCTGGCACCTTCTGTCCAGCCTCTTCTGCCTGTTGAAATCCTTCAGGGCCACCATCATGCCTCTCTTCCACGAACCTCCCCTGGCTTCCTGAGTCTCCCCCATGTGACCACCCAGGTGCCATCTCTGACTTGCAGGATGCGGGCTTCTCCCATCTGCCTGACAGCTCCCTGCGCAGGCGGACCCTTCTCATTTCTGTGTCCCCCTGCATGGGTATTTGATCTGCACAAGTCACACAGCCAGTTGGCTTCAGATGGATGGAGACCTGTTTCTCTTGATTCTTAGATGAGTGAGTTTTAGTGTAAAGAATAAGGAGAATTTTTTGTTGTTGTTTTTTGTACAGGGGATTGAACTCAGGGGCACTCAACCACTGAGCCTGCATCCCCAGCCTTATTATGTATTTTATTTAGAGACAGAATCTCACTGAGTTGCTTAGTGCCTTGCCATTGCTGAGGCTGGCTTTGATCTCGCAATACTCCTGTCTCAGTCTCCTGAGCCCCTGGGATTACAGGTATATGCCACCGCTTGCTTCCTGCTTAGGGAGCATTTTGTCATCCCAAGAGGCTAAGTACAGCTTTTAGTCTTTGGACTCGCTTTTTGCCTTGACTGAGATCACCTTAGCCAGATAACTCTGCTAATTGGGCAGTTTTATCTTTCAGGAAACTCCCAGCTCTGACTGGTTGTGTTTGTCTGGAATACCTGAAGGAATCTGAGACTTATTAGAGGAAAGGTTGACTGGTTAGTACTGTCCTCAGTAGACACAGGGTGGGGAGAGTTTGGCTCAGGTATCAGGGCTCTGCCATCCTGTTGGACCATATGCAGTTTGAATTATGGGGACAGATGTGCTCCGTTGCATCTGTTTTTGGAGAGCCTGCGCGTCTCAGTGATCACATACAGTGGCTGGGTGCATTCTCAGATGCACACTTTTGTGTGCGAGCCACGCTGGTCTGTGCTGGCGGACTGTGCACAAACCAGCAGCCCTAGCCTCTCTGAAGCTTCGCTCCCTGAATTATAAAATTATTGACTCTGGTTCCAAATTCTACAGTGCTATAATGGAGGAACGCTAAGTTTTTTCCCTTGAGCCTCTCAGAGACTCTGAGGCCGTCGGACACCTTGTTTTCACGATTCCTGACAATGTTCCTCTTCACAGATTTAAAACTCATAGGAAATATTTTTGCTCTGCAGAGGCAAAAACAAGAGTTTTGGGGAGCTCTGCTGTAGCGCCCCACAGCAGAGCACTGGGGCTCCACAACACTGTCTGCCTGAGTTGGGTTTCAGTGGCCGGAATCAGGGCTGCTGGGCGCCCCCTGGGCTTCAGGCTAGTAAGGGTGAGAGTTCTAGTCCCCTCTCCTATCCAGCCTGCAACCCTGTTAAGGTTTTAGAATATGGCTTCTCTTTTGTTTGGGGAACCAAAAAGACTCCAAACTCACCTGCTTTGTTTCTGATTGTTCCCGGCTGGTCTGGGATTGCTTGGGCCCAGGACCTTGACCTGGGACTCATCCTGCACTGAGCCCTGGCCACTCTAATGCAGGTGTGCGTAAAGCGGGGGTCTTGCAGGCAGAGGCTGGAGTTCCTGCTGTTACCCCCACGCTGCAGGCTCTGGGCTGCTTAGACCCTGGCTCTGCACCTGCTCCCCGTCCTGGGCTTGCCCGGTCACCCCATTCCTTCCAAACTCTGTGGCTTGCTTGTTGACATTTCCCCCCGCCTCCCCCTGGTGCACTCTTGAGGCTGCGGCACACCTCCCTCCCGCCCTCGGCCGACCCATTTCTATCTCTGACACTTTCAGCGCCCCTCCTGCCCCCCCATCCCGCAGACATTGGCCTTTCCCGGGGCCACCAGCCCTTGTGAAAGAAACACGGTCTCCTGTTACACCGCTGAAGCCACCTCCGACAGTCAGAAGCACAGAACCCCACTCACGGTGAACCTCCACAGCCCCCCGATGTCCTCGCTCCTCTCGAAGCAGGTGGGCTGCAGCCCCTCCTCCAGACAGCACTTGACGGAGGCCAGGCCACTGACGCCAGCTCCCACGACCGCCACTCGCTTGGCCATGATCTCCTGAGTGGGAAAAGGCAGCGGAGCTAAGACTGGATCCACAGAAGCCCCACCCCACCCTTGGCAGCCCCGACAACCAGGAAAAGCATCTGAGGATTAGGGAGGTCTCTCAGTTTGAGTCCTTTGTGGCCGCCTCTGGCGTGTTTGGTAAATGAACTCATGCTTCACCTTATATACTTCTCAATTAAAAAACATTAATTGAGCAAATATTTGCAGGTAGCTAATATCCTGGGTCAAAGATTCCTCCCTCAAGTGACCTTTTATCAAACTTGCATCATGTAGAAATTCTCTGAGCAGTAAATCTCCTTACAACTTTTTCTGGGTCATTGGGGCAGTGGTTATGAATCAGAGACCTGGGTTTGAAATTCAGTGCTGATTGATTATCATGACATGAATTAAGTGATTTAATGATTATGTGTCTCAGTTTCCTTCTCTTTAGTCTGAAGCTAGAAGTATAACTGGTCTTAGACATTGTAAAAAAATTTTTTTTTTGTACAGGGGATTAAATTCAAGGGCACTCAACCACTGAGCCACATCCTCAGCCCTATTTTGTATTTTATTTAGAGACAGGGTCTCACTGAGTTGCTTAGTGCCTCTCTTTTGCTGAGGCTGGCTTTGAACTCACCGTCGTCCTGCCTCAGTCTCCTAAACCGCTGGGATTATAGGTGTGCACCACTGCACCCGGCTCAGTGTAAAAATTAATTGACTGATGAATAAAAAGCACTTTTCACAGTACTTGGGGGCAGTTACCCCCCCATAAATGTTGCTTCCTTATCTTCACGAGATTTTTCTTTGATATTTTGTGGACATCTGCCTTAACAACATGGGTTTATGTACAAAGTTACAGGATATTTGGAATCAGAGTCATTGGAAAAAAACTGAAAATATATGTGTAAAAAGATGTCTTGTAGAAAATGAAAGAAATGAGTAGGGAAACATAGGAATGGTGACAGGAGGAAGGCAGAGGGAGAAACAGAGGAGGGCGAGGATAGGCCTCTGCACCCCAGAGCTCTTCCCTTCCTTCTTCTGACTTTTCTTACTGGACACTCCTGGTGGATACCAGGACTCCCATGAGCTTGCCTCACATTTGGAAAAGCAAACCTCAGAATGTACGGGACATGGGGACGTCATCACTCAGGTAGAATCAACACTTCCGACACTCCTTCAAGGCTGGTGACCACGGAACCCGAGTGATTCAATAACAGAGTGATTCAATAAACGCTTTAAAAAATGAAAAGTTTTTCTCCTTAACTTTAACTAAAAATAATTTCCAGTTAGGGTTGCTATACTTTTAGATAAAGTGACTGATAAAAACAATAAGAAATTTATTAGGGTGATAAGGACACTATTACCTTGCTGATTATTGGCATGCTTTTTCACAGGCGAAGGCAAGCATCAACCTTCCACGGTCATTGCTCTTATATGGATATTCAGTAAAATTTGGCCACTTCTTTGTTGGAAGTGTTAAAAGACATCTTATTATTTTAATGAAGATAACCTCATCAAAGCTGACTACATAGGAAAGAAATAATAAAAGTTAAGAAAATATAACTAAACTGCTAAGGTAGGTGTCCCTGAGTGAAAGTGATTTTATATACATAAAAAAAAAAATAACACGTAAGATAACTTTAGCCACACAGAATTGCTAAATGAGCTGGGAAGTTATGTTTGGTTGCACAAATTACAAAATTTTAACCACAAGGTTAAAAACTACTGTATTCCCCACACCCCCTGTGGATTTTATGCTGTATCCTCTATTCCAGAGAAGTAAAATGCAAATATGTAGTTTACTTGAAGCCAGGTGGAGTGTCCACTTTGATTTATTGTGATAATATGGGGCAGGGGGTTAGAACACAAGGCTGGGCTGTCGTTACCAAACTGCAGAAGTGCCTTGAGTAATTTTACATTTTCAAGAAAAGCCCATGCAATTCTGCCAAGAACTAATTAGATCAAGGCATTTTGCAGTTTTAGCAAGTGCTGGGGCTGTGCTCCATTCAGTGACATCATATTCTTGCAAAGTGGGTATTGAGCAGTTGCTGTGATAAAAAGCCATTGCAGGAAAATTGTGGTGGAACAAGAGATGAAGGGGTGACATCGTTTTATTCCAAGGTTTGAGGACTTGCACAGACAGTGCTCAGCAGGTCCATAAATGCTGGTATTAAATAATCGTGATCAAGAGTGAAATATAAGGGCTGGGGCTGAAGCTCAGTGGTGGAGGCTTGCCTAGCGTGGGTGAGGCACCGGGTTCGATCCTCAGCACCATGTAACCAACGAATAAAAAATAGAGGTTAAATTCTTTAAAAAAGAGTGAAATCCGAATATTATTATACAAAACAAACAAGCAAACAAATGACAACATGCCAGTCCAAGTCAGTCGCATTTCAGGGGTAGCCTGCTCCTGGCCTCTTGTGCCAAGTGCCAGCCTTTGGTAGACAACCTAAGGGTTGTCGCAGACCCTGCTGGGGGCTGTTGGTGAAGCACAGGAAAAAGGACCCATTTCCCTTGGCATTACAGCTCCAAGTTGCCCCTTCATTTCAACTCCCGGGTGACTGACCCACCCTGAACTCACACTCCGGGCACACACAAGGCTCAGCAGTCTCCGACTTCACAACCCTTCACAGAACCCCAGCACTCACCATCGCTCCCTGTGGAGCCAGGTGGGGTTGCGTGCAGAGGGAGCCAGTTCTGTGAGACCCCTCTGCCCCAAGCGCAGCAGAACAGGAAAACTTCCAGCCCTACCTTCCTCGTCCAAAGGAAGCCGAGATCGCATCTGGTTACTCACTTTATGTATCACAATTCCCACGGCCACTCAGGACTCTGGAGCTAGCGGAAATCAAACAGCCCGAACCAGTGTTGCCGGAGGAGTCAGAAATAGGACCCTTATGCAAAATTTTGAACCTACCGCTGGCTGTTGCTTACATTTTAACTTGTTGGTTTGTTGCATCAGTGAAACGCCAAGAAAAACACTGTCTGGGAACGTGCACTTTAGACTCATTCTTCTGCCTGCAATCTGTGAATAAGTTTGGGGGTTACAGCGCCATCCCCATTGCTTATCAACTTTTTTAAAGGGACAGGAATAAAACTGGACAACTGTGCTAATAGCTGCAAAAACAGAACTTCACTTTTAAGAGTTTTGGACCATTTCACATTTAGACAAAATTATTATTAAAAAATCATATATATCACAGTTTTTTCTTTAAAATTTTTTTTATTTGTTCTTTTTGGACAGACAAGATGGTAAGAGTATATTCTGACATACTATACCTACATGGAGTATAACTTCCCATTCTTGTGGTTGTATATAATATGGAGTTTCACTGGTCATGTATTCATATGTGAACATAGGAAAGTTATTTCCGATTCATTCTTCTCTTTCCTATTTCCATCCCCCTCCCTTCCCTTCTGGAATAGAAGTTCAGTGGACGTCACTCGCATTTTTTAAGTTTACTTTTAAAAACACAAAAAAGTATCAATGATCGCCCAAACCCTTGGGAAATTCTAGGCAGATGGCATCGGAAGAGTGTGGCTTTTGAAATCACAAGTCCTGGAGTGATTTGTGTTCACCAGCTATTGCCAGAGTAATCTTGGAAAAATTTCTCAGCTCCATTTTCCTAATTTAAAGTAGATGTAATGTCTGGCTAATTAGTTCAGTTGATTAGAATGTGGTGCTAATAAAATAGGCATCATAATACCTGACTCAAGTAATTGCAGTGGTTACATGACGTCATCTCTGTCAGAAGCCTGGCACCTAGTGAATTCTGTGTAGGATGGTGATGGTGGTGATGATGTCATTGTTAGACCAGATAATTGATAACTGATGCATAATGTTGAAATGACTCCTCCAGGCACAGAGAGTGAACTCGAAGAGACATTGGTGAACTGAGGCAGGGAGAGGGCTCTGGAAGAATTAATCTTTTCTGTTGATCCTAATACTGTGTGACCACGGCCTCTGGCTGTGCATCTGGAGGACTTGTAAACCCTGAACATGTTGCTAGCCACTGGGATCACACCTGGCCTTCTTTCTGGCTTACTGAATCCTTGGCAGGGAGACAGCATCGTTAGTCCTTGGAGTTCGGTGCCTTCCTGAAGCTCTGAAGATGATGATAACTTGGATGACTTCAAACCTAATTTTTACCTAGAAGGTACACCTTGAAGACTAGTATTACTTCAAGTATGATTTTAAAAACCAAAATACGTTTGACATTGAGTCAGGAACACCTGGAGAGTTAGGGCCACCATTAATGTCCCAAAGTCTAGTAATAATTAAGCACTTACCTTGATGTATACGTGGTATACACTAAGGAGATCCCTGGGCCTTACTGAACATGCTGCTGACCTGAGGGGTAGCAGAGGACTTTAAAGTGTTGACTGAGCAAAATCATGATTATTTTACCTAATTAGCTAGAGATTTGTATTAATGAAAAATGAGAAGATTGCCTTTCAGTGGCTCCTTCACATTCTGCTATTTTTAGGACTTGTAGTTAGTTGAACTTTAGCCCATAAGATGAGAAAATCTCTGGATTCTCTTATTCAAATGGCTGTAGAACCTGAGAAGCCAGATCCAAAGGCAATAATGCCCGTTAAGATATATGCACTTTGCTTTCTGGGGACTTGGTAGGATTGTACTTTGTGGCCTCCTAGTGGTCGGTTGGAAATGTGTGATTAGGCAGCTCAAGAAACTGTGAACCCAAGTAATGTGTCCTTTCTGGATGGGAGTATTAAATTGCCTGTCAAAGATCCCATAAGACTTTCTTTTCTTCACTGTGGTAACTAGCAACATAAGATAGCAGTTCTATTAGCCTGCATACTTGAGTTGACCCCCAAAGGACACAAGAATCAAAGAGAAGTAATCTGTTTTGTCTCAAGGTATTGAGATTTGGGGATTACTTGTTATTGCATCTTACCTAGCTTCTACTAGATCCTTCATTGTATTTCTAAATCATCTTAAATCTCCCTTTCTTTCTTCCCTTCCTCTGATGCATATTTAGAGCCGTGTAATTTTTAGAGCTGAAAGAGAGCATAAAATTTAACTTAGTTTTATTCCTGGTTGTAAATTTGACCACCTAGTGCAAATTTTTTCTTTCTCCCTGAAAAGAACAAGGTTCATAGAAGTATAGCACCCTTCCTTTTAACCCCTCCACACAATTCATTAAGAGGTTCCCTATTTGCCCAGGCTTCTCCACAGGCACCTCTCTGTGTAGTGTTTTGTTTAAAAAGCACACATTCTTAACAGGGGGTAGTTCTCCAAGTCCCTTACCTGTTGAGGCTGCTCCTTTTCTTTTTGGGAGCATGCACCTGCAGAGTGAAAACACCAAAGCCCAGTACAGGGAACTCCAAGCCTATTCAAGACCAGTTATTGTGCTTGAAATAGGTCTCATCTCTGCAAGTCAGTGCCGCGTCCGGCTAACGGAGCCGAGTCCGGCGAGGGACGGCGGGGTTAAAAATACACAGGACACCAAGGTTCTTCATCCAGGAGGGAGCGTGTGCGCGCGCGCTTTATTGCCAAATTTGTTCCCCTTATATATCTTTTTAACAGCTGCGGGAAATTACTCAAAAGTGAGGAGGGGAGAGTAATAACTGCGTCCTTGGGTTACCATCACGTCACCGTCCCCTATCAGGAGGCTCGAACAGGTCAAGATGTTCCCGAGAGGCACATATGTGTGAGGCAGATAAACAGGGAACCGCAAGCCTGCGTCATGGCCTTGTGAGCTGGCCACATTGACATGCATAACAAAGAACTGGGGGTTGAGTCCCCAGGGGCCAGGGCGGGCCTGCTACCAGCAAGTCAGAGATCCAAATCTCCACTCTGAGGACTGGAACCAACAGCAGCCATTCTTTTGGAATCCCTTTACAGGTCTTTCTAGCTTGGTGAGAATCTTACGGGTGTTTCAGTCAGCTTCTTTTTGCTGCTGTGAATAAAAGACCCGACAAGAACAATTTTAGAGGAGGAAAAGTTTATTTACAGGCTCCTGGTTTCAGAGGTCTCAGTCCAGGTACAGCGGGCTCCATTCCTCTGGGCCTACGGTGAGGCAGAACATCATGGCGGAAGAGTGTGGTGGAGGGAAGCGGCTCATGTGATGAGCAGGAGTAGAGAGAGACTCCACTCACCAGACACAAAATGTATACCCCAGAGGCATGCCCCCAGGGCCCACTTCCTCCAGCCACACCCTACTGGCGTTCAGTTGCCAGTCAGTTAATCCCATTAGGGAATTAATTCACCGATTGGGTTAAGACTCTCATAATTCAATCATAAACCTTCTTGCATTGTCTCACACTTGAGCTTTTGGGGGACACCTCACATCCAAACCATAACAATGGGAAAGCTTACAATTGGGTTATAAGCTATTATGTCACTTAAGGTTTGGTCCTGCATCCGCCTAAGCAGTTTGCAATTAGTGGGAAATGCTGAGATGGTATATGTACAGTGGGAGAGTGTTGTGGGGGGAAGCAGAGAGGACCCCGACAAGCAATCAGAGCATCTCAGTGTTCTCATCTCTGTAGTGGGATAATCGTCCTTCTCTCTAGCACGCAAAGTTGTGGCAAGGCTTAGGTGAGATAATATTTGCAGAAACTCTTTGTAAATGCCTCGTAACTCAATTAGCTAAACTTCAATAGTTTGTATTTGTTTTTTCTTGTCCATCTTTGTATCCCCAGACACAGCACAGTGCTTAATCAATGTTGAAGGAGTGGATGAATAGCCGACTGGATGGCCTTGCTCGTGGGGGGAGTCTAGGTTTCTCCATGATGTTATACATCTTGTAGAAGTCAGGACTCTGAGCTGGTCTCTTGTGTGATTTAAACACCCTTTTAAGGAACCTTTCTAAGCCTAGGCACCATGAGAGTTGATTTGAAATACATGTACCTTGGATAGCAGTTGGCAAATCCCTGGCCCTGGGCACCTGCCCTCTATTAGATGGCTCTCCCAGATGTTTGTTGACTTCTCCATGGTCTTTCTATGTCTGCATTAACCTCTGAATGTGCTCTCATAGTTTGATCCACACTTATTTTTATTCTACAAAAAGCCTACTCCACTAATTATTTCCTGTGTTTAATAACCTTACTAAATATTCAGAGTGCCACAGGGAGAGGTCCCTTTGCACCCCGCACAGCATCTGTCCTCCCCTGGCTCTATTCTTCCTCTTCATTCTTTTTTCTTTCCCTTTTTTCCTCTTTTAAATAACTTGAATGCTTCTCTTTTTCCTGAAGACCAATTCTGCCCAACCCGGGTTGCTCACCTTTTTCTCTTAATGCATTTGTGATGGTATTTTTTTCTTAAACAAATGCAATTCCCATTCCTATTCAGGAACACCTAATACCTAACTAAATTCACATGATGTCTATTGACGTCAATATGATTTTATCTTGCGTCGTTAGACACAAACTTTTAAAAATCATTTTGAATTTTGTCTGACAACTTGCATTTCATCAACTGTTGGGGTCATTTCGATCTTTGGTGCATACAGAAGGAGCACAACTGATTAACATGATAGTCCGTCTAGGGTATGAGATAGATATTGGAAAAGGCAGAGGTGGTCATGATTTTTCCAGTGGCTCCATCATCTCTTGTAGCATAGGCTTGAGAACCAGCTGGTCCTGACCTCAAACTGAGCTGGGTCCACATACAAGTCAGATAATTTGGAAAGTCATTTACTCTGAGTCTCAGTTTCTGGGTGCACAACATGTTAGAGTTAAATATTAGGGTATACTATTGAATTGTTTATAGCATCTAGTGACTTTTAGTATTTTATCCAGCTGGCTTAGGTTGCTAAACTTTGATAGAAGCTCAGCTTCAAGAGAAATCGATGCTTTTATGCAATCAACCACTTTCTACTGGCCAGCAGCTACAAGTACAGAGATGTTTAACAAGAGAACCCTTTTTATGTGTCATAATTAAAGTCCATCTCCCAGAATATGCAGCACACATGCATGGACATCTTAGTAGTAAAACACAAGTTTTAGATAGACACGTGGCATCCATGTAAGCAGAGCAGCCTGTCCTTGCAGTGGTTGGCCCTGACGATGGTGGAGGAATTACCAGCTCCTCCGGTCCTCTGACGGCTCCTCAGTGGCTCTGTGGAATTTCCCTCTGATTGCCCAGCAGGCCGAGCTGCTTCCACCCCGTCTTTGCCCCTGTCTCCTTCACTGGGAATCAGGCTTGCACTGTGGTCTGATGGCTCTTCCAGCCTTTCCTACTTGCTTCCTATTTCCTCTCCCACAGGGACTTTCCTGAATGAAACCCTTACCGTGTTTAATCTCATTTTGTCCTCTGACTTGGATGAAGTAGGATCTAACCCTAGAAGCCCTTTTCTTAGTTTCATTGATGTGTTCCCTGGTCATGTAGCAGAGTGGACAAGAGAGCGAGTTCCGTGCAGCGTGAGCATACCCCACCTGTTGCAAACAGCCCCAAATTGCAGGTTGTAGTGGCCTCTTTCAGGATGAAAGGCGGGTTTCAAGGAAGAGGCTTCCTCTGGGTTAAGCTTTTGAAATCTTTATTATTTGAAATTATTGCTTGAAATTTTATTACGTATCATGGTCCTACTAGTTTATTTAAAAATATCTTCATTTTTCTGTATAGAACAAATGTGACATGTTTGGCTTTCGATAGAGAAAATCAAGGAGTTATCTATCATACCGACAAGGAGAGTTAAAAGGAAAGGTTAGAAAAGAACTCTTGCAAGGGGAGGTTTTGGAGGAGGTGGAAACATCTTTCCCAGGAGAAGAGCAAACTCTTAACTACGGCACGAAGCGTCAGAGCTGAACTCAGGAGGAACTGGGCCTTGGGAGACGGAAACTGCCAAGGACTGATCTCTGAAAGCCCCTGTTTTTGCGACTGCAGCAGGGATTCTGACTCGGCAGCTGTGGGTTACTGTGACATTTGTACTTGGACCCTGCACTGCTGTGAGCTCCCAGGTATTCTAATGTAGGGGGTCTGCGGATCAGAGCTTGGAGTGAACTGCCCTAGGTGGTTTGTCACATTCAGGATGTAGGGAGGCAGGAAGATGGGTGGAGTAGACCTTCCTCGGAGGCAAGAAAAACCAGTCATGTGTTTAAAAAGATAACTGGAATATCTGGAAAAATTTAAATGATTTCTAAAATTTTCAGAGCCTATATATTTGATCATAGTTTTGTCCTAATGAAGCTATTTTTTCCTCATTCATTTAGCAGGTGTCCTTCAGCGTCTTCCCCGGTAGAAGCAGGGTAAGAACCAGGGCTACTTCAGAGGAAATGAAGGAATCGGGCAAGGTGTGCAGGCCAGTCGGGACCAAGCCTTGAGAATCCTAAGGTAGGAGCTGGAGACTTTTCCTGAGAGGGTCAGACGGTAAATGTTTCAGGCTTTTTGGGGCCACACGTTTTCTACACAAGGACTCAACTCTGCAATTGAAGCCCCAAAGCAACCACAGACAATAACTGAATAGGTGGGCTGTGCGCCAGTGAAACCGCGTGCCAACCCAGGTTTTAGGCTGGGGGGCCCCCGGGCGGCAGTTGCTGACCTTTGCTATTAAGGCGTATTTGCCTTTAATAATTGGCAAAGTAATCTGTTTTTAATCCAGAACTACATATATACACCATTTGTGATTAAAAAAGGAATTTGCTCATAAGAGCAATGAAAAAAATTGGATGTCAATGCTGGTGTGATTTCAATGAATTTGAAGGAAAGTTTCCGCTGATGGAGGCTCCCTTCACGTGGTTGGAGGCCCTTCAGAGAGAAACACAGGCCAAAATCTAGAACAGTGTCCACAAAGTTTTGGAGGAATAAAGAGAAGAGATTTGCCTAAGTCTTCAACACATCTGCCCCTTGCCCTCTCGTGGTCTGGGCTCATGGCTTTGCTTATCTGCCAAAGCACAGTTCATGAAAGAGCCGCTAGAGCGAAGGTTCCCTGGCTAAATGTTTGCCATGTTGCTCAATGTTCATTAACCCTGACTGATTGTGTGTCTTTTGGCTTCAGTTCCAAGGAAATGTTTGTCTCCCCTAACTAACGGATGGCTTCCTCTTATCAGATGCCAAGGGTTCTGTGCGATTCAGCATGTTGTCTTGGTCATCTGTGAGGTCAGCGCCAGGCTCAAGGCTCAGCCATCACGAAGCTCTCCATCGACCTGTGAGACGCACTTTTCCTTCTCTTCACTGATTCCTACTTTTTCAAATTGTTAACAATTATCTGCTGCTGGTGCATAGGATCCTTTACAGTAAATTCCTTCAAACGCCTTTTAAAAATTTGTTCTTTTTAAATATACTTGAATGCTTTCTTGATTTACCTGAAACATAAACTAAACATTGTAAATAAAATTAATCCGATCATATCTGCAAGGGGAGTACTGTTGTCCGTGAAAAGGTCCCCCAAACTAACATGGATAGTATAATAAACAGCACTAAATATTGATAAGTCCTTCATCAGATTTTTGTAAGAAAGCATATTCTGGGCTGAGAACAGGACCTTCAGCTGAAAGTCCAACAAACCTGGGCTGCGATTTGAGCTCCAACTCAAGCCTAGCTGTGTGGTCTTGGGCAGGTTTTGAAACTGCTCTGAGTCAAGGTTCATCATCTGTAAATGGGTAGAATAGCTGTCCCTACCTTGAATTAAATAAAACAATACATAAGCTGTGCACACAGCACAATCTCTGTTCTATGATAAATGCTTTTAGCTAGCTGACATGGAATGCTCTTTTTTGAAAATTTTTGCAGCAGTTTTGCTGTCAAATGCAGGGGATGGGCTGTTGGTTTAGCTTTCAGTTTGAGGCTCAAGGTCTCTCTGAGCATCGTGTGCTTTTCTGTCTGTCCTCTCATTTTTTCCTCCAGCATTTTTGAGTGATTTCTGCACCAAGCAAATGGAGCACGACCTAGTATCTGAGAAGTTTGGTACCAAAAAGAGCCCGCGTAGGAACACCATCAAGTGCGCTGTGCAGGGGCTGTAAGTGTTGACCACAGTTCACGTTTTTCAGTTATTTAAACCAGCGAGCTGCTTTTCCGCTTGTGTAATTTCTACCATTTCCTCCCCAAGGCTCGTGACTCTAACTGCCTGGGGATCAGTGGTGTTTTATGGTACTTTTTGGAGCCTGGTGAACTTGAGGAGAAGGTGGAGTGGGAAAGAGATTTCATGCCACGATCTTGTTTTATGCCTAGATCTAATTCTCCTAATTCCCCACAGTGACCCCACTAACTTGCTCCTCCTGACTCCAACATTTAGAATATGATGATATTTTCCTTTTAGTCTTGGTTTCCTTTAAGAGGCACTGACTGACAAGATGATAGAGCCACAAACCTGGGCTGCGGTTTGAGCTCCATCTCAAGCCCAGCTGTGTGGTTTTGGGCACAGATCAGAACCGCTAAATGTGGAAAAACAGGGCGGTGACGACGGCCAGCAGCCCCACCATGGTCAGCAGGAGGGAGGCGAGGTGAGGGGATGAGGCCTTCAGAGACCGGGTCTCCAGGGGCTTCAGGATCCTTTGCTTCTGGGTGAGGATGGCCCTCCTGGCTCCTTCCCACGGCCCGGGCCCAGTCAGGCGGTACTGGTAGGAGTTGCAGGGCCCGAAACAGAGTTTCAGCGCCAGCTTGGGGTCTTGGAAGAAAAGGGAGACCAAGTCTGGCTTCGCACCTATCTCTGAGGCCAGCTCGTCCAGGTAGTCGACGTAATTGGTCTGCAGTATCTGGCTCTGGCTGGTTCCAAACCTTAATGAAGAAAGTGAAAAGGACAGATTCACATGAGTTCCAGGTCACACGGGAATACGCGGCATCCACTAGCTGCCGAAAGGATGGAGGGTGAGTGGAGGATGCATGAGCTTTGAATGAGTCTGGGTGGAAAGTGGGAGTTTATCCCGGCAGGAAACCCTTAGTCAGACGGAGAGTGGGCCATAACTCAATAATCAAGAATCCCTGGGGACTCGGGGAAGCTGACAAGGGTGACTGGGACTCTCATTTAGTGTTTTTTTGAGCAGTTGTAAGTCTCCAGGCCAGGATGTACCAGTCAGGGTTGCTGCAGTCATGTACGACACATGCAAAAGCCAAGATGCTTGATATTTGCTTGTTAAGTTACTAATGTACCCAGAAGTCTGGCTGGCATGTAGTAGATGCTCAATAAATGTTAGATAAGGAGATAACCCCTTAAATCAGACGTAAGACTCCTGAGACAACTTTCCCAGGATATTCCATCGCTGTTGAATCCCATTCCACCTAAACAAAAATGGCTAATCCTTGGTTTGTCACACCAAAATCCTTTCCGGATTTATTTTGATGGGTACCCCCAACTAACTTTCAGGAGATCTTCAGGCTACTGTCACACCACTGCCCCATCCCATTCCCTCTCTAACTGGGGTGTGGGTGGCCTGAGAAGATATGGAATCTCACATGCTTGTCATATAAAACTGAAACAAAATTACTCTAAGGAAAATGTTCTGATTTGGCAAAATTTCTAAGTAATTGGTTCTCAAAGTAGTATGTCTAACAATCTTCTAGGAAGAACAAAACTGCAAATTCCCAGTCTCATCCACAGAGCTTCTGATCTGGCTGGACTGGGTTGCAACCCAGCAATACGCACTTTTCTCAGCTAGGTGGCTTTTGTAGGTGGTCCGATCGCCGTACTGTGAGAAACACTGGCCTATGTAAACATCTTTTTAACACATGCTTACAGGTCAATTCTTCTTTCATTCCTGGTGACGATGTCCTCCATCATGGTCTTCTCTGTGGGCAAGCTGCACAAGCCTAGAAAACAGAAGTTTGGTTTGAGTCATGGGCACGATTCGGCATCCTGGCTCTGTCTAGCAGTTGGTTCAAAAATCCGCTTCAGGCCATTTCATCAAGTCCGACCAGACAGGGCTGCTGGGTAGCCGAACTCAGGGGCGAGGCTGCTGGGGCCTTCTGTGTGATGCTCTCCTGCGGCACAGTCAGTGTGGATCAAGGGGCAGAGGCTACGAGAAGAGATGGGGACAGTAAGCCCGTCTGAGGAGCCTGGAACCCGGCCGAGGGGCATGGGCTCTGTTCTGGGGGAGAGAGGACACTGGGAGCTCCTGCACAGGGACCACGTCAGACTTGCCTTTGGAAAGATCCATCTGGTGCCGTATTGGGGGAAAAGGCTGAAGGGAGGTGAGCCTACAGGTTGAGAGACCAGGAAATGGCCATCAAACCCAGGCTGGTGAGAGATGAGAGTGGCCCCCACTGATGAAGGGCAGTGGGCAGGGAAGGTAGATCAGGGCAGGACTCCTCACCGTGTGCTTGTGATTCCACCCCCTGCCCACAGGTGTCCTCTGAGCTTCACAGGTGTTGAGAAACGGTCAAGTCCCTGCTCATGGCCAGCCATCTGACCCTCAGGTTCCGGAAGTCAAAACTGAGCTGGTCCTTGAAGCCCTCCTGTCCAGACTCGCATCCTGTTCCCAGCACTCTGTCCACCCAGGTTCCAGGGCTGGATTCTACAAGCCAGCCTTGGTTCCTGCTCTCCCCCTGTCGAACCACCCTTCACCCTGCTGGTTTCATCCTGAGCGATTTCGCACACTCCTGTCCTCTTCTCTGCTTTGTGCTCTGGCCCAGGCACGTGGTGTATCAGCAGAGACGATGGCAGGGGCCTTCTTGCTGGGCTCGGAGGCCCCAATCTCCCCCCTTTCTTTTCTCTATTCCGCACCTCTGCTGGAATAATCTACCTTAAGTGCAGATCTGTTGATGCCTGTTCCTTGCTTATACCTCTCCATTGGTGTCTCTGGCTGAAGAGCTTTCTAAGGCTTAATCGCAGGCCAGACTTAATCAGTCAGGGTCCAGAAGTGTCCACCAGACAATTTTATGTGCAGCCAGATTTGGGAAGAACCAATTTACACTTTGCAATCCAGGACCCTCAGCATGGTGCAGTTTTGCTTCCTGTCCCCGTCACCTTCCCCAAGGTTGCTCCCATCCCTCTCCACCTCACCCACGTGCTCTGGGAATGCCGAGGAGCTCACAGCTCACCAGGTGCATGGACCTTTGTGCTCTCTCAGGTGGTTCCTTTTCTGCCCTAGAAATGCAGCCACCCAGGAAGTTGTCCTCAGCCGGATGCCCTCCCTTGTCCCACGCCATAGCTCTTGTGTGTTCCTATACCGAGGCATTTGCTGTATAATGTTAAAAGCATTTGTTTGGTTTTCTCTCTGTGCCCCCAGGTCCCAGCACAGGTGTTCAGTGAGTGTTTTGTTGCAGAGTTGAACCCCAGAGGCAGGGGGGAATCACCTGCCGAGGAGGGTGAGAGCTGCCCCCGTGCCCAGGAGAAGCCTTTAGTGGGCACCTCTGCAGGGCTGTAGGAGGGCAAGCTGCCCACTCACCTTTGAAAACGCGTGTCGCCCAGCGTGCCTGGAGCTCAACGGTTGGGAAGATGGACCCCAGGGGCTGGATGAGACCTATGCACGCGAGGGTGGCCTTCTCCAGCTGCGGGGGGAACATGTATTTATACAGCGAGACCCTGTTATCCTCCACCTTGACGAGGGACTCTTCCAGGAAAGGGAAAGCGAAGGTGTATCCTGTGGCGAAGACAATGACATCGATGTCCTCTTCTACCGTCTCATCCTCAAAAATGGCAGAGGTTTCGGTGAGCCCCGTCACCCTGGGTTTCACCTTGACAGCTCCGTAGAGTATGCGGCTTGGGAGGTCATCATTCAGGACGGGTTCTTTCAGGAGGTATCTGGGACACACAGAAGAAAACACTCAGGACGACCTTTCACTGAGCCACCTTGGGCCCCCTTGGCATTTGGGGGTGGTAGCTCTGAAAACAAAGGGGTTTCTCAGGTATCCGAGACTCTAACCTGACTAGTTGGCCCGCCTCGGCCTGACTTCATTCTCAGTCCCCAAATCCCTCCCTTCAATAAAGAAAGGAAAACATGTAGGTGAAGTGAGTAAAAGAGAAAGCCCCCCTCCCCCGGGGGCTTAGACACAACCAGCACTCGGTCAATCCCCGGGAGGGCTGGGGACCATTATCCAATCGGTGCTTCTGAGTATTTTGTTATCAGCTTTATTTTGCCTTTTCATTTAATTCCTACCTGGTCAGAATTAAGGAAGAGAAAACTTCACTTAATTAGTAATGAAACCTGCTGGGGGATCAGTGTGAGAATCAACATGTAAAATAGATATTGGTTGATCCTGAGTATCCATGGACTCTCTTTGTGGTAACGGGATGGTGGACTGAACTATTTCTGGAGTTCTATTTTTTTTTTTTTTTTATGTAGATCTGAGAACCATTTTCTTTTTCTTTTTCTTTTTTTTTTTTTTTTTTTTTTTTTTAAGTACGACAGCACATGCACTTGTGTCAGGCCTCAGTACAGCAGTTGCCCGGTGTTTATTAAGATCTAAAGATCTATATATTTTTTTTTAAATGGAACGAGTCTCTTATCCACTAAAGAAAAATAAACATCCATAATGTTTGCTTGTGCTTACGATATCAATGATGTATATATTTGAGATTGACTAATATTTGTCTTTTGGTAAAGAGAAAGGAATATGTCCTCAAAAGCTGCCGGTGGGAGAGCCCTTGGGGTGCACCACCCTGGCTGAGCTAATCAGATGGGGAGCTATGTGCTTCCCACCGCGTCCCTTGAAAATAAGGTTGGGGTCTCTTGAAGTAGCCTTCTCCAGTGGGGTCAACTCTGGTGCTAGAAAGTTCTTCCCATAAGCCCCAATTCTGCTTTTGGAGCAGCGTTTGACACGTCTACATAATCTTCTGAAATATATTTTTTAAGATATAGGGAACAAGTTTGGCGTTCACACTGCAGAACCCGTATGCTGCACGTACTGTTAGGTTATGGCTCAGACTCCCTACCCTGTTAGCAACATGGATCTTTGTAAAGAGGGTCATCTTCAGACAACCTAGCTTACCGATGCACCAAATCATAGAAAAGCAAAATGACTCTACTTGTTTTGAGGCTGAAGACCATAATTTTCGTGGTTGAACCACCGATTCATCTGTTGCTCCCACATCCATGTGACAATGGCCCGTGGCAGAACATTCCGGAGCATGGTGCTGAATCTAGTGTGGAACACAGAGTCCCAAGGATAACCATCTTCAGAGATTCGGCTCAAGACCCAGGAGCCTTTTCTGGTGCTGATAAACACCTGGGAAATAAAAGGAGTGCAGTTTAAATCGAACACTGTTCCCCTGGGAGGAATCTACTGGGTAGGTGATCTAATGCGTATGGCCCCAGAATTCCCTGGGATTCTGTCGTGAAGATCAAGTCTGTTGTGAGGGGACATTGCCCTCAAAGTGAAGTCCTTCTAGTTTCACTGTCAGCTTTATCATCAATGGGGGACCCATGGCTTCGACGCCCCCCGAGGACTGCGTGGACACGTGAGAGTATCTCTGGGTAATACCAGAGGTCAGGTCCGCCATCTCTGCTGTGTCTACAGAGTGGTTTTCAGCTTCCCGTAGATCCACTCGCCTTGCCCACCTTCCCCCATTTCTTTTATGGTCCAGGTGAATGTTTACAACCCTTGGAAATGTGTGGCCACAGCCTGATGACTACACAGGCAAACGCGGGGTCTGCACCCCCCAGAGGGAGCGCAGTAAGGGAAACTGCCTTCCACGCTGGGAAGAAATTTGCCATGAGTTTTAAAGGTTGAAAACTCTGAACAGATGCTGCGGTTCTGTTTCTCTTCAAGTACACACCTGGGTTCCCTTTCAGATGAATTCTTTTACCTTGTGTACTAGGACTTCCCTTGTTTTCAAAACGTGTACTTTAAATCTCTTTTTAAATATAAGTGTTTTCCTTGTTGACTGTTACTTTCCCAATCTCCAAGTGCACGTTAGAACTGCTTGTCTCAGATTTTCACTTGTCCTTTTGAGTTCTATGGTTTAAGGCTGTCCTTGATAAATGATCCACTTAAGAAGTTAAGATCATGGACTCTGGATCCAGACTGCCTGGGTTTGAATCCCAGACCCACTGCTTAGTCAGTTGTGTAGTCCTGAGTGAGTTATTTCAACCTCTCTGTGCCTCCGTGTCTCTCTCTCTAAAATGGGGGTATCATTCAGATTAAACGAGGTGCTACGTGTGAAGTACTTCAGGTACTGCCTGGCGAGCCGTAAGCACTGCTGGCTGTTCCTATTTTGTAAATTCAGGCTGGAGGGGCTGGTTTCCTACAGTGACTCACATCTGGACTGAGCGTGAATCTGGAGATACAGTTTGTGGCAAGGGCCTCAATCCTTAGGCTGTGGGAGCACCCCCACAAAACACTGTTGGACTGTTGGTCTCTGGGTGGTCTCGGCTTCAGTCTTGCTCCTTGGCTGACTTGGCAGGACTTTCGTTAGGTACTAGACACTGTCCTTCAGTGTTCCCTTTACTTACCACCCCAGTTCTCCCTTGGGGTTGGTCCCTGTTTCATACCAGATGTCGTGCCTGTTCTCTTTGCTCCTTCCTGCTGTGATCCTACCTACTGCCTGGGGGTCGGAGCTGGCCGGCCCCACCACTCCTGGAGCACATGCAGTTGGGGTCCGGCTCCGGCTGATCTCTCTGAGATGGGCTTCAGGATGGAGGGCAGAATTTTAGAGTTTGGAGGGAGCGCATGGATGACCAGCCCCATCCCACAGTGTCCTGAGTGGGGCTTCTGGGCTCTGGCCGTGGGGCTGGATCCTGTGAACGTGACCTTCTTTTAACAGAGCAGGACTCACTCAGGATCTTGGTTATTCAGCTGTAATGTAAGTTCTGCAGTTGCACCCGGTTCTGTCCCCTGTGTACACAGCTCTCATAAGACCTCTGGTAAGTCTTCTCCCAGGAGATTTGAGAAGGCCTTATTCTGAATAGAGGTTTCATAAGTACAGATTTATGTGATTAATTAGTATTGAGGAGGCTGGGGAAAGAAGAATGAGCTATTAAACTCACAAATATGGCCAAGGTGGTTTCTTAATATTGAATCTGGCATCACAAGCAGGGCTTGTGCATGGCATGACCCCTGTGAAGGACTGGCTCTTGCAGTCCAGGACTTGGTATCTTTGGAGCATCCATCCTAAGCCCAAAGCCCTGGCCTGATGACCTGCAGTGGTCGAGGGTGGATTTTGCTTGGACGGCTACGTCAGCTCAGCTGTCTTCATCTCACCCAGTCACATGCCCTTCCTCCTGCCGTATAGGTGTCCCCAGTACGAGGGCATCGGGCAGGTGGCCCCACACCCCTGCTCTGCTTGAGCTTTGATAGTTACTGCCTTCACACTTGTTCTTTTCACCGAGGTCTTAAAGCCTTGAAAAGTGAAAGCTGATTTCTTTTCACACTTGGGTCTAATAAGTCCTCTTCTGGTTTTAGCGACCTGCTGTGACCCTAGGTTGGCACTGAACAATTCTGAGTGACAGGTGACTCGGAAAGGTCCCCGTGTAACGCTTTCATTAACCTTCTGGGGAAACACCATGTGTATTTATCACATTTGCTACTGGGCATCTCAAGCGCTCACTGTATAAGACTCAAAGCAGGAAAGTTTTACAGGACAAAAAGACAAGGCTGTGGCTGCCTGTGCAGCCAGAGACAGCAGCAGAGGAGCCCACGGTAGAGTGACTGGGCTCCGGCTCCAGGCCCTGTCGGGAGCGGACACTGGAGGGAGAACCCTTAGCTGTTCCTCATCTTTGCCTGGGTCTGTTCTTCTAGAAGGGATTTATTTTCTGCCATTTATTTAAATATGCCATCTGTTGACCCTATCCACATCTGGTAACACTTGACTGGTGGTCGGCTGGCGTCCTTCCTGAGTGTGCGGTGGTTTTGGAGAGCCACATGAACAGCTCCCATCCTCGGTGGGTGGCTGGCTATCTATTCGCTCTTTCTTTCCTGGTATTTGTGCAACTGAGCATTATCTATATTTCAAATACCCTGAATTTCTAAAAGGCAGTCCCCAAAATATGAACAGGTCAGCTTCTCAGTAAGCCCCCTTGGGAGAAACTAGGTCTCTTATACTGAAAATCATCTAGTCGCAACTTCCCCTTTTACAAACGAGGGAGCCACAGCCCAGAAGTGACATGACCCCCTCTAGGACACGTGGCTGGTTAGGGGCAGAGCAAGGAGGTGAGTCTGCTTCTGGACATCTAGATTTTCTTAGGTACCATACTGGGCAACCCAACCAACTGGCGAATAATGACTGATTTTGCAGCTGGGATGTGCCAGAGTGCCTGTCCCCCCGCTTCTCCCCAGGATACCAGGTCAGCAGAGAGCATCGCACCTGCGCAGCCTCCTTGCTCAGCTCAACAGCAATGTCCGAGGCCGAGTTTCCAATTCCAATCACCAGGATGCGTTTGCCCTCAAATCCAGCTGGGCGCTTGTATTGCCGGCTATGGAAATACTGGCCTTGGAACCTCTCGATACCTTCAGGGGGAAGAGGAGAGAAAGCTGTGAACGTCCAAGGGTGCAAGGGTGTCAGGCTAATTTCAGTGAAATGGCATTGTTGGCTTTGCCTTTTTGGGGTCAGTCACTCATTTTCCTTTATCCCCCCCTCACAGGAGTTACAGCACAGGTCAGCTGGGAAACTCAGAGTGGAGATCAGGAAGGTACAGGGAGGGGTTGAAACAAGAGGCTGCAGCACATGTATTTACCAGACCAAAAATACGTTAGATGAACACAGCAAGTGAGATGCTGGCTTCTGACAACCCATGATTTGATTGTGGACTCTCTAGGGACACTTCTGTATCATACGGCAGATATTCTTTTAAATATCTTTTAAACACATTATGAAATGATATTATTATAATTGTATAATAATTAGAATACATTTATTATTCTAATTTTGCAAATGCAAATAAAAAATAAAATAAGCCCAAACCCAGGCATATAGAAGGTATGCACTGAGTAAGTCGGTAACCTGTTGGTGGTTGATTGCAGATAAGCATCTCCTTGTGCTTTCCTGGCCACCCTGGTCACTCTTCCCAGGAACACATGACCTTATTGAAGCACTTGTCTTTGGTTGTGTTGTTACTTGCAAGAACCATTATATCTTGGTTCTTAAAATGGGGGCCGTGGCCAGCAATGTCAGGATCACCTGGGAACTTATTAGAACTGCAGATTCTTAGCTTCCTGCCAGGTATATGGGATCAGAAATCTTGGGTGTGTTTCTCAGTCTGCCAGGTGATTCTGTTTGGGGACCATTGCTTTGGACAGGAAGGCCCAAGCCTGATGGCCTGTTAAGTGCCCTGAACAAGCCTGCCACAGCCTCGGAGTCCGAGGGGGCAGGAGGACCACTGCATTCCAGGTCTTCCTGCAAGGGAGGGCTTGGGCAGCCTCAGGACAGACAGCGGCAGTGCTCCTCTCCTGCCCTCCTCCCCGTCACAGTGCTGTGGCAGCACTGAGTCCCAGGCACTCTCTCTGGACTGCCGACTGGGCATGGCTCTGAGGCTTGGGCTCCAGAGATACAACAGACTCATCTGCGTTTGGCAGCCACAGGGCTAACAGGGCCTGTCCTGCGGAGAGCCAGTGTGTGTGTGAGAATTCTGTGGAAAGCCTTGTGACTTTAAAGGACATCAGAGGTGGATACGTGGATGGTGTTTGGAGTCTTTGATCTTTCCAGCTCCATCCCAGTCTTTCCATTACCCCCAGCCCTGGCAGCAGTCCCTGCCTGTCACCAAACTGCATGTGAAGTTCCAGGACACCTGCTCCCCACCGCGAGTCCCCTGGCCTCACCTGGAAAGGACTGCAGGGGCATGTGGGGCAGGATGTGATGGCCACTGCAAACCATGACTGCATCAAAAATGGCGCTTTGCTCCTTGCCGCCGCTCTGGGTGACAACCTCCCACTGGCCAGAGGATGAGAAATCCGGGCGTCTTTTCACATGGAGGACGGTCGTCTGGAGCAGACACAGAGGGGGCGTCATTTGAGAAAGGCTCAGGCTTGGCGTGGGCTTCCCGGGGCCTGGGAGTGGGGGTGGGTGGAGTGTGATGCAGAACCCCCCTTAGTTCTCCTCCAAGCCCCCGCAGCGCCCGTCCCTGCAGGCCCCTGAGGCGAAGGATGCCAAGCGTGCCCCTCCCATTCTCTGACGGGCAGCGCCGGGGATGTGCTGCTCTGCGCACCAGGCCTGACTCTGCAGTGGGGGCCCTGTGCTGAGGGGGCCGTGCTGAGTGAGGACTTGAGGGAGAAAAGAGAAGGAAGGCAAGTCTGCTCATGCCATTCCAGGGCCGCACAGCGAGCATTTGTCAAGAAGCACTTAGGGTGCCCCTGTGTGGGGGCTCTGCGGGAGCAGAGATATCTCACGTGGAGCACTCTGCAGAGAGCTTGGCAGGTTGTCAGCCCTCCATCGAGCGGTATTGTTAAAGTTCATTATTGTTGGGAGTATGACAAGTTAGCTATGCAGTTCAGGATGTCATCTGCTTGAAATAATTTATTGCTTCTCTAATTGTTTTTAACAAGCCCATTGTCTGGAAGTCTAGTAGTTTAAAAAGTGTTCCTAAGTGTTTCATGCCGGAGGTATTTAAGAAACAAATGGAAGCAAGCTTGCCACATGTCTAGAGGAATGACATGCTGTAACTCTTGCTTTCAAGTATCTGAGTCTCCTCTGTACACACTATGACTTGGGTAAGTGTCCCCCAGAGGCCCACTCACCAAGGGCTCGGTCTCCAGCCCACGGCACTGTTGGGAGGTGCTGGACCAAATAAGAGGTGGGGCCTAGCAAGAGGAAGTCTGGACACTGTGGGTGTACCCTAGAAGGGGACATTGGGCTTTCTTGTCTCTGTTCCCAGATGCCATGACATTGGCAGCCTTGCTCCACCGTGGGTTCCCTTCCACAGCTACTGCCTCCCCACATGCCCAAGGCAGTGGGCCAGGAGAACATCACTGAGGCTTCCAAAACCACGAGCCAAAATAAACCTTTCCTTCTCTGAAGCTGATTAGCACAATATTGTTTAAAAAAAATTAGACATTTTTCAAAATACCAGTTTGGTGACTTTTAAAGCTGTCTCAATTTAAAAATGGGTAGGTGACATGGATGGAAAACATGTGAAAGAGCTTCACAATACGTGGGTAGACAGCAGCCAAGAGAAGCTCTCAGATTTGTAGCTCAGAGTTGCCCATTAACCAAGCACTGTGAATCCTTGTATTCCAGGTGTGATCTAAGGACCAGGGCCTTTAGGTCACCCACGAGCTTGTAGGACGTGCAGACTCTGAGTTGTCATTGGGAGCCTGTTTAACCAGAGTCTGCACTTGAACAAGCTCTCTGCGTGATTTCATCTGCAGTTGAGAAGCTGGTGCAGGTTACGTTGCCACTCAGCAGCAGGGCCTTGCACAGTTCACCTACTTCTTCTATTTTATTTTTAATTTTTTTTCGCTTTACCACTGAGTTATATCCCCAATCCATATATATATATTTGCAAATGGACACAGTACCCTTATTTGGTTTGTTTATTTTTATGTGGTGCTGAGGATCGAACCCAGTGCCTCACAAGTGCAAGGCAAGCGCTCTACTGCTGAGCCTCAATCCCAGCCCTCCCAATCCTTTTATTTATTTATTTTTAAAATTTTGAAACCAGATCTTGCTAATTTCCTGAGGCTGGCTTGAAACTTGTAAGCCTCCTGAGTTGCTGGGATTACAGGTGTGCACCACTGCACCTGGCTTTTTTTTTTTTTTAAATGAGGTGACATTCACTTTATTAATTCTTGATGCAGCATACAATGTGAATAAACATCAATGAAAGGCAAGATGGTTTTCATGCAGCATTCGTTTTACTATCTCTGAACTGTCAGCCCTATTATCTACTGTTTCTTGAATCAAGTCCTAACATCTATGACTTAGGTCAGTGCGGAGACCAGTAAACGGAAATCCCCACCCTCCAGAAAACAATGGCAGCAGTAACATAATAAACAGGAGAAAGGGCTCCCTTGTTAACTTTAACATGATCTTTAGAAGAACAGAGAGTATAAACTACATTTTACAGGAGGGCTGTAAGTTTGACCTACCATTAAGCTTCTGTTTTAAAGAACCAGTCATTCACAAGATAAAAGTACCAGGAACTGGGATAAACTACATTAGGTAAAACTGCACATTTTAACAGTGTTTACGAATATAGACTTCCATAAAAATTAGTAATTAAAAACTAATATGATACAAGTCTGGTACATGTAAAAGTAGAATTACTAAGAAAATGAGATGTATCAAAACAAATATGCCTATATATCTGAAATATAATTTAAAATTCATTTTCTATATAGTTACTAGTTCTCAGAGTATATGTTAATGATAACAAGGCAGTGTGTTGAATGACAATGTTTGGTTATATTGTTGTTGATTATTTGTTTTTGAGAAAGCTCAGGAAAAGATGATTCCAAATGTATTTCAAAATGATCTGCCATCTCTGTGTTGCTGGAGGTTGTGAAATTAGCAGGGATAATAACCCACAGGCTTCTGAGGTGAATGGAGAGTAGCAAGTTTATTTAACACATATCAAGAAATCCCATTATAGAGAAGTTAAAAAAAAGAGTAATTTGATTTTCTTCATATATCCTCTCAAGGGAAATGAGGCTAGGGACATTCAATGGTAATGGATATAGTTTAAATGCAGTTTTACCATCAATATTATCATCATTAAATGTTCAATTTTAACAGTTGATTTTCTTCTGTTAATGTATACGATCTACAAGACCAGGCAGGGGCAATCACACTCTTTGGGGGGATTAATATCATGCTCTAACCTTTTAACAAAGATAGTTTATTCACAATTTCTTCTATCATCAGGATAACTTTTTTATTTAAAAGTGAACTGAACTAATGTAGAGAAACTCATTTCCCCAAAAATACAGTACCTGGAATTGGATGTATTTTAGAAGATCAAACTTTTTGGCAAAAATCCTGAAATATTCCAGAAGTTTGGAATTGTGTAGGAAGTTTGGGAAATCTTCAGGCATGGGAAAGTCACTGAAACAGGACATTTCCTTGCTGGTGTTGGTGATGACGGATCGGTAGATACTTGCTCGGCCATCTTCTACGTTTTCCTGAAGGAGGGAGTGAAACAATTAGGGGTGGTCATGTACTGGAGCAATCCTTTGGTGTCCCACCTTTCTCACACTCCTGTGTCAAGTGACTCTGTAATGTGGCAGCAGGATAGAATGCATGGGTGGAGAGGTGCAGTGTGTTCCTCTGCTGGGACCTGTGTGCGTCTGCCAGCTTTGCTGAATGGGATGCTGTTGATGGGTGTGGCAGGGACCATTTATTTGGCACATTGCAGGATATTTAGTGTCTCAAGTCTCTACCTATTTAATGTCATCTTCTGGGAACCAGTTAACTGCTTAAATTTGCCCTCAAGGGACTTCATACACCCTTTCCCTCTTTAGGGACCACGATACGCTGGGACATTGGACAGAGAACAAGACAGAGAGTTTGACGTAAAATGAGTACATTTGGGAGTGGGGAGTTTTCACATCTTGCTTTGTATCTGCCTGCCTGCCTTCACTTTGTGCTTTATGCAACTTTCCCTTCCTCCAGTGATAAAGGTGAGCAGCACTGACACCGATCCAACCTTAAACCTGATTTCTGATGTCAGCAAATATGCTTTGGCAAAACCTGAAGCAGCCATATGGTTGAGTCTGATTTCTCCTACAAATGGTGCTCTGCAGAATGCCCTGCATGGGGAATCTGAAAGAGCCGAGTATGTTGATTCAAAGTCTGTGAAATCAGTGTGTGGTCAAAGAGGCTTTATTAGGAAATTTAAATGATGCTACCCAAGAACAGCCCAGACTGAGGCGTAACGCAGAGCAATAGCACTCGCTGATTCGGTTCAGCATCAAGGCCCGTATGAAGACACGGAAAGCCTGTAGGAATTCACCAATCGAAAGAAGTGAAAGACTTCCTGAGACAGCCCCAGAGGGTCTTCCACAGCGTGTGACAAGAGAAAGCCAAGATCATCTCTAGTCCAGCCTCACCCCAGATCAGTTGTGCATGTTCTTTCTCATCCTTGTTCGCACAGAACATTTCTTTCCTGCCCGATCTTTAGGTGGAGGTTAGTGTGGACTAGCAGAAGGGCGTTGGTCTCTAGAGTTAGATGCGAGTTTGAATTCACATCCTTCAGTCTGTTTTGAGTCGGGGCCAGTGAGTGTTCCCAAGTTCCAGCCCCCTCTTATGTGCACAGGGCTGCAGCAGTACACAGCAGCCGTGGCCATCCTTAGTGAGGAAGCCAAGGCTTAGACAGCCGTCAGTCACGGCTCACTGCTCACCGCAGCATGAAAGTCCACCAGGGTAGCTGCCCTGACGGGTACCAATAACTGCACGGGTGCATTCGCTGTCACCAACCTGAACTTTCTAGTATTTTCTGTTCAGAGGTTAAACTTGATCTCAAAGAGTTCAAAAGAGTACACTTATCGGATCTTGTCTCCTAAGTGAAAAGCTCCCTCTGTGTCCTAGACTTCACTGTGTCCTAATTTCAGGGGTTAGCAGCACCAATACGGGTGCCAAAGCTAAATGATGTAGGATCCTTGCTAAATAGAGGCTGTTCCTAAATGTCTTCTGCCCTCCTTCCCGTCTCTGTCTTCTCACCCACTCATGATCATTCCATCCCTCTTACTTACCGTAGGTCTTTTTTCATGGGTGTGTATTTAATTTTCCTGGACAGAATAAAAACTTGGACAATGCCTGTCACGATTGCACATGGCTTGGGAACAGCTAGTCAGGGCAGACTAGTTTCCTGGGAGGTCAGAATTGACTGTGATATTTTGCTAACTGTAAGCAAGTATTGGAATCCTAAGGGGGTTTGCGATAGAATATGGAGGGGCTTCTGCCTGACGCAGGGATACAATGATCTAAACTGGATAAATAAACAAGGATATTTTAATTTTCAAATACTAGCTTCAAATTTCATAATACTAAAGCCAAACTGGTTTTTGACTGAACACAATGTCCTTGGCAAGACTGAGTGCCTGAGCACTATCCAATCAAGTGTTCAGAATAGGAAATATTTCATTAAGCAAAAAAAAAAAAAAAATTTAAGATCAGATCAGATAATTTTGTGAGTAGCACAGAGTAATCAGTGAGGCTTTCTGGAATCAGAGAGACTGGGCTGATATCCCAATCCCACCTCCTCTAATGGTTTGGTAATCACGGACAATTACATAAGCCAGTCTCCTCATTGTTCCCTGCACAGTGGGACTCACTGATAACTCCAGCACAATAAGGCACTGATCACAATGCCTGGCTCAAGATATGTCCTCAGTCAGTGTTTGTCTCTTTTGCTATTATTACATACCACTAGAGTAAACTTTTAAAAGAAACCATAGATTAAAATCAGTCAGACTGAGACTGTTAAGCTGTAGCCAGGATGTTAGTTGTTTGTTTTTAAGACTCAATGAATTGGCTTTAAAATGTGGTGGATTTTCTTCAGGCCAATTTTAAGGGAATTTGAGTGGTGAGATCTTGTTCTGGTGCCTGAGCCCATGTAGTGACCGTAGGCCAGGGCAAGGCTCACCTCCATGAGTTGTGCTTGTGCAGTTTATCAGCAAATGATGATGATATTAGGATTCTTATTTGAAGATCTTTATAGTTGTGTTCATTGGTAGACAGTAGTTTAAAAAAGTTTGTTGGGCTGGGGATGTAATAAAATGGTAAAAGCACTTGCCCAGAGTGCATGAAGCTCCAGGTCCTATCCTCAGCACCCCCAAAACAAAATATATATAAAAATAATTTTTTTAAAATGTTATTTCTTCCTGCATTTAGTTGGATGAAATAGATGTGTTTGGATAAACCTAGGTAAAATGGGTGTTGTTTTCCCAGGAGAAAAGGAAGATGATTAATACTGACTTCATAAACAGATACATATCAAGTGTTTATTCTGCGCAGGCCTCGAGTTTCAACTTAAGGGTAAGATGCAAACATCTATGGTTTGTATGGAGCTTATTAGTCTATGGAATTAAAATGCATCAGGGCTTTGGGGACATGAAAGTGAAGAAACTAAGAGAAGAGAGGCTTTGGGGTCAACCAAGACAAGGACAGGGAGATACAGATTCCAAAACAGATAAATGAACTTACTTGTTTACTTAAAATACAAGCACTTCCTAAAGATGATATTAATGCACATAGAGACTGGATTTGCTTATGGGTCAAATTTGCTGCAGTTTACTTGGTTGAGACAAATGGTCATATGAAGATTTTCCTCATTCGAAATTTTCAGAATGTCAGAAAACTGTATTTCAAAACTAAATTAGTTCAGGTAACAGTGATTTGGGATTTGTCATCTTTTTAAAATATACATATTTTTAGTTGTGGTTGACACATACCTTTATTTTATTTATTTTTATGTGGTGCTGAGGATCGAACCCAGTGCCTTGCACATGCTTGGAGAGTACTCTACCAGTGAGCCACAATCATAGCCCTGGATTTATCATCTTTGACCATGGACTAGATTAAAGCTATTTTTGACTTTATGAAAATAGAAAGGTTGTCAAAACTAAGTAAGATTCAAAGTAGAATATATATAAGCTACTCAAGAGAGCAAACTTATAAAGCAAAATTAGATTCGCTTGTTATGAAGATGAATTACAAAAACCTACACATTAGCCCTTTTTTTTGTGTGTGTCAAACATCGTAATATTGACTTTACCAATCAGTACTTTGCTCCCATGATGGATAGTTACTCTACAAAGTTAGAAATAATAAAATTACTTTTCTTTGAAAACTTTCTATCATTCTATCTTTTCACTCTTTGGGATGGATCTTACATCCATCTACTGTACTACATGAATATGTTTGAAACTTTTTACTTCTTTGACAACTGAACACAAAACTATGGTTTCCAAAGGCATTGGTGGGCCAGTTACCCTAGAGGATTCGGGAGCTCTGAAAAACACCAAGTTTGAGTAGGTCTGAATTGTGCCCAGATGCCTGCGTTTTGGAAGAGCTCCCTCACTACTCAGATGTGCAGAGGAGTCAGGGAGCCGTCTAGCATCCCTGCACGCTCCCGTCTATCCACTGGGCTGGCATCTCTTTGGATCACTGGCCTTGATCACTCGGAGTTTTCTCATGCAACTTCCCGACTCAGGTATTTACAAGGGACACAGTCTCCTCATGACGGACCCTGTCCATTCTCTGGAGCCTCAAAAGTTGTCACTCCTCCACCTGCCTCCTTCATTCCAGCTGTGCTGTGACTCTGTGTCCTCTAAGACTCAGGTCTCTCAAGCTTCCATACTTCTGCATATGCTGTTTGCTCTGCCTGAGACTCTCTATCTGCAACAGACCCCATCCCTAGTTATTGTCAAGACATAACAGCATCACACCTCATGGAAGCCTGTTTCCTACTGGGTGAGGCTCTGTGATTCCAATAGCAGTCAGCGTGTTAGCCCTTATAAAATTGCACTCTGGAAGGGATTTTCTTTTGTATTCCTTCCTGAGGTACAAGCTCCTTGACAGCGAGGACAGTACATCTCTGTATTTTTAGCACTTGGTATGAGTCTGGAGTATAGGAGGCTTCAGTCGATACATTTATTGAATGAGTCATGCTAACCAGGAGCCTTTTCTATCATTGCATAAAAGACTTTACAATAAAAAAGTAGGCATTCACTAGTTTTGCTGATAGTACACTATAGACTTTGTTCTGTTATAAAAACTTTAAGGTTTATCTGATAGTATACTATAAATTTTATTCTATTCTATTGTTCTTTAAACATGTTAGGAAAAGTTAACTTATATCTTAGACCGCTGGTAAACAGAACTGTGGGATCATTATATTGCATGTTTGATTGCCTGGAGAGTTACACGTATTTAACACATTAAATTTGGTTCTGTCAAATGGGCAGCAGAGTGCCAAAATCCATTATGGTGAGTTATGATGTGATAAATTTATCTAGGAGAACCTCTGCAAGAAAAAGGAGGGTAAGGCTGTCATTATGTCTTCTATTAAGGAGATGGGGCTTTGCTCTAAACTCATCCAGATAAGACAATACTCTTAAGTGAACAGATGCAGCTAACAATCACTGCTGGTAGCAGGCCCGCCCTGGCCCCTGGGGACTCAACCCCCAGTTCTTTGTTATGCATGTCAATGTGGCCAGCTCACAAGGCTTGCGGTTCCCTGTTTATCTGCCTAGAGCATATATGTCTCTCGGGAACATCTTGACCTGTTCGAGGCTCCTGATAGGGGACGGTGACGTGATGGTAACCCAAGGACGCAGTTATTACTCTTCCCTCCTCACTTTTGAGTGATTTCCCGCAGCTGTTAAAAAAATATATAAGGGGAACAAATTTGGCAATAAAGCACGCACACGCTCCCTCCTGGATGAAGAACCTTGGTGTCCTGTGTATTTTTAACCCCGCCATCCCTCGCCGGACTCGGCTCCGTTAGCCGGACGCGGCAAATCACATGCCAACTAAAACAGGAAAGGCTGCGAGGAGGAGGAAAGCAGGTGGAGTGCATACTGAGGTCAGAGAGAGGGAACCATAAACAAGTCCCACCGGGTGCTGGCCCAGGTAACCGCTTCTCATTTTTATCCTTCTATGATCTACATTCTAATCAATAACTTCCATGGACACAAACGCAGATCGTCAAAGTTGTGAAGACCCAAAGCAGGGAAGCAGACAGTGATGACAAATGGTTGATGTCAGATAGACTTTTCTCAACCAAGGATCAAACCAACTAATGTTTAATACACACGAATGAGAATTCTTCTAAGTAGGGGTAAAGCAATGAGCCTCACAAGAACAGGATAATAGTGACTTGGATCATCAGTTGCTCAAATGGACAAGACCCTGGGGTTTTAACAGATCCCCAAATCAGCGTGAGTCACGTGATGAGAGAAGCAGTGCAGTGGTGGACCACATGTGCGTATTCTCAGTTCTGTGGTTTCTGAGAATCGTCACCGCCTAGTCATATGGGCAAGACTCTTCAGCTTGACTTCCTTATGGGTGTTGAAGGTTATTGCAAGTATAAAATGAGATAATGCATGTGAAAATAATTCTACCAACGTGAGCTTTCATTTCTTGAATGCCAATGCAACCTTGACCTGCCTTAGTGGAGGCCACTGTGCAGGCTGTGGGCAGCGCAGGCCCAATGTGCAATGTCAGGCCAGGTGATCACAAATGTGCTGAGGACCGTGCTGGTGTCTGATTCACTTTTTACTGTCTGAGGCAGTGCCCGGCATCTCTTTGACCCTGAAAAATGTCTCTGGAGAAAATACATTTATTTGAAATATTAGACCTTGGTGGAGTCATGTTTTAAGAGACAAAGTGATATTTCAGACCAACTCTAGAGGAAAGAGACTGAGACATCTAGAGATTGTTATGTGAAAATTAATTGAAATAGCTGGGCACATGCCCTGGGAGAGGGGAGGCTTGTGTGTAACAGGAAAGCCAGGTGCATTGGTTACCTCCCCATGACTACAAGGCATTGGGCATAGGCAGAGAAGGCTAATGGCTCTCTCCGTACCTCAGTGAGGTTGTTAAATGCAAAGGCTCAGACCTTCCTTTGTGTTCTTTTGCATCTGTTATGTTCCCCTGGGTGTTATTTATCTCCATCCTGAATTTCCGGTTCAGATATCAGTGAAGACAATCCCAAGACCTCCTTCCCATGGGCATAGTGAAGAGAGATGCATGCGGAGTGCTTCTGTGCTGGGAAAAGTGCTAGAGCATGATCTCCGCCCTGCCTGTCCTCCCAAGATGACACTAGGGGGCGCTGGAGAAACTTCTAGTAGAATTCAGCACCAAAGCTGGGCTTGGGACAAGGATTTTACATTTTTTTTTTTAAACTGTCACTACTACATATTTTAAGTGATTTCCAAAGGATTGTGTGTAAACAGAGAAATTAGTGAAAAACTTATTTAAAAACCAATTTTGGGTGTGGAGGGATCTCATGAAAATAGAAGGGAGATAGTAGAATGGGGTAGAGGTCTAAAGGGAGGGAAGGAGGAGGGAAAGGGGAGGTGGCGGGGAACGAAAGGGATAGGTTATATTGTGTGCAGCACAAATGTGTAACGACGGGTGCCATGATGTGGAATTATAATGCACCAATAAGTAAATGGGAAAAAGAAAAGATTCTGGGTGGTAGAGTTGTGAAGAGGCGTTTCCCCGTGAGCAGGGGGCTTGCCAGTGGCCAAGTGGCCCCCTTGGCAGTCTCCGGAAAGATCCTTTCGAGGCCCTGGGGGCAGCCTGTGAAGTTTTGATTACTGTTTCCCCTGCAGAGAGGTAGTATGTCTTCAATCACAACAGAAATGACCAGCATTTTATATCACCCTCTCAGGACCAGCTATAATAGTCTAATGACCCGTTTGAAAGAAATGAATGTGATTCAAGCTGGTTTTCCAGCTTTCTTCTCTGCAAAGCCACGTGTCTCACGTGAGGATCGATCTCTCCATCCCTGACCCTGAGAGTGCTTGTAGAGCAATATTTCCTGTTTGATACTGTGCAGCGCTTGCCAGACTTGTCTCATCACAAGATTCATTGGAAATCTTATTAAAACCCCCCAGGAGACTCTGATTTTGGAGGTCCGGTAATCCGTATCTTTAAGAACCCACATAGGTGTTTCTCAGGTCAGATTACATTTGAGAAGCCTAATGTTAGAAACATTCCTTTGGAATGAGTTTTGAATTGGCAAAGCACATATTCCGGGTGACCTTGCCATGCCCCTAGTTGGTCAGCCTGTAGAAAGAGCCCTCCAGATGGCCACTGCTGACATGGTTACATCCCCTCTGCATGGATTTGAACATTTTGCTCCTGTCTGGAATGTTCTCATGTGTCTCAATACCTCAGTTAGATATACCTAATACATAACCCTTAGGTTGCATCTCCTGAGTTATGAATTTGAATTTTGGTTTAACCTTTTTGAGCAAGAACACAAGTTAGGGCATAGTGATAAGTAGGTGCTCAGCTGCCTGGGATTGAATGTGACGCCTCGAGCTGCGTGGCCACTGCCAGCTACTCAACCTCCCTCCTTCTCTACTTGCTTGTCCGTAAAGTATGTAGACACTGTTAGCAGCTAACAGAGAACTCTGTGGGGAGTCGGGAACTGTTCTAAGTTCTTTATGTAAATGATCTCCCCTCATCCCCAAAGCAGCACTGTGAGATAATTCCACGTCTCTGATATTATCCCCAATGTAACCACGTAAACTGAGGCACAAGGATGTCAGTCACTGGCCCAAGATCTCACAGCAAGGAAGTGGCAAGTCAGTACCTTTTAAAAGTTTGTGGGAAGGAATAATTGTGAACCTTCACATGTCTTTCTGATTTCAATACAAATCCTAAAGGATGGCTAGCAGTGTCACTATTGGCACTTGGTGAAGAGGAAAAATTGAAATAATACAAATATTTAATGAAGAGTTTCATAGCAGTTGTACTAGCACATAATCTGTAGTTTGGAGAAACAAACGTGGTTATTTGTGGGAGAGAATATCAGAAGTGATGGGGCACATTTTCTGAAGAAGCGTTTGGCTCAGTGATTGAAAAAGGAGTAAATAGTGCCTTGAAAAGATTCCTGTTGCTGCTATTTTTTAGATGTTCTCCAACGTTAGTATAGTCCCTAACTAGTACACAGGAGAATGACAAAAATATGGGCCACGAGACGATTGCTGGATACAAAGGATGCCTGCCTGGGTTGGCACCTGGGCTAGCCTAGTGTTGACCTGGGCAGAGATGCCAGCCTGTGACTCAGGTTCCTGAACAGCTCTAGATATCTAACAAGAGAACTGGGTCAAAGTCGCCCCTGAAATCCCTGCATAGGGCCACAAGTAGCTATGATTCACCCTGAAATAGCAGCATCACCCAGTCAAGCTGCAAGGAAACCTCACTTACCTTGAACCTCCACAGCCCACCGATGTCTTCTGTCCTCTCAAAGCAAGTGGGCTCCAGCCCCTCGTCCACACAGCACTTCAGCGAGACCAGGCCGCTGACCCCGGCTCCGATCACTGCCACCTTCTTTGCCATGTGTCCTGTCAAGGAGTTGACTGGTCATTACTGCTTAACACAGGTGAGAGAGTCCCTGTGGTGTGGTCAGGTTAGCTGGTTTTAAACAGTCTCATGGTAACTCAGTAAGCAGCACTAATTGAGTGAAACGCCTCGCTGGTCAAATCCTAGTCTCCTTTTCCCCTTGAGAGATGCTGAATTGTCTTGGACTCGCTTGCAGACCTTGTTTATGAGTCTCGGTTTAACATTAAAAACAACCCCTTTAACAAAGCCAAAGTATGCAGTAAGGCAGTGTGTGAGGTGAGCCAAGCTCGGTCGTGTCCCTCCGGGTCCTGAGCCCTTCCTTCTCTGCTCCTGGCTGTCACGCTTACCTTGCCTTTGAGCACTGGCCCTCTGAGAGCAGAGTTCTCCCCATTGTGTGTGTGAGCTGGAGACAGTCTTAAGAGGCAGAGGTGCTGTGGGAAGCGGGAGGAGCTTCCTGCTCCTCCCCCAGCATTCTGCCAGCTGAAGCTCCAAGGAGTCCTGGGGTTAAACAAGAGGCTCAGTGCTCCAGCCAGGTAGTGACTGAGGACCAAGGCACACTCTTGGCACGCCGTGCAGGTGGTTCGGAAGTTCATCTTATCATGGGTGTAACAAACGTGCATTGAGTTGATAAAAATGGACAAATAAAAATAAGTTAAAACCATCCCTAACCTAAGTACCCATTTTGATATGTTCTTCCACCTGCTTATATATATATACACACACAAAATGGGATGGCACTCCAAGTTTGATTTCCAACTTGGATTTTTCACCACCAATAACCTTGAACATGTGGGTGCATGGCTAATGGCGTGTGACTTCCATTTGGCTGATGGCACAGCCTCTCCTGACCGAGTCTCATTTCTGCACGTGAGGCACCTTTTCTGGCACATCACTGTGCCTGGGTGGGCAGACAGATTGGGTCCCCGATCTCCTGGAATTGACGTTCTTGTTCTGGCCTGGTTTTTAGACTTGGTGACTTCGGGGTCCCAGCATGCTGTGGTAGCCTGTGCCTTGCTTGCTCGCCCTGCTCAGACCCACATCTCACCCAGGTTTCTCTGGTTGGGTGAACGCTGCTTGCGTGAAGCTATGGGGATTTCTAAGCTCTTCCAACCCACACCCTTCTTTTTGGCTTGATGGAGAACTGGATAACTTCCTTTTGCTTACACTCTCGGTTATTAGCATTAACGTTAGAAAACTAAGGCCGGGGGTTGTAGAGCCCTCGGGTACCTCGGATGTGGTGGAAATGATGACGCTAAGGGACTCCCCTCTGCAGCCCAGCAGGACCAGTGGCTCCAAGCACCTGAGCTGTTGGTATAAATTCCTTAGATAAATATCGACACTTCCTAGGTGCCAGTCGCTGTCCAAGTGCTGCATCTACAGCAACGAACAAAAGGGCAAACCCCTGCCCCCGTGGACCTTGCTTTCTAGTGGAGAGAGCAGCCACCGATAACATAAATAAGCAGTAGGTGGAGAGGAAGCTGGGGAGAGGACAGAATAGAGAGGACGGGAGTGTCGGAGGGAAGGGTGGTTGATCAAGTTGCATATGGAGTTCAGGGAGCCTTACTTCCCTGAAATCCCCTACACCAAATTCGGGCACAGTGAGAGGCTTTCTGTGTCCAATGAAGAGAGTAGCTCGATGACAAGGTGATGATAACAATGACCAAGACACAAAGGAGCTGGACACATTTCTCAGTTAAAAAGAAAAACAATTAAGTTGCTTCATTGTCAGTTGGGCCACAGATTTTGTAAATAGCCCATGAACAATTCTCCAGCTATGTCCTGGCTGTCCCTCGTCTGTTGGTCACGACTCGTGGAAGCCCTGCTGGCAATGAGTATGCCTTCTGCTCACACAGAGAAGAAGCACCTAGGTATGCCAGCAAGTGTGTAAGTGACACACGTGGGACATGACAGAGGAAACACGCTGTGTGAAGCCCTTCCAGACCTGGCCACACCACGCACACAACGTGGAACAGCAGGAGTGGGCACCAGCTGGGAAGCCCCCGTGCAGGCAGTGCTGCCTGGCAAGTGCTTCTCAGGCCAAGGGTTTTAAGTTGTAAAAATTGATGGTGTCCTTTGAAGCACAGAAGTTTTACTTTTGATAAAGTATAATTGATAAAGTATAATTGATTGTTGTTGTTTTTACTTTTTGACTGGCACGAATAATGCTGCCGCATGCATTCCCTGTAAGTTTTTGTGTGGACATAGTTTTCATTTCTCTTGGATATATACCTAAGCAGTGCATTTGCCAAGTCATGGGGTAATTCTGTGCTTAGCACTTTGAGGAACTGCCAAACGCAGCTGTGTCATTTTACGTCGCGGTGTTTGACAGGCCCAGTTCTTCCTCATCCTCTCCAACACTCGACATCGTGTGCCTTTTTTTGGTTATAGCCAGCCTAGTAGATGTGAAGTGGAATCTCTTTGTGGTTTTGATTTGTATTTTCCTAATGGCTCATCATGCTGACCATCTATTAATGTACTTGGCCATTTGTATGTCTTTTCCGGAGAAATGTCTATTCAGATATTTTGCCCATTTTGACTTCTTATTCTTGAGCCGAGGCTTCTTTATGTATTCTAGATACAAATCTCATCAGATGAGTGAGTGGCAAATATTTTCTCTCCTTCTGATGGTTGTCTTTTAACTTTGAAGCCCAGAAGTTTTACTTTTGATGAAATATAATTGATCTATTTTGATGGAATTTCTGAAAAACAGAATTTATGCAAGGTCATCTTGACAGAACAGAGTAGAAGCCATGGCTGGAATGGGGACGAAGCCTGGGGCAGAGACAAGAGGGACCCTTGCGGGTGGGGGCAGGGGAGGGGGGAGGAGACGCCCAGAAGTA
>NW_026000019.1:20204039-20209546 GCF_001458135.2 Marmota marmota marmota
TGGGGGGCAGGGGAGGGGGGGAGGAGACGCCCAGAATACCCACCACTTATGTAGCCCTTGTCATTAGCCAGACCTGACCGAAGTTCTACTTGGCTTAACTTGATCAATACGACAATCCCGGGACTGGGGATGTGGCTCAAGCGGTAGTGCGCTCGCCTGGCATGTGTGCGGCCCGGGTTCGATCCTCAGCACCACATACAAACAAAGATGTTGTGTCCGCCAAAAAAACTAAAAAAAAATATGAAAATTCTCTCTCTCTCTCTCTTTAGAAAAAAAAAAAGAGAGAAAAAAAACCTTAAAAAAATACGGCAATCCCACGAGAGAGTGAATCTTGTTAGCCACGGCTTTTGAGTGAGCATGTTGATACACACAAGGATGAAACGGAATGCTAGAGGTCACACAGGAGGGCTCTGGATCCAGGGCATCTGTTCCACGGGATGGGCTCTTACTCACCACGTGAACCAAACTCAGGAAGCCTGTGTGGGGAGAGGCCACACCTCAGGATGTTCATTAAGATAATAATTAAATAAGCATCCTTGGAATTGCTGGGCTAATCCTTCTTCCGTACTTCCACCTGTCATCTCCCATGGGATTGGGGACGTAGTATTTGTCCAGTATTAATTCTAATTAACAGCAGCAACATCAAAAATATGGCCTTTAGAATGGATATGGATGGTATTTTCATTCTCATAATCCACCACACCCTAGCATTTGTCATAGGCTTCATCTCACATAGCTTTTTCACTATTTCCTCGACTTTACCCATTTATAAAGTGTCACCCAGCTATTCCTTTTGAAAAAAAAATACAGTCTGGTAACTTTAATCATTATGGAAATATTTGACTTATTTGCATTTAATCTGTAAATCTATCATTTTACCACTTCTATCTTATTTGCTTCACCTGTCCTATTTTCTTTTTCTTTTGTGCCCACTTTTGGATTATTAAAATACTTTATTCCTTTCCATAATTAGCTTATCTCCTACTGTTCTTTTTGGAGTATCCTTAGGGATTGAAATATGCAAGTTTGCTCTTTTAAAGCGTGAGATGTGTTTGTATTTTTACCAATTCCAAGACAGTGAAAAGTGTGCCTAACCCTTTAAATTTATTATCCTCACACCTTGTAGTATAATGGTTGTGTAGATTTAGTTATTTTTGTGTTCACCACCTCACAAGACATTTTGGTCATTGCTGCATGCAATCAATATTCCTTTAAATATATACACATTATTATCCCTTCACATCTAGTATTTTTGTACTTCCATTCAGGATCATTTTCAATTTTCTTAAACAACTCTAATACTTCCTTTAGTGTAAGTCTGCTGGTGACTATTTTAGTTTCTTTTTTTTGAGTATGAATTATTTGACCTTTACTTTTGAGTGATATTTCCAAAAGGCATAGAATTCTGAATTGGCAGCATTACAAATACAGCATTTAGAAGGTATTCCGTTGCTTTCTGACTTCCATCATTTCAGTTGGGAAGTCATCTGTAAATTTTGTTGTGTGTTTGAAGGTAACAATTCCTTTTACCAGTCTGCAGTCAATCTTAAAATATTCTCCTTGTACTTGGTTTTTATTGGTTTTACTACAAAAGCATAGGTTATCTTGCTAGGGTGTTCTGGAAGGCTGGGTTTGGCTGATTAAAAACCCTTTATGGGTTGCAATTAAGGGCCTGGGAGTATTTTCCGGTTCTACCCTTCCTTGAACTTGGAATTTTGCCTTTGTAGCCCCTGGGAATCTGCAAAAGTCTGCCCTCTCAGTTGTTGCTCTCTAAATGGAACAGGTCTCAAAAAAAAAAAAAAAAAAGGCTGTTCGGAGGCGTCTGGCCCATCTCTGTGGGCTTTCTGCTTTCTAGATCTTGGTTGTTGCTGCCTTGGTAGTTCTCTGATAATTCAAGCAAATAATCAGCTATCCCACTCCTTAGTATCTATCCAATATAATTAAAGTCAGCATGGTTTAGAGATACATGCACTCTCATGTTTATCTTTTAAAAATCAAAAATTCTGGGGCTGGGGATGTGGCTCAAGCAGTAGCGCGCTCGCCTGGCATGTGTGCGGCCTGGGTTCGATCCTCAGCACCACATACAAACAAAGATGTTGTGTCCGCCGAAAACGAAAAAATAAACATTAAAAAAAATCCTCTCTCTCTCTCACTCTCTCTTAAAAAAAATCAAAAATTCTTTTTTCAAGTTGTAGATGGACACAATACCTTTATTTTATTTATTTCTTTATTTTTATGTGGTGCCGAGGATCAAACCCAGTGCCTCCCGTGTGCTAGGCGAGCACTCCACCACTGAGCCACAATCTCAGCCCGCGCTCCCAAGTTTATAACAGCACAATTCACAGTAGCCAAATGTGGAACCAGCTTAGGTATCAGATAAAACATGAATGGATAAAGAAAATGTGGTGTATAGATACACATGGAGTCTTATTCAGTCATAAAGAAGAATAAAATGACATCATTTGTAGAAAAGTTGTGGGGCTGGAGAGAACTGTGTCCAGGGGTGTCAAGGGAAACAAGCCAGACTCAGAAGGGCAAGCGCCATGTTTTCTCTCATATGTGGAAACCAGAGGGAAAAGAGGAAAAAGAAGAGGGTCTCATGAAGCTAAGAGAGCATTAGAGTAGAGAAAGGGGATCAGGGGAGGACAGAGGGGAGGCAGAGAGAGGTACTGGAATGAAATTGATCAAATTGTGTTGCATGCATGTGTGTCCCAGTGAAACCCCGTTCTGAATGATTAACAGGCACCAGTAAACAAGATAGGCATATTTTCAGCTTCACTAGATACTGACCGATTGTTGTCCACAGGGTGTGCACCAACTTGGGCTCCCTCCACAGTGAAGGGTTCCCCCTCCTCCTCTTCCTGACACTTGATGTTTTCAGACTTTTATTTATTTATTTATTTTTGCTGATATTAACATTTTGGAACACTATTTTGTTGTGATTTTTTTAATTTTTTTTTGTTGTTGTTGTAGATGGGCACAATACCTTTATTTTATTTGTTTATTTTTATGTGGTTCCAGGGATTGAACCCAGTGCCTCATGCATGCTAGGCAAGCGCTCTACCACTGAGCCACACCCGGTTCCCTTTGTTGTGATTATAAGTTCCTTGATTACTAGTCAATGCTATGAGTTAATAATAAATTTTTGGAATAATATTTTAATACAGAGAGTAACTTACAGTTGATACTGGAATTGGCCTGCATTGTAGCCCATATGCTCAAATGATAGAGTCTCAACTTCTCACTTAGTTTTGTCAAAGGGGAAAATTAAAAGTTATAAAAAAATCATAGCATTGATTGGGGGCACTTAGAAAGGAGTTGGGAAGTCACTCTGAATCAGATTTCAGATGCCTCTGCAGCTGAATCCTTGAACTACCCCACCTCTCTGTCATGCAGTTGACCCTTGAAACATTGTTACCTCTGCTGCCCTCTGAATATGGGGTCCTTTCACCCAGACTACCCAGAGCCTGAGACTGAACCCAATTTCTTTCTCACGGACAGTTTAACTTCTGCCAGCACCAACCACAATTCCTTACAAACAAGAAATGTAATTTCCAACCCACTTGTGTTTTAACAACTATAAACACAGCTGCTGTTTTGTAAGACATCATAGCACATTTTTGAGGCTGCTTGAATTTATTTTTTCAGATTGTAATCTTAAGTAGTCCCTAATAAATGTAGTTTTCTTTGTTCTTAACTAGGTTGGTTTTAATCTCTGTGAACAGTTTCTAGCAGGTGCTAATCATTGGCAAGGAACCAGCAAGATGCTGCCTTCCAAGAATGCACCGTCTCAGTGAACACATCTGCACAAGCCTGCACATGGGCAGAAACAGCTGGAGCAGGGAGGACAGTGGTGGCTGCATAGCAGCCCGTCTCCCAGGATCCCTGTATCAAATGACTTCAAACAACTAGAAAGAAAAAGTTATTTCTCGTCAAAACATGCCCCTGTTAACTCTGAGAGAAACACAAAACTGCAAAGTAACTGCGAAAAAGAGGAAGGTCCCTCTACTGTCCCTCCCCATCAGGTTGCAAGACTTTTTAGGGACAGACCAAGAAAAACAGCATGAAAGAAAGAAGAGGAGGCTAGTGAAGGGGGAGTTAAGCAAGCTCTAGATTGATTAAATGCACCTTATGTCAGAAAATATGGGAAAGCATCTAAGTGGATCAGAGCACAGAGTACTGAGAAGGAATTTCAGGACTAGCAATTTCAAGGACCAGGCACCCCTGCATAGGGCTGTCCAGGATTAATGGGACAGGTGTAGGCTACATTTAAAGAGAATCTTTGCAATCGTGGTTTTAAGGGAGAAGTGGGACCAAAGGAAGGTAGGCAAACCATTTGGTAATTTGGTAATGAAGGGAAAAAGAAGAAAGGAAGGGAAAAATTTAGAGTCCTATAGGACAAAAGAGAACTATAAAATTGGAGGACTCAAAACCCTACCCACATCAATAAACAGAAAGAAAACAGTTAACTACCTGAACTTTTCTGTTCTTTCAGAAGAGGGCACCATTAAGTGAGGTGAAACACCCAATATAAAAACGAGGATGAAGTGAGAGATGTTTGGATAGATAAATGGAAGGAGGAAGGAGAAAGGGAGGGAGGGAGGAAGTGAGAAACTTGAACAGGTGCATAAGGAAACATGTATAAAAATGTGTGTGGCAGTAGTGTCTGTATTAGGAGAAAATAAAACAAGTAATCCAAACACCCATAAATGAGAAATAAATGAAGCTGCTTACATCAAGAAACACGGATCCCACAAAGACATCATTCAGCAAAAAAAGCATGTAATGACCGAGAAAGCCCAACTAGCTTTGAATTTATGATACTTTATGAATTTAAGGCAAAGAGACCAACTAGTGTTTGCATTGTAGGGTATCAGTGTAAATTAGTGAAGGGTCTTAATAATAATTTGTTCTTAAGTGCAGCACAACTACTCTAAGTGTGAGAAGAGCCTGGGGGGCAATTACTAGCAAGACGCATATTTCTAGCTGTCATAATTCTTATTTTTATGGATTTTGTGTTACAGTAGTACCTGATTGCATTTTTTTTTCCTTAGGCAGGCTAAAAATTCCTCTTTGAAATTGTGTTTACTTTGAAATAGTTTACTTTATTCATTTGCTTTTCAAACTTAAAAACAGAAGTCATAGCTGGGATGGGGCAGGAAAGGCCGTGATCCCTTTCCTGTGCATTATAAAGGATCATGGCTGATGTCCCTAAAGCAAAAAACAAAACAAAACAAAACAAAAACAGGTAAACAGGAGAAAGGCACACAAGTTTATTTGGCTTTAGTTTTATGTGACTTTGGAGTCCTGAGATGGAAGACTCAAAGACCCAGGATGAACCATGCATCTTTATGCTTGGTTTCCATGAAGCTTGAACATAAACATGATTGGACAAAAGGGTGTGATCTATCTTAAAATATTTGTGTACTAAGATTGCAGCTCATTTCATGGATAGGAGACTTTATGTGTAGACTTTATGGGTGGTGGGGGGGTGGGTGGGAGTGAAG
>NW_026000019.1:20209555-20267830 GCF_001458135.2 Marmota marmota marmota
GGGTGGGTGGGAGTGAAGCCAGTCAACCACTATAATGTCAGAATGGGGGCTATTTTTAGAGAAATAAGGAATGTGGTTTATTTTGTAAATACTTATTTGAGTACGTGGTATGTGCCAGCTATTTCACATACTTGAGTTACTGGACAAATTGTTACCTGACAAAAGTCTTCCAAAAGTAAATAAGGGTATATAATGGCATAATAACCGTGGGAATGTGATTCCTTCCAAAGCATTCAAGATATCTGATAGTATATCAGTTCAAGCCTTCTCATACTGTTCTGTTTATAGTATTAAATGTTTGTGAACGAACTCTTTAACAGATAAAAAGAAGGAACACTTCAGTCATGTTTATTGTAATCGTTGTAACTTCTGAATTAGGCCTATATTATCACAATGGTTTCCTAACTGTTTCTACTCTTTCTATTTACAATTGTTAAAATTACCAGATGCCATTGTTTTGGATTAAACTCCTGTACTGAGTCCCAAGAGATCAGACCAAAAATAAATGGAGTCACTCATGCTAAGGTTTCAGATGGACAAGTTGAAACTCAATTATTCATCTGACCTGAGAAATCAGGATTTGTTAATGTGATGAGGAAGTCCCTCTGCCCTAATCCTTACATAACACAGCTAACCTGATGTGAACCGGTCATTTATTTTCCTATTGTTCTGCCTCTTGTTCTCACCTTATGAGGGAAGTGACTTTGGAATGACGAATTCACTTTTTGGTTTTTGTTTGTACTTTCCTCTTTCTTTATCTACAAACCAGTCTCCCTCACTCTGCCCATCGGAATATCCATTCTCTCATTCTCTCTGCCCAATTCTGGAGTAGAAAATAAAGCCAGTTTATATCTTCAAATTAAACTGCCATGATTTTATCCTTCGACACAGTAACTTTCCTACCCCGATGCCAGGTCATTCTCTTATGTTGTTAATTTATGCCTCTTCGCAACTTAATGCCCCTCCCCCATTGTTTTCTCATGTTAGAAAACATTTTGGGTCTTTTAATGAATTTGTGAGGAAAATATCTGTCTACCTTTTATAAAGTTCTGAGTTGAGGACGAGGGATGTAGCTCAGGGGTAGAGTGCTTGCCTAGCATGCATGAGGCCTGGATTCAATACCCAGGGCTTCAAAAAAAAAAAAAAAAAGTAAATAAATAAATAAAGTTGGGACAGATCCCTGTCACTAAATACAGATTAATAAGAGAAGAACCAGCATAAGTTTAATAACATGTGTAACTATGTTGTGGGGGTGAGCACTAAGCAGTGTGTAGGGCAGTTTGCAGTGAGATAAGAGGACTTTAAAGAGTGTGATCAAGCGGGCAGTGGAGCGGGAAGCTGGCCTCTTCCCAGGTCTCCAGTCTTCAGGTAAGGATCAAAACCGAGTGGCCTTGCTTGGAAAGTGAGCAAGGTACTCATAAAACCTCTGAAGAACTGTGCCTGTGCAGTGTCCAGGCAACCTACCCTACATCGCCTTGCTTTAATCTGTGCGGGCCATCACACACCCGGAACAAGAGCCTTCCTGGTACAGTCTTTTGGGATCCAGTTTTAGAGTTGGTGCTAGCACATCTAAGAGGCATGGAAAGACTAGACTTTGGAGTCACGAGAACAGAGGTGGGAGTTACGACAGAGAAGACGGCTTGCCCAAGGACAAGCATCTGGACCTACTAGGGTCACACTACGGAGAAGGCCATTATCTCAGGTGTGTGATGGGGGAAAGTGGGAAGGCCCTGGCAGAAAAAGCCTTCTCCTCTTGCTGGTTGACACCTGTGGTTCTGCTTTTGGTGTTTATCGGGTTCATTTAGGGAACAAGAAGATTGTAGAGGCTATGCTTACTTTAACAATTATTCATTGTTCATCTGAAACTTAACAGGGTGTTCTGTATCCCTGTGGCTCAATCTGACAACTCCGTCTAGAAAGGCTCTCACCTATGTTAGCAGATGTCAGTCATCTAAAATTCAATGTGAATTAGTTTGTCAGATTTTGTTTCCCTATAAAGTCGGCTTTTATGGGGAGGGGTAGATCTATGGGCTAAGTATGGGCCAAAGAAGGTGAGGACAATAGTTTCCGTGAAAAGCCACCGTGGAAAGAAGAGAAACATGATGAACGGGCTCTATCCAAGATGGTGGTGATGAGGTTGGGCAGGTTGATGGTGGCTATCCGTGACAAAGAGAATTGCATAAATTGGGACAAAGAAGTAAGAGTCGCGCTGAGCCCAGTATTGATGAGTATTAACAAGGACAAAGGGAGAAATAAGAACCAGTAAGACTAGCCAGATCATGGAGGACCTTGGGTGCTCTGGAGCTTGGACGTTATCCTAAAGGTGAGAGGAAGACTTTGAAGCATTTGAGGAGGGCCATGCCATAGCCAGGCCTTCCCAGGGTGGAGGAGAGGTAAGGGGAGGCTGGGAGTCATCAAACCCTGCAGTCATCTTGTTCCAGATCTTGGCATTGTCTGGGTGATCCAGGAGGAAATGCCTATCACACATGCTACCTAGGGACATTCATGATTACATTCTTCTTATCTCACTCACTGACAGGGCAAAATATCCTGCCACTGTTGTCCTGGGAATATCTGGCCCCAGACTATTTATCCCCAGGGCAAGATTGTGAGTTTACTTTTGTCCGTGGCCTGGACTTGACCTTCTGTTAGCTCATCTACAAGTGTTTGTTCTGATAAAGTGCATTCCAGGCAGTCCATAACTCACTAACCATAGCCTTATCCTGCAGTAACACAATAACTACTGTTATATAATGAAAAAAAAAAAAATCCCCGTCATCAGAACACAGGGAGTGGTAACGTGACACACGGGATAAGTCATACCAGGGAGGAAGCGGAGGATGATTTGTAGTTGAGGCTACCATCCAGACACAAAATCTCTCTCGTCTTCACAAGGCTCACCACTCTGGCATCTCGCAGGTGCCTTCTACTCCAAATGATACCTCTTTTCAAATAACGCTTAAAAAGTAGCACAAGTCATGTGTGAAAATAACCTCATTGAAAAATTCAAGCAATAGAAAAAATGAATGCCTCTCCCTCCCACTCCCAGAACCACTCCAATCTTCAGAGAAAATACTGGTGACAACTGGTTTTCAGGGATTTCCTTCTGTGTATCCTTAACGTTTACATCTGCATAGATACAAATGTATGATTCCATTAATGAGAAAATAGTGTGTGTGTGTGTGTGTGTGTGTGTGTGTGTGTGAGATTTAGTTACTTGCCTTTTCACTGAACAATGTATTTTGGAAAGTATTCTGTGTCAGTGTGCATACATTGGTTTCATATATTTTAATGTGTATTATTTCACACTATGGTGGGTATTTGAGGTATTTCCACTTTTTTCATGATTATAAATGAAATTGTAATGCATGTCCTTGTGCATGTGTACATTTTAAATATTCAATTAAGTAATTAAGACTCTAGTTTGGAATGGGTCTGAGGCTGCAGTTCTGGTTGGTGAGCAGGGAACTGGGGCTCTTTCCTTGAAACCTGGCACATACGGGACCCTCTGGGCTCCACCTCTGTGAGTGGATGGTGGCCACCCTGGTAAATGTAGAGGGAGTCACTTATCTGAAGGTGGCTCCTGAAGGTGATGAATGGATTATGTGTCTGAAGAGGCATCAGAGGCGGGGCCGGATGATGAAGGGGTGGCCCAAGCATCAGTCAGCCAACGTTGGCAAGTAACTAGCACACACACTCCCTTTGAACTTGTGGTGATTGGAAGAGGAGATACAGATTGTTCTCGGCAAAATGAGGACAAGGCCTTGAACTGCCGAGCGCTTGGACTGAAATCCACCCTTGCTGTGGCTGGGTCCATCTGAGTCTTAAAAGTATTCAAAAAAATTAGCTGCTGAACAATAAAGAAATATCAGATAAAAGTATCAATATCAGGCTTCTCTAAAACATTTTTAGGAAATCTGAGTGTATGAGGCCTGCACATTTCTTTATGGAAGCAAAGAATGATTCCTCTATGTTTAATTTGCCAACAGAATGATCGAGAGGCCACCTGTCTGCTTCCCTTACTTACCTGTCAGTCTGGTTCCTGAATGCATCTGGGTTTGGATGGCTGGCACAGTGCCAAAGACCAATGAAGCCTAAGGACCTCTTGGAAGCATTTGCAAGACACACTTGTAATGTGGGTCAGCCCCTTAACAGATGCAAATCTCATTAGATGATTAGCAGGGTGGGGTAGTGAAGAACCTGTGACACAGTAGGGCTCCAGATGCCTGAAGATGACAATTTCTTCTCTTGGAGGAGATTAACAAACTCCGGCATTAGGACTCTGTTTTTAGTTCTTCTTCTATCCTAAGAGAAGGTAGGCAGCGAGGCTATACCTTATTATCTTAAGCAGAGGACAGCTGAAAGCCTAGGTCACTGCAGTTCAGTTTAAGATAAAAACTTGACGTACAGTTGACTCCTGAACATCATGGGAATTAGGGGCACGACTCCTTTCCCATCTCCTTTCTCGTCACTTCACACGACTAAACTGATCAGGGTCGCTCCAAGTGAATCTAGGAAAAATAAAGACACAGACACAGAAAGAACCTTTCCTTTGGGTTCAGTGACCACTCATCAGCCACAGCTCCCACAAGGGGGGCAAGGCAGGCAATAAAGAGAGTGAGGAGCAGGTGCTGAACCCTTTTATTGGGGAGAAGCCATTCAGATGAGGCGAGGGGTCAGGTTTCAGGGGGTTGAGTCTAGCTTCTGATGTCTGCAGTCAGCAGGTTGACTGACATCTAGGGAGGCCACGTCCATTTCATGTGCTGTGTGGGGATCATAGGCAGAGCGAGATAAAGGACACTAATGTCGCCCTCCCAAACAGAGGGGCAACATGGGTTCAGTCGACCCTGTGCGCTCAGTGCTCATAGTTCACACACACAGCCCATGTCTGGCTTGCCACATCTCCACACTCTTCATCACTCAAGATTAAGGGGCGCTCGGTTCCGGTGTGGAGGCTTCCGACACTTTGTAATATTGATCAAATATTTTACTGGGTATTATATATACTATGTTTATGCATTATATGTATATGTACACATGCATACACATACACATGTAGTATTCTTCATATATGAAGTAGGTAGTATTCCCCATGGATATGATTAAATACATAGTGTCCATTTTCTGTAAATATGTGCATATATATGATAATGTACCCATATACACAAACATACGATGTATGCAGCATATATGTGTGTGTATATATGTATGTGTATATATGTGTGTGTGTATATGTATGTGTATATATGTGTGTGTATATGTATGTATGTATATATGTACCACATACATAAATAAAATGGGTACAACGCATTTATGCATATCTATTAAGAGCAGTCCTCTCTCTGCATACGAGAATGTCACATGGGTGGTGACATGCCCATGTCCCTTTGGCTCTTAGTACCCTCATGTGCTATTTAGAGGAAGTGACTGACAGCCAATTAGCTTCTGGAAAGAACACGGGATTAGGGTGCAAGAGGCTTGGCTTTGCCATTAATCCCCACGCTACCTCAAAGCTTTTATTTCCTCATTATAAAGCAGGGCAGGGTGATGTTAATACAGGAAATGCCATAAAGACTAATGAAGAGATGTTTGTAGAAGATTCAGGCCTGACACAGGATACATAACAGAGAGTCAATATTAAAGCCTCTGCGACTAAGGGCCATATCTGTTATTTCCTTCTTCTTTTTTTCTTTCAAAAGCAACGTATAGTATTAAAAGTGCAGTTTCCTTTGTGTCATCATACAAAGCAGAGCAGTCTCTTGCCTGTCAGGCTGGCTGCCAGCTACATGGAAATCAGTGATCATTATGGATAATGAACAGGCATGAAGAGATTTACTGTTGATGATCTTGTTTGGTACAGTCCTTCCACTAGATTCAATCATAGGTACACCCCATCCACACCCAGACAGTTCACAGTCGATCAGCTGAGTCCCAGTCAGAAGAGTGGTGTGTCCTTGGGTTTGGAATGCTTGTTGGCTCCTTGTTCCTCCTCAGTGACCCCTTGTTTTCTTCTTTTGCATGGGTGGTAAAGGGAAGGGCTGCACTGATGTCCGCTAGTACACAGCACCAAGCGCATGGAGCTTTCTGTCCAATCTAGTTGAATGAAAATATTATCCATTTGCTTGTAGAAGACACTGAGCCTCATTTTCCAAGGAAGTCTCCAGTTGGCCCAAAGACACTTAAGTCTGAAGGACCCAATTCCACACTTCCACTAAGCTGCACTTCCACCAGAGTGTGGGAGTAACGCCCACCTAGGACCAGGTCTGAGCAGGGCAGGGAGCTCTCCCACCCTGCCCTCTACTCAGAGCCGGTTTTCTTTCCAGGACGCTGTACATTTCAGATCATCCTTCATTTGTGGTCCCAGGCTAAATGGAGTAGTAACAGAGGTGTGTGCAGAGGACCCTTGGAATCACTCTCCAGTTCTTATGGGCTCCTTTCTGTTATATAATCTAGTATAGAAAACACATGCCATGAACACACACACACACACACACACACACACAGAACACTTTGGAGCTGCATCTGGTTTGATTACCTAACTTGTTATGAATTTTTCTTCTCAAATGAGAACTTCCCCCACTATGTTCTATTTCTCCAGTTTGACAGGTTCATCTTGCTTTTATTAAATACTAACTTAATACAGATATTGTAAGTATCAATATACCCACTATTTTCTTTCCTAAGAATAACTATTCTTAATTTTGATAAAGTACAATTTATAATTTTTTAAATGAACTGTGCATTTGGTATTGTATTTTAAATGTCATTGCCTTACCCAAAGATTTTATCTTATGTTTTCTTCCTCAAGTTGTGTTATTTTAAGTCTGTTTTTAGTTCTTTGATATGTTTCAAGTTAGTTTTTTCAAGCCTTTTAAAAGAATATATCATCCTTAGAAACAGAGAAGCTGGTTATTTCCTGTTTTATTTCCAGGTGCCTCTTGCACCCTAATCCCGTGTTCTTTCCTAATCCTAGCTCTTCTTTCCCGTGTCCATGAACATCCAGTGTTTCTAGTGATGTGTTCTTTAATTCTCTGGTAGAGGTTGCGTATGATTGGCAGTGTTGCTTCTTACATGTCCAGTGGGTTTTCCTAGTGGAACTCCCAGTGGGTTTTCTTTTTGCTTTGCAGCACTGGGGATGGAACCCAGGGCCTTGCGCATGTGAGGCAAGCACTCTGCCACTCACTGGGCCACACTGCCAGTCCTCTTTCAGGCAATTTCTTATTCATTTTGTCTAAGTTGTTATATTGTTATAAACCTTTATATTGATTTATCGTCAAACACTAATTATTGTCGAAAAGTCACTGGTTGATATGCGATACGACAGGATAAAATACTTTTACAAAGCTTACTACACTTCCTCCAGTGGGAAAATCTGTTTATACCCATCACCCTCCCCTCCTTCTCCTCAAACATCCCAGACTTCAGTTCAGCATGTGACAAGCCTTTTAAAAGAATAGATTCTCCTCAGAAACAGAGCAGCTGGGTATTTCCTGTTTTATTTCCACTTTGGTTCAAATGCCCATCTGTAGGAAGGGAAGGAGGGGCTACCTGGTGATTGTGTGTCTCAGTGTCTTATTTGGGGATTAAAATCCTGGGCTGAACTCTGAGACCCAGAAGACCTTATCATGAATAAAATGTGAGCCAAACAGCCAGAAGGAGCAGCGGGAATGAAAGCATTTTAAGCAAATTGTAGTAGTGATGGGGCTGCTGAGCTTCGCCGACGGCTCTGGTCCTGGTGGGCCTCAGTGTCCGGTTCCACTGGGTCAGGATGGCATTTCTGGCCCCCTCCCACTTCCCTGGTCCCATCAGTCGAAACTGGTAGGGACTGCAGGGGCCAAAGAAGACCTCCAGGGCCAGCCGGGGATCGGTCAGGAAGAGCCACGGTATGTTAGGCTTGGCCCCTATGAAGGAGCCCAGCTCATCCATGTATGTGACATAATCTGTCTGCAAGGTGTGGCTCTGGCCAAACCTGAGGAGGGAAAAGAACATGCCTGAGTAAGAGTCACAGCTGCCAACAGAAGCATGAATTTTGATTTATTTTTTCTCAGAATAATAATATTTTGGCCAGCACCCCTATTTATGCCCCTCAGCCCAATCTTTTCCTACAAATTTGAAGGGTTTTTTTTTTTTTTATTTTTTATTTTTGGCTAAGTGAGCTTTTTCTTTCATTTTTCTTCCTAATCTCTATCTGAGTTTGATATAGTTTTCTTTTATCTCTGACCACACGGCCTGGAACAAACTGACCCCCTGATTCAAGGTGATTGATTAACTTAGTTCACCGTGGATTGCAGTATGGGGATTGAATATACGTACCAGGCCAGCGTTCTACCACGGAGCTATGTCCCCAGCCCAACTGAGGTTACTCTTTAACACAATTATTCTTTGTACAATATTGCATAGAATCTGCCCCAACGTTTGATTTTTATATTGGCCTGTGAACAGTGTAATATTGCTGTCGTTTATTAATGTACATTGTTTCATACTTTTAGTTGGACTGTGGCCTCATCCTTAAGGAAACCGGAAGAGTAGTTGGTCATTTAAGTAATAAGATTGACATTTAGGCCTTCTTTTCCTTCCTCTTTTTTCGTGTTGGCCTCTAAAGGAAAGGATATCAAGCTGCAGGAATCGTAGCACACTGGATCGCCTGCCTCCGTGACTCCTAGGAGAACCTCATGAGGTCACGTGGGAGGTTGTGTTCACTCTGAGGATTCCATTTCTTCTCTAGGCCCTGAGCAGGCACCCACTTTGGGGCATTAGAGGAGTAATGTGTCAGAGGCTTGAAAGAGGAAGAAACTTCCCACACAGTTGCCTATGTGCCCCTTACCTAATTATCCTTTCAACAGATTTTTGATACATCATTTGAAAAATGTCTTCTGTTATAGAAGTAATGAACATGAAAAGTCCACTTAAGTATCTGACGCCTACACATTTACATGACTTTCTACAATTCTCATTGATGTTATGCTTGAAAACACATTTGGATGAATCTGAAGCCAAACTCTGTTGGAAGAAAACACTAGGGCAGGGAAGTTCAACCCAAGATTTTACTTGGCTTTCTTATTCCAGCAAACTAGAAGCCACTGCACAATTTCCAACTAGCTAACTTGCTGGCAGACAGGGCTGATGGAGTAGGAGCTTTTGGGGAACGCTGGGGAGTCATTTCTCAGCAGCAGCAGCAGCAGCACTATTCTGATTTGAGCTGGATGTTCCTTTGGTTGGTGGATTATGCTCAACATAATAGGATGGTCAGCAGCATCTCAGACTCTAACTGTAAAAGGCCAGTAGTAAGCCTTCCCTGCTTGCAGTGACCAGATTTTACCAAATGTTCCCTGGAGAGCAAAATTGTTCTTATCAGAGAATCTTTGTTCCAGAGTTAAATAGAGGTTTAGTGACTGATTACCCATCTGATACAGTTGATTATAGAAGGTATTCAAAAAACATGAACTCTGACGGGTGACAAATTACAGACCGATGGTGCTTTGCTATGTGCAGAGGCAACTTTGGGACTCTGTCATTAGCAAGGGCCAGCACTCACCACTTTAGTTTCTTCCCCATTTTCTCATCGATGTCATCCATCATTTCATTTGTGGTTGGTAGGGTACATGAGTCTGAAAAAGAAATGAAGAGAAAAATATTGAAAAGACAAAGGAATCAGAAGTATGCAATGACACATGAGGGAATTCATCCAGTACTTATGAAATGTTTGTGTTAAGAAGAGCTGTTTTTGGTACCTTTAGCAGACTAAGGATTCACAAAGACCCGAGAAGTTATGAACTTTCTCAGGGAATGGCAAAGCAGCCGTGGCAGGAGACAGTGATGGCAGAGATGTTTGGAGCTTCAAGTCATCCAGTCTCCCATTCCCACAAGGTCATGGAGGGCCTGGTCCTCAACATACCTCAGGGGCATCTCATGCATGTAATAGCTTTGGGTTTCTTCAGATTTCCTGTTTGTATCCTCTTATTAAAAGTTTTCCCAAGGAACAATCTGCTAAACTGTATTCAAAAGCACATCAAGAAAATAATACACCATGGTCACGTGGGTTTCAGCATAAGCAGATCAATCAAGGTAATTCACCGTTTATATGGAATTAAGGACAAGAATCACGTGATCATCTCCTTAGATACAGAAAAGGCCTTTGGTTAAATCCAGCACCCATTCATGTTAAAAATGCCGGAGAAGCTAGGGATAGAAGGAACTTATCTCAGCATATAAAGGCCATTTGTGATGAACTCAAAGCCAATGTCATACTGAATGCAGAACAACTGATAACATTTCCTCTAAAATCAGGAATAAGATAAGGCTGTCGACTCTCACCACTTCTATTCAATAGCCAGAGAAATCAGGCAAAAGAAGAAAATCAACGGGATACAAAAAGGAAAAAAAGAAGTTAAACTATTTTTGTTTGCTGATTAACTGAGCTTATTTCTGGAAGACCCCAAAAACTTCACCAGAAGACTTCAAGAGCTGATAAATGAATTCAGCAAAATAATCAGATAAAAGCTCAACACCCATAAATCAAAGGCTTTTCTATACTCCAACAGTGATTCTGCTGAAGAGAGATCAGAAAAACCCATCCCATTCACAATAACCTAAAAAAGTACTTGAGAATTAGTATCTAACCAAGGAGGTGAAAGATCTCTGTGATGAAACTTATAGAACACAGAAACAAGAAATTGAAGAAGACCTTCGAAGATGGAAAGACCTCCCGTGTTCTTGGATGGGCAGAATTAATATTGTCAATATGGCCATACTACCAAAAGCAATACAGAGATTCAGTGCAATCCACATCAAAATACTAATGATATTCTTCACACAACTAGAAAAAGTAGGTCCTTAAATTCCCTTGGAAAAATCAGAGACCCAGAATAGCCAAAGCAGTTCTGGGCAAGAAGAATGAACAAGGCATCATAATACCTGATCTCAAATTATACTACAGAGGTGTAGTGCAAAACCAGCATGGTATTGGCATCAAAATGGCATGAAGACCAAATGGAACAGAATTGAAAGCAGAGACAAACCGCATACTTACAGCCATCTGACAAAGGTGCCCAAAATATTTGTTGGAGAACCTTTTTAACAAATGGTGCTGGGAAAACTGATCAGCCCTATGTGGAAGAGTGAAATGAGATAGCTCTCTCTCACCCTGCACAGAAGTCAAACCCAAGTGGGTCAAAGACTTAGGACTTGGGCCAGAAACCTCGCAACTGCTGTAAAAAAACACAGGGTGCCCCATCATATTGGGGTTGGCACCGACTTCCTAAACAAGACCCCTGAAGCTCAGGGAATAAAAGAAAAGAAACAAAGTGCTAAAACCATTCATTCTAAGGCTCATGGTAGCTAAACAAGACAATGGGAGGAAGTGTGGGCTTCAACCTAAGCCCGCAGCCACAGAGGATGTTTTAAGGGAAAGCAGGTGAATTTTAGGTTTTTGCAAATTTTACTACCTCTATGGAGCCTTCTTCTGACTGATGACTGTAGCTCATTTGTAACACCAGAGGAAAGTCAGTACGACATTTGCAGACAGGAGCACGCCCAGGGCATTGTGAGCACCTTACCTCTGCCTAGTGGCACTCTATAGCCATCATTTACTGTATGCTCCACTAGAAAGGAAAGGGGTCAGAATCTGGGTCTTCTCTCTCTGATATTGTGTCCTAAGTACAAGACAGAGCCTGACACACAGTAGGCTTTCAATAAATATTTGATAAATGAATAAAATGACACCTTTTGTTTCAAGCAGATTTCCTAGGTTTATACCTATATCCTGTCTTCCCATAAAACCCCAGGCTTTGGGCACTGCTGTGCCTTTCAAGAGACAGGGACAATAGAAGGATTTTACAGAGGAAGACCTATAGAAGAGATTTCACAGCAGCATTCATTTAAATAATCATCCCTCATGGTGCATTTGAAATAGGAATGTATGTATCCACAATATTTTTAGAAAGCATAAATGTACAAACAATCTATAATTGCAATAGTTTCTTCATTCCTTGTAAGTTTTTATGAACATTGTTAGGCAGGTTGTATTTACATTGACCAAGATTCTTGAATCCTTGAATAAAAGGACATGTTAAATAGTAATGATAATCCAGTCACTGGAGTAATTAAATCCATATATTTGAGACTTTCTCCATGTAATTCTCATATTCTTGATCTCCTCACACAAGAATTCTTGCAGCCCCTGGAACTCCTGGGGTCTAGAATCAAGGAAGGTGGGGGGAGAAGACTTTCACAGAGTCAGAGTGATACTGTGATTGTGACACCAGCTGATATTCACCAGCTCTCCAGCATGCCCCAGTGCCCACCAGGCCCTCCTCGCCTTTGCAATGCACCTGTCATTGCACTGACCCCATGCTGTCCTCTCTTGCGTGAACCCTTGCAAAGGCTGCTCAGTTCCCTGTGAGAAGGTCAGGCTGCTTTTTATAGCCTTTCTTGCCCCTGGTGATCTAGCACCTCCCTTCATCCCTTGCTACTCCCCTCCTCTGCATTATATTCCCTTACACCAAATGCTTCTGCTCCCTCACACATGCAATGTCATTCTTCACCTTGGTGTCTTTCCTCATGCTGTTCCATGGAGTCACTGGCCAGCTTCCCTCCCCAGAACACCCCACAGCTTCCCCTGTTGTGGCAACCCCCCACGTCCCATATGAAATTCTGTGAAGTCAAGGAGCACCTGCTTATCTTACCCCGTTGGATTTCTAGCACAGTACTTGGCATACAGGAGGTGCTCCATAAATGCTCATTGACCAAAAGAATGAAATACAGATGGCCCACCTACTTGCAAACACTTTCGCAGCCCAGCGGGCCTGCAGGTCAGCTGTGGGGATGGCAGCCCCCAGGGACTGGACAAGGCCAATCACAGCCAAGGTCGACTTCTCAAGCTGAGGGGGGAAGATGCCTTTGTACAAGGTGACCTCGTTGTTCCTGCTTTTGATGATGGAGTCATCAAGGAAGGGGTAGGCATAACCATAGCCTGTGGCGAAGATGACGGAGTCGATGGCCTCAAACACCGTCCCATCCTCAAACACGGCTGAGGTCTCTGTGAACTTCTTCACCCCAGGCTTTATGGACACGGTGCCACACAGGATGCGGGATGGGAGCTCATCATTGAACACTGGCTCTTTCCTCAGGGGACTGCAGAAACGAGAGGCAAACAGCCTTGCTGTGAAACACCTCCTTTCCAAGCAACAGCTGAAGTCATGTTTAAAGCATGTATGTCTGCACTAAGGAAAGAAAACATAAAGAAAGTGTGTGATGGTCCAGTCACTAGCTTTATGATTAGTGGTTGATTAGTGATTTTGTGAATAGTTACCTGTTACTATTTAATAAAGCCACTGTGACATTTTTAAATGAATAAATTCATGTTTATAAGGCATGAAAAATTCCTTATAACCAGTAGAAAAGAGATCTCATATGCATTCCTTTGACCCATTTTTATTACAAATTTAACGTGTATTAGATACGCTCAATAACTTCAAGACCATTGCCCGTGAGAGCTATGATTCTTAGCTCAAGCTAGCCACCTAGAGAACTGTTTTTAAATGTTGGAGAGTGATATTGGCCAAATTCTAGTGTTATATTGTGTGCATGTATGAATACGTCACAATTAATCCCATCAATACGTGCAACTATAATGCACCAATAAAAAATGTGGAAAAAATGTTAAAAAATACCTCATTTCCAAGAAATATCTGCAGCTGCTTACAGAACTGTTACCAAATTGGATCCGCTAACCATTAGCATGAAGGTCACAGAAGTCTCTTGGAAAATTCCTTTCCTACATCTGTGACAATTCTTAAGATGTTGTTGGAGCTTCCTTTTTTGACCCTTGAAACTTGAGTCTTCTCTTACGGGTGCTTTTACGACTTGGCGATTCATCAGATAGATAGAATAAAACCACTTCTAGACATAATAAAGTGCTTAAGAGTGTAGACACTGAAGCCACAAGGCCCAAGTGCGTGACAGCTCCGACTCTTTCTGGCTGTTGCTTCTCTTTGTTTCCTTATGTGTACAAAGGGGAGAATCCTAGTATCTTCTTCATAGGGTTCTTGTGAGAACTAAATGAACAATTATCTAGAGAGCACTTTGAACTATACCCGGCACATGCCAGCACAATTACTGTAAGTGAATTATCATTCCAATTTTAAGGTCGTGTGTAGGGAAGATTTTAAAGATTCGTAGTGTTTTATTGCCATGTTTGGTTTTCTTCCATCAGCTCTGGTCACAAAATAAAAAATAGCAACTTAGATACTGTGCTTTGGTTGCCAAAATTCTAGGAATGATATTTTTTATGACAACATATTTCATGTTGACTTAAGTTTCCTTCAGGGATTGTGGAATTTCCTCTAAGTATCTCATATACCAAGAAACTGTTTAAATGTTAAAATTTATCTTTATGTATTTCCACAGTTTTCCACCTCTGTAATTCTGTAACCTCTTTTTTTGCCTTACACACAAAAAAAGAAAAAAGAAAAAAAGAAAGGAGGTCACAGCAAAGCCTGTTTTTGATTCTGTTCTCCTTCACCTCAAGCAAAGGCGGAGTGATAAGGGTACCCGAACATTTTCTGGGAGGGAGCTTTGTTCTCAGAATGAATGGATTCCCAAAACTGAGTATTAACTGTCTAAATGGAGAAGCCAAAATATAGTTTGCAATTACTTTTACAGGACAAAATATATTAACCGGCTCAAGCTTTGGAATGCCTTTTGTGTTAAACATATCTATTTTAAAGGTGTAAAGTCAACATTAATTTTTCATGAGGGATATAGCAGTCAGTGAGACTGGGTAGGATAAATGCTTTGGATCAGGGTTTCATTCCTAAACCTGTTGCTTGATTTACAGTTCCTCCTCATTTTTCCTTAACTGGTGTCTCTACACGCAGTGGAACTTTTTGGCCCACATGGCCAGCAGGTGAAATGTCTTAGTGAAGCCTTTCTTTTCTTACCCACTTAAAAGTTCCCCCACCCCATACTGATCTTTCTAATCAGAACGCCTTCTTCATTAGTAAGTATCGAGCTTTTTCTCCAGAAGAAGTAAATAAATGAACAACTTAGTAATTTTACAGGTCACATAGGCACTATGGACCTTCATTGCTTTATAGGTGCCCTGTCTCCTGACTGCCTCGCAAAACTGTGCAGTTGCCAGGGGTGGAGGAAGCATCCACTTTTGCTCTGAGATTTCCTACTGGTAGAGACACTATTCTGTTAAATGTGCCTTAGAAGCACATCAGAATCCTTGAGGCTAAAAGCCAATATTTGTAATGCTCTATGGCTTACAAAATCATTTTTATCTTTCTTATCCTATGGAACATGACAAGAGTCTTGGGAAGCAGATGTTATTGATAACCTCATTCACCGATAAGCATGGACAAGATAGTCTTAAAAAATGTTTGTTCTGCCCTCCACGCCCTATGCTATGGCTTGTAGCTACTCTGAATCCTGCTCTTCAGGATGACTTAGCTGCCTGGTCCACGCCCATTCGGATTCATCTGCATACATTTCTCCCAACTGGTCTCAACAAGGTTTCCAACCCATAATGATCATCCAGTCTTTTGTGTCATCTGTGCAGTTTTTAATTTAATCCCACCCGACTCAATGAGACAATGACAGTGGGGTCGAGAGAGAAAGAATTTGCTTGAACTAGTGCCCTGCTTTTTGAGAGATAAAATATATACTATTTGTAGTACCGATTTAAAGGCACCAGGCCATAGTTCTCATGCTTAAACCACGTGTTCATCTTCTTGACATATAACCAGTCAGAGACAAATGATGGAAGGATATTCCGGAGAAAGGAGGCAAAGCGGGTAACATACACCATGTCCCAAGGGTAGCCGTCATCCCAAACCCGGCCCATGACCCAGGAACCACTTCTGGTGCTGATGATGACCTGGAAGGGAAAGGCAACACAGACTGCAGCATCACTTTGTAAGAAATAAGCAAATATGACTGAATTTCTCTGGACACTTCTACATATTTCCCTCAATATTTAGATAGGAACACCTTCTCTTATGGTTTAGAAATCAGGTCTCTCCCCAAGCTCATGTGGGAGATAATGCAAGAAATTTCAGAGGTGAAACGTTCAGGTTATGAGAGCCTTAATCTAACCAGTGCATAAATCCAGGGGTAGGGATTGACTGGATGGTAACTCAGCAGGTAGGAGGTGGCTGGTGGAGGGGGGTCATGGGGGCGTGCCCTTGGGGTTGATATTTTGCTTGTGGTGAGGGGAGCTCTCTCTGCTTCCTGGTTGTCATATCCTGAGCTGCTTTCCTCCGCCACACCATGATGTTGTACCTCACCTCAGGCCAAGAGCGCCAGAATTGGCTCCGTATGGACTGAGGCCTCTGAAGCCATGAGCACCAAGTAAACTTGTCCTCCTCTAAAATTGTTCTGGTCAGGTCTTCTGGTCACAGAAGAAAACCACAAACAACAAACAAACAAAAATACCCAAACCAAACCAAACCAAAATAAAACTGACTAAAACCTCTCAAAGGCGAGGGTCTGGATGAAAAAGTCCATAATTGAAAGTAGGTGGAGGCAGGATCCCTTCTCCCTCCCCCGAGGGCTGGTGACAGTGTTGACAGGATGAGAACCTGCCTTAAGAAGTATTCAGCTGGGCACGTTTACTCTAACCTACTCATAGACCAAGACGGGGGTCTGGGAGCCCTAGGAGGGTGGGTGGTAGAAGGAGGCGGGCTGAAGGGAAAGGTGCAGCTGAATCTCTACATGAAACGAGGCCACGGAGACACCACGGAGTAATTCTGTTCTCTGTGCCCGGTGTCCTTCCCTTGTGTCCTTCCCCAGTCCTCCCCGTGCACCTGCCCCAGGAGTCCTGGGCTTTCCAAACAAAGGCGAGTCTGGCCTCTGGTCTGTTCTAGCCTCCCTGTGACAACTTGAGGGGATGTTTAGCTTTAAAACACTTTAGATTTTTATTTACATCCATTTATGAGTTTATGTATTGAGTACTTGTCTCCTTAAAAATACACTGGGTTTCTTCAGGGCCAGGTCAAGCGTGGGTCAGCTGGTCCCGTCCAGCTCGGCCTGGGGGTAGGTGCCTTTCATGGTGCGGCTGTGGCCACACTCGTCCCACTGGGAGACTAACACTGCCTTTCATGATGGTCCACGCATGTCTCGTGCCCTGTCCACCCCTCTCCTGGCCTTGAAGTCAGGAACTGCTCTAACTATGCCTGTCTTTTTAGCATAACAGAGTTTGGACCCAATATTTACTGAACACTGGCTGTCGAAGGAATATGCTGTCCCCAATACCAAACCATGTGCCTGTTCCAGAACTTCAGAACAGACGCAGTACCTGTCTCATGGTAAGTGCTGGGAAATAGTGTGACACAAATACAGATAGGGCCTGATTAGGAACCGATTGACGGGGAGGCTATCAGAACATAAAATTAACACAAAAACCTACATAGACACACTTACTCATGTAATTATGCCTGGACACTCACCTCAGGTCTCAACAGAAGGAACTTTCTTCCAGGCCTGGGCCACATTACCTTTCTGCACATGCAGATGTGTGTCAGGGCCTCCTTGACTTAAAGGGCACATCAGCAGGTGGTATGACATGGCGGACACCATCGTCAGGGCCCAGGCTGTTGATTTAGTGTGTGTTCTTCCCCAAAGCCATTAGGTCACGTACCTGTGCAGCCAGACGACTGAGCTCAACAGCAATGTCGGATCCCGAGTTCCCCAGGCCAATCACAAGGACCCTCTTCCCCCTGAAGGCTTCTGGGCCCTTGTAATCACGGCTGTGGAGGTAGTTGCCTTGTAATTGCTCTAGGCCTAGGCGCAACGGGGAGGGGTCTGAGTGATTTTTGGAAATTGTGAAGACTCAATTTTTTACTATTTTTTAAAAGCCTATTATCAGCCTTAGTTTTAAAAATTCCCTAACTGATGTGCCTTCCCCATTTAGTTCTTGACACTAAGCCCACAAATAATTACCTCTGGTGTCTTAACATCTCAAGGTGTTAGAATTTCTGTTTGGACAATCATATAATAGTAGTTAATGCGTATGCAGTGCTTATTGTGGGCTGGATCCTCTGCTAAGTGCTTGTCATGTTTTTAACAATCGACTCTGGATAACAGCCCTGAATGGTCAGCATTGATATCTCTATTTTAAGAGGTGAAGAAATTGGGACAAAGAGCTTCAGTGGTCAGGCGCTGGAGGAATAGGAAGTGAAGCCCAGGAGTTCTGACCTCACACAACTAACTGCTGCATCTACTGCCCACTAACATCCACAGTTGGGTCTTCCATTCTTCATGAACTTTCACTCTTTTTTGTCCCGTGGATCTCATGCTGGAAATGGGACTCTGTCTTTGAGGGCACTGTGTTCCTTTTGCAGAGAAGGAAAGAAGAGTAGTAGAGGGGGCAGAGAGGCTGTGACATTTGCCACTTTGGGACAGCCCTGGAGTGTGCCTCCATACACACCCCACAAGCACACACACACTCCCAAACCACTGGGATTACAAAAATCAATTTGCAAATTGTGGAGGAAGATGAATTTAGAGTCTTAGGGTTTTTCCTATAAATAAGAAAATGTGCCTTTCTTTAAATTATTTGCTAGCTGGACTCTACTTTTTTGAATGCGCTCCACTCAGAGACCCCCTGTGTCATCAGAACTTCTATTGAGTCGTCACTGTTCTGTGAAATAAGAGCTCGTGTCTGTCGGACCTCTGACTTGAACACCTTTGACTCTTCTAACCCAGGGGTTTATGTTTAGCCTATCATCAGACTGAAACGGTTTTCCTTCTGAAACCTCTGGTAACTTAAGAACAATTAGGTCCCATCTATTGAAAGATCTGTTGTCAACCCTGGTGTTTGCATATGAGCCCCAGATTGTTATATATTTTTTCATACTTACCAGGAAAAGAATCCGTTGGCAGATTGGGGTACACGTGATGTCCTGAGCAAATCATCACAGCGTCAAAAACAGTGGATTCCTGCTTCCCGTCCTTCTCAGTAACCACCGTCCATTGGCCAGTGACTAGGAAGCCAGGACATTTCTTGACACTGGTAACCAGAGTCTTAAAGAAAACCAGAAACGTTCCTTTTATTTATAATTTTTATGTTTTTTTTTTCTTTCTTTCTTGCAGTATTTTTTGTGGAAGAAATCATTGTTGTGAGCTTTCCTGGCCATTGGGAAATGTATGGAAAGATTAAAATAGGAGTCAAGGCAAATCTTCAGTGAGTCTTCAAATTGCATAAGGAACATCACCCCTGGTATTTCTGTCTTTCTGACATCTCATTAGTTGATTGGGGGTAAATGACATCGAGCCTTTTGTGACTGGTGCCTTGGAACAATCCAGGCCATGCTCACTGCCTCCCCTTGACATGGCTTCCTGCCCTCCCTGGCTGGCATCTGTGAGGTACAGATGGTGTGTCCCCGTGGACGCAGAGGCTCTCCCTTGGAAATGTGAGCAACTCCCACGGGCTGAGCTCACGTGCATCACCGTGGACTCCTTCCTGCCATCCCGGAGGGCTACTGCCGTGTTTTTATGATGATCTACTTACGTTTTCTCCCAAACTGGTTTCCATGTTTGTATTTCTTTGAAGATGACATGAACCTACCAGCCACCTGGCTTTACCCACAGCTTGTTCTGCGTGGTATTTCTTCATTCTCCTCTGAAGCCAAACAAACCCTTATCTCAAATCTCACTCTTGTTCTCTTGGTTTTCCTGACTCTAACGTGGCCTTGGGTCCAGTTCTGATAACCCCGTGCACAGGTTGCTGCGAGGGTCTCTAAGGAGCCTGTCTTCCGTCCTCTGATGGCCACGGGCCTGCTCATCACATGGTCTTTCTAAAGATCACATTGATTCTTTCTCCTGCTCAAAATTATTTCAGTTACTCCACAGTATCTAGGATCCATTTTACACATCTAGTGCCATAATTAAAAGTCCACATGATTTTGTTCCAATTTACTTTTTAGTCTTATTTTCCTATAGTCCCACAGTGGGCTTCCCCACTATCTAATCCCCTCCTCCCTTTCTAACTGAACCCTGATTTTGTTTGGAGTGACCAAATAACCAGCAAAGGGATATACTTCTCAGGCTCTGAAATGTAAGCAGACAGCGCTGGATAGGCTCTCCAGGGGAGTCTGTGAAGGGCGCTGATTCAGACAGAGAACATTCTTTTGCCCCTCATCCCCTCCTCTTTTTCCTTGCCTAGAAGGTGGTTGTGATGACTTTAGCTTCAGCAGCTGTTTTGGATGGTGAGGCAACCTTGATGATATAACTTCATGCTAAAATGGTAAAGACCTTGATGGCTGTGGTGCCATCACCCCTCTTGGGATGGGCCCAACCCAGGTTTGATTTACATGGCTGCACAGTCACCCTCATTGTTTTTAAAGCCACGGAACATGCAGGTTTACTGATGTATGTGGCTAAACCTCTCCTAACTGATATGATCTCCCTCTTGGCCAACTTGGTTTGCTCACTATTCTCTATATAAGTGGGTCACGTTTCCCCTCCATAATTTTAGTCATGTCACTCACTTACCCAACACCTACCAACTCAAATTTTATTTTATTTTTTAGAAAAGTTCCTTCCTCAAAGGGTATCTTTCTTATTTTTTGGTACTTGGGGTTGAACCCAGAAGTGCTTTACCACTGAGCCACATTCCCAGTAAACTTTTTATTATTTTTTATTTTGAGGCAGGGTCTCACTAAATTGCTTAGGGCCTTGCTTAGTTGCTGGGGCTGGCCTTGAACTTGTGATCCTCTTGCCTCAGCCTCCCCTGTCACTGGGATTACAGGTGGGCGCCACCACGCCCAGCCCCAAAGTACACTCTTGCTTTATGATCTCCATAGTGTTATTTTCTTTATGAACTATAGACAGCTTTTTAAACTTTCCTCTTTTGATTTAAATTGTCACTTAAATCTTATGTTGTCACTTACTCTAAATGTTCACATTTACGTATTTGTTTTGATATGTGTTTATTGAGGGCTGAGTCTCTGGCTGTTCTTTTGGACACACAACATACAGCACAGTGCAGAGCCCACGTTGGGAACTTCATTAATGTCTAAAGTGAGGCACCTCGTGCATTTGGAATATCATAAATAAGTGAAATGAATGAGTGCAATGAGTAAATGAGTGGAGTGAAATGACAACTAGAAAGTTTTATTTTAGCTGTGTGTTTGGAACTACTCCAGGTAAATTCTTATGTAAATAGGACCCCAACCCATAATTTTGCTGATTATTTTGCCCATTCTCTGTGTGTGCACTGAACAGTTGAGGCCAAGGGTTTCAAATAAGCATAAAACATCCTCATCACAGAAACAGCACTTCGTGTCATAGCCTTTATGACCCTTCAAGGAGAAATGCAGTGAGCCAGGTGGATGAAGGGTGGGCCGTGACTCTGTCGGTCCCTAAGTTGTACCTGTTCAAAGTGTCAGAATTTTTAGCCCAAGCCACGCTCCCCTGAGGCACAGCTCATTGACAATGAACCCACAGAATTTGAAATACCGGCTAGAGAAGTTTGGGTTATTTCCCAAACATCAGAGCCTGCGGGTGGGAAGGGCAGTCTTATGGGATCTCAGCCTCCGGCATTTTCTAAGGTGTTTTGGAAGCTCTAGGAGACCAGTGGGGAATGAGCCTGGGAGCAAAAATCCCAGTGAGTATTTTATCATCTGAACCAACAACGGGTTGGAGAGGTTTGGGAGCACTCAGCTCTGCTTTCCACGGCAGGTGCCCCCTTCTCCAGCCTGTACCCCACTTGAACAGCAGCCGTGCGAGTCCCAAGGACCCACCTCAAACCGTATGTGTCCTAGGAGGCTCTTGGTGTGAGCGAAGGCCCGGAGGTACTCCTGGAGCTTGCTGTGGTGCAGGTAGTTGGGGTAGTCGTCGGGGTACGGGAAGTCTGGGAAGCACATCATTTCTTTGGAAGAGTTGGTGAATACGGACCGGTAAATGCTGGCTCTGCCTTCCTCTGCGTGCTCCTAGGAACAGCAACAAGGCTTCAAGAGATGGCCAAGGAGGGTGTTCCCCTGAGAATATTCCACTCTTATTTGAGTACAGCCTTTTGAATATTAAAAAAAAAAAAAAAAAAAGCAACAGTTAAAAGTTCTCTGTAAGACCTGGAGTGGAAGCCTGCACACAGAGCGTGGCACAGAACCCGGCCATCTTCCACGTTAACCTTCCTATCCCGATTGCCCTAAGGTCAGCTCTGCTCTTGGAGTCCCTTAGCCTCTTCCTCTTCTGATCTTGCACCACCATGTTCTAATCTCAGGCTTATGTTAAGAAACAACATCAAAACGATCAAACATCAAAACATCAACAAGAGGCTGTGGCTCTTGGCCTGTTTGGTCGCTGCACGAACACCCAGCTCGTACTTCCCTGGCCCCAGAACCCCATACTGAGGTGGCTCGTCAGCTCTGATGTGATGGGTCCCTGGGAGGACTGGCGCCTCAGAACAGGTTCCTGGTTGCGCCAACAGAGTCTCAGATCTGGCAGGGCCTGGGGGGAGTGCGTCTAAGGCGTTCCAGGAACAGCTCCTGTTGCTGGCCCAGGAAGCGCAGTCTGAGAACCCCACAGTCAGTGGACTCTGTCCTGGAAGACGTCTTGAACTCACCAGTTGTTGGTGTTCCCTCTTCCCCAAAGGAAGCCAGAGGCCTTAGAACTCATGTTAAATCTTGGTCCTTCATTTTAAAGCCATTGTGTCATTGAAATGTGGCTTCATGTTGAGAGACAGTCTAAAGCTCAACTGGAAATAAACATTTCCTCTCTGTGGCAAGGACAGGATGGAAGTGTACTGCCCTGAGAACCCATCAGGAGGCTGGCAGCCTCCAAGGCTCGCGGAACTCTTGTGCAATGGAGGAGGGGGGACTTCCCCCCGTGGTCTGTCTTCTCCCACCCCAGCTAACTAACCCCTGGGAGAGGAGACACACTGCTGGAAGAGGGGAGAGGCGGGTGTCTCTGGGGGCCGGGGGCTGCCTGTGTTTCTTCTCAAGTTGAAAACACAAGCTTCCTGCACTGTGGTTGCTGTGTGTCTCAGACCTTCTAACCTCGGGATTTTCACCTTTTTCGTCTCACTTTGAAATTTTGTAGAGTTGGGAAAAAGGCACAAAGGCTCCTGGCCCAGGGCTCGGGTCTGAGTGCGTCCTGTTTGCTCTCAGATTGTGTCTTCCGCCCTTGGCTGGGAGAAGAGGGGAGGATGAGGCTCCTCAGATGCCCCCGGACAGGCAGAAGGGCGGAGCCCTGGGGACTACAGGACTCTGCTCTGGGAAACAGAGGTGAAAAGTCTGGGATTATTTTCATCTTGAATGACTCTCTGTTCCTATCCCTTGACCCCAGCCAATCTTAACACAGAGAAAAAAACATTTGGAATTTACCCTCAAAGACTGTTCTTCAAACAGAGGAAAAGAAAACATGTTATATAACCACAATGCTCCAGGGCCCGCGTCTCGTTATTTGAACACGTGGAGAGGCCTGAGCCAGTGGGCAGGCACAGGCTGCCTCTGCCTCTGCCGGGACACCTTGTCCTGGACCAGAGGTCCACGCCGCTGCTGGGACCTTATCACTGCTGGCCTCGGAATCTGTGTTCCTCCCCCCTCTTCTCTAGGACATAAGTACTCAGGGCAAGGTCAGGGGCTGACTCTCCAGCACTCTGGCCTGCTTTTCCCCCATACTCCATCTCTGTCCACCTGTCCTGCCTCCTTGCGCTTGCTTCCCTCTCCTCTCACCAGTGACTGAGTCTCCTCCACCTCCACCTGCTGCCTTTATGCTGTACCCAGGTCTTCACTTCTGCTATTTTAACCCTAGTTTTCTCTCTACTTTTATGATACAGGTTCCCTGGTGCAGCGATAGCCTGACCACACCCTGCGCGTAGTGTACTTAGCATGCATTGGTTGAGTGGATAAATTAATTAGTGGGAAAAAAATGTCCACACAGTCCAGTTCTATTGTTTTTCTTTTTGCGATCAAAATGACACTAATCTATTGCACATTGAACAATGTCTTATTGCAGTAACGATAAAACCTTTTGAGGTCCTGAGGCCCTGTATGGGGTGTCTGAAACGTAAAACTTTCTCACATTCAGGTTGCTAGTGTTTAAATCCCACGTGGTTTCCATTTCTCAGAAAAGCACCTAGTGAAAAGTTCTGAGTTATCAGATTTCTGTCTTTCCACACACCTTGTGTGAGGTTTGCAGGATAAAAGCTTATATAACACATTAAAAAAAAATTCCCTGTTGAATCAGATGTTGTGCCAACACAACTTTCCTTAGAAAAGAAAGAAGGGATGGGGTGCGTTGAGGAGGCTAAAGTTTCAGGTATTTGGACACGTTCACATCCCCACTGGGCCTCTGAGTAGGATTTTGCATTTACAGTGGGTCACACGAGTCTGATTCTGCATCTTACTGATGTCACTTACTGCTCCCATAAACTTCCTGATCTGGTGGCAGCAGTAACATGTGGGTTCTTCCCTGGATGCAGGAGTTTACGCCTTCTCTGTGCCTTTCAGGGGCTGTTGATGCCCTGGGGTACTGGGGCTGGCTCACCTGATGACTGTCTCTGGAATCCCATCTCACAGTGGTCCTTTACTTCCTGTGCCTGAGGACATCCTTCAAGGCTCAGGAATTGGCTTTGGACCCACTAAGATTTCCCTAGTCCACTTCTAAAATCTCAAGGCCTTTGCCCGTTGACAGTTATTATAAAGTTCAATCATCTTTTACTTGAAATTCTTAGGGCCAAATCTATTTTGAAATGTGTACATTTTGGGATTTTGCCCCATAACACTCCTGGTGAAATCCTGGGTTTCAACCTGTAATTTAATGTGTTAAAATGTCTGCCATATCACACAAAGTGAGCCTTAGTCTCAGGTCAATTCAACTTGTGTATTTGGATCTAATGACTTTATATATATATTAGTTGTAGTTGGACACAATACCTTTATTTTATTTACTTATTTTTATGTGGTGCTTACACATGCTAGGCGAGCGCTCTATCCCTGAGCCACAACCCCAGCCCTGGACCTAATGACTTTCAATAAATGTTTTGCCAGTTAAATGAGTTTTGCCCACTGGCTTCCAAAAAACTGTGGCCTTATATTATGGCTTGCTTCCTCCAGTGGATGGGACCGTTTTAGTAGAGGGGTCATGCCACATATTTACATCTCATTCCTGGCGCAAACCCTGCCAGAAGAGAGGCTCCTTCAGCATTTAGATGTTATTGAAGAGATGGTAGAGAGCCACTTCATGATTTAGTTTAAGAAAATTAAGCAAATGCAAATGTGAGAGAATGGGATTTTTGAAAAAAAAATTAACTCTTGATTATTCTGTAATGGAAAACAAAATTAGGGACCTTGTATAATAGGAACAAAGATGTAAAGCAACAATAAATAAATAAATAAAGGCAAACGCCACACACCTTTTGAGATGAATACAAACGTGTTTTGAATTAGCACTGATCAATTCTATCCAAGGAGTCCATTGATGCAGGTTGGACAATAACTAACAATGGAAGATGGTTATGGGACCAAGGATGTGGGTTTAATGTCTTCAAGCCAAACACAAACCTTTCACATCCAGTCACAATGGGAGAGTCAGGACACAAAGGCTAGAAGCCTCTCCAAACCTGGCTTTTGAAATCTATGTCATTTCTATAAATGATCAAATAGCAAAGACCACCATTTTTCTCTCTGGGTTTGGAATCAGTAGATAACCAATAGCCACTTACATAATCAGCATTTATAATCACTTGTATCTCATCAGAGATGTAAATTAATCATAGACTCATATTCTGTTAGAAATGGGAAGCTCATTAGAGGGAACCTATCTTCCAACTTCTTTTTTTAACAAATGAGTATTCAAGGTCCAGAAAGGAAAAAAACAACTTGCCTAGGAAAACCTAAGAGCTGAGACTAGAACTCACGCCTTCTGGTCTTAGTTCAGATTTGTTTTTCTTTTTTTACCTTATTCTTGACCTTTAAGAGCAGTGATTGACAGAAGCCTTTCAGCGACCTGGGAAGGAGGTAGCGTGTTTTTATCTCATTGCTGGCACCAGACCCTCTGTCTCCAGTCATAAGTCCTGCTGCTTTGAAGTAGTTTTGGGTGGTCAGATGTTAGTGTGACCGGAGAGGTAAGATTTTTACTTTCCAGATCGGGAGCTTCTGTGGTCTGCTGTCTGGCTCTGAATTAGAACTAATCAGATTTGTTCTGCGCTGGGAACCCGTCTCCTTCCTCTGGTGTCCCAGAGATGTGCCACTCACCGAGAACTTCCACAGCCCTCCCATGTCATCGCTCCTCTCAAAGCAGGTGGGCTCCAGCCCCTCCTCCAGACAGCACCGAATGGCGGCCAAGCCACTAACGCCAGCTCCAATGATGGCCACCCTCTTGGCCATGGTCGCCTGTAGCAGAGTCTGGAAAGGACTTCTTCAGAAGAGCGTGGGTTGACAGGGTTTCTCAGTGAAAAGGTTTGCGTGTCAGGATCCTCACCTTAGCACAAGAAGGCACAGAGGCACGTTTACAGTTGATGCTCATTATTTGTCCCATTTTACTATAATAAGATATGAAATTTGGCATCTCCTGATTATTCAGTATGCCAAAAATACAGCCGTCAGTGAATGCTTCGCAGGAAGATCACCAATCCTGTGCTCTCAATTGCAAAGGAAGCTTTGATACCTTGAATTCAAAATTACTTCTTCAAGGTTTAGAGCTAACAAATGAAGGGGTCAGAACTAGGTGTGAACCTGCACAAAATCCTCTATGCCAGATCCCCTCCCGCACAATGAGTGCCTGACTGAAAGAGGCCTCACCTCCTGATCAGCCTCCTTCCCTCCCGGAGGACCAGCGGTTGTCTAGATGTGGAAGGGATGGCTTTTAACAATGTCTTTTGATGGAAAAACTGAGAAAAGGGGAGGAGTTATTGCTCTTAAAGTAAAAATTCCTCTTTCTTTGTATTCTTCATGGTGTGGAGTCCTGGTGAGATCTGGTGGAGAAGGACTGAGCACGGCAGGAATGAGAGGAGAACGGGGAGGGGAGGGGAGCAAAGAAGAAAAGGCTGGGGGAGGGCTGAGCGAGGCCCCTAGTCCTGGTTCCAAAGGGCCAAACAGTGACTAATGTGCTCCCCGGAGCTGTAAGGTAAATCCCTAGGAGATTAAGGGAACAATGGCTATTATTTATTTTTGCTTTGAAACTACAGTATGTATAAACAGACTCGATGCACCTGGGCTAGTTTTGTTGCACCAACGGGGGCTCAGATTTCTGGAAACATAGGAAGGTCTGAATGTGAGGAGCCGAGCTAACCCTTGTAGGTGATGAGTTTGTAAAACTGGAGATGCAAAGGACAGAATTGCAGAGCCACTGAATCTCATCTCTGGCTGCCACCCCTTTCCATCCCTGCCGTCCCCCCTCATCTTCCTCCCCACCTGCCTCCCTTCCGCCATTCCTTCAACTTTGGCAAGTGCCTACCACATGTCAAGCATTTCAACAGGGTCTTAGGGGCTCAGGGGCCAGCAGACGGAGTTTCCACCTGGAACATTCCAAGAGACAGAGAAGGGACGTGTGACAGCGAGCTGGGTTCGGTGCACCCAGTACTCAGGAAGGAGCATCTAAATCTGCCTGGGAGAAGAATAAGAACTAATGACTTTAAGAGAAAGTGAGAAGAGGCTGAGGGTCAAGGGAAGGATAAATCTTTGCCAGCCAGAGAAGGGGCAAGGAGCGTGCAGCAAGCAAAGAGAAAAGTGTGCCAACATACAAACGAGCAAGGGGGATGTGACCTGGAGTGAGTGAGGTGCAGCTGGCCCGGGATTGCTGGACTACAGGGAACAGGAATAGCAGAAGATGAGGGGGTCACAGGTTGTGGAAGACACCGCAGCACCTCACTCAAGGGTTTGGACACCATTTTCTAGGTTTTGGGAAATTTTGAACATGGAAGTGATGAGATCAGACAAGACCAGATTTGGAGGCTGGCCAGGACGGGGTTGCAACAACACAGGCCAGAGAGGGCAGGGCAATGGCAGAACACTGGGTAGGAGAGGATGCAGGGCACTAGGAGCAGAAACCAGGGGCCTGCCACAGGACAGGTGAGGTCACACTGGAATCACATCCAGCAGGCAGGGCACTATTGGGGTCACTGCAGATGCCTCCACCTCAGGAAGTAGGCCGTGAGGCTCACTGAGTAAACTTGGCTGGTGAACCGTGCTTGCCCATTCAGGGGCAAGAAAACTCAGCCTTTGCTTCCCTTTGCTCCAGCCCAGGTGTCTGCCCAAGTTGCCTGCAAGCTCTACCTGCAAAGCAGTCTTTGAAGAGCAGTTTTAAACTTTCTAAGTCCTTGCAGTATAGGAAGGAGCCAGAGCAGGGTAATTAATTTTTCCTAATAATTCAGTTTCTACCAGACCTCCTTCTTCTGACCTCCCAAATTTTCTAATCAGTTTCACAGCATCCTATGCTGTTGTTTAACTCTGTCACATCTCAACAATGAGGCCCTGAGCTTCTTCAACCCAAAGACAAGCCTTACTCATTTCTTATTCCTCTGCCTGGGACCCAGCTAAGCTCATAGCAGGCATTCAACAAGTATGCTCTCAGTGAATGGCTGACCGGCAACTTAGAGAGTGCGGTGTGCTTTGAAATTGTGGAGCTCCATCTGGTCATCGGAATAGGGAAGGGATTTAAGAAGGCTGTCCCTCCTCTGGATACTGATGAAGAGTTCAGTATGGGAGATGAGATAAGAGCCTGCTCAGTCTCTTGAGTCCTCTGCAGACCTCAGCTCTTCGGTGGTCTGCGCTGTGGCTGTCACCCAGAGCAGGGCGGTTTGAACAGGCTGCCTGGTACCTGGCTTCCTGGGGCAGCAGACTAGGGTTTGGAGGCCTAATGGCTTTCAAGTTGAGGGAAGCCATGGTGTTTGCCGGACAGGCTGATTATTTTAGGATTTGTGAGGGTTTGGGGAGATTTTCCAGATGATTTTACGTTTGTAATTCCCATTTTTGTATTTTTCTGGACTTAAGGGAGTCTTAGGGGATCCACAAGCACAGCCAGAGGCCTTGACAGATTGTAATTTGCAAATTCTTAAGCTTCAATCCATCACATCTGCTCCGAGGCCCATTCTTCCTACAGAGATAACCCTCCCCCGAGCCAGTCCTAGCCAGTTCTGTCTCATCCCACGGGTAGAAGGAGGGAGGCAGAGAGGAAAACTCAGCATTCTCTTTCCTGAAAGTTTCCCAAATGCAGGGTTATGGTTCATCACCTTTTAGTGACCCCTCGGGCTAGCCAGGAGGAAGTCCTGGACCAAGTGGAGGGAGGCTGGTTGATGGGCAGGCAGAGGGCAGAGCAGCGGACGTTCTTCCTTGTCTCCCGCCCCGCCTTCTTGCTGCCACCCCTGCCCTGCAAATGTACAGGCTCAGGCCTGTTCTTTCTGTGGGCTCTTTGCTTCAGGCCGTGTTTCCTTCTTCCTGGGGACTATCCTTCCAAAGCTGGACTCGCCAAGGGCTTCAGGAAGTGTTTCCTAGGGCACACAGTGCTCTGTGCTCCTCCTGGGGTCCCCTGCTGCCCTCCCACTGCTGGCTGACCCAGCCTCTCCTTTCCTCCATGCACCCCTGTCTGGGAACCCGCACTCAACCACGTCCCTTCCCTCTCCCTGCGGGGGGTCATGCTCCCTGCTCACTCAGGCCTCTGGAACTGTGGGTGGGGGTTCTCCCACCTTCATTTTGTCTGTGCAGGTCTGTGCATGTGTCAGGACCCTGACCAAACCTCCTTCTCCACTGGAAGCCTTCCTAGCACTTCCGTGCATTGGCCAAGTTTCCTCAGGTCCGATGCTGCATCCCTCACCACCTGATGTCGCTGGCTTCCGGGAACTCTCTGAATTGTCTCACAAGCGTTCATTATTGTCCTGTGGACAGATTCACCTCTTGCTGTCAGGACTGTGGATTCTGATTTTTGTCACCTCCCTTGACACCCAGTGGGTGCTCTGTGAGTAGGTGTGGATTTAACTTGACAACACTTTTAAAGCTCTCCTCTTTCCTGTGAAGATTATTTGCATCACTGCTGCATAGATGGGTGCAAAAATTTTTATTTTATTGTTTATTTTGAGTTTATTTCTTTATCTCCAGCCTCACTGAGGTATAATTAACAAATAAAACTACATGTAAGGCGCCCAGCACCATGTTTTAACATACACATGTATCCCCAAATTGTAGCAAGTTTGTTGGCGTCTCTGTCACTTCACTCAGGCCCCACTGTTCTTTGTGGCCGAGAACACTTTGGACCTACTCTGAACAAATCCCACGTGTACAGCACTGTGTTTTGAGAAGTGTTTATCAGGCCCTTTACCCCTGTTTAAACACCGCGCTGCATGTTACATCTCCAGACTTACTCGTCCTGCGTCACTGAGCTCTTAGGCTTTGACCACCAGCCACCATCCCTCCCAGCCCAAGTCACAGCCACTGCCCATCTACTCACTGGTGCGTGGTATTCACATCTCTATGCCTGTCTGATTTCACTTAGTGCAGCGTCCTTCCGGCTCCCCCTCGTCATTGTGAAAGATGAGATTTGCTTTTCTTGAGGCTGAACGATGTGTGCAGGTGCAGCGCCTTTGCCTGGGCATCTGCCGACAGAGGCCAGGCTGCATCACAGCGTGGTGGACAGTGCCTGCTGGATGCCCCTGTGTGGCCTCTCTTCCGCATACTGCTTTCCTGTCCTTTGGCTATGAACCCAGGAGTGGGACTGCTGGGTCCTAGGGAAGTCCCGTTTTAATTTTTTGGGGAAACCTCACACTGTTTTCCAAAATGGTTGGTTGTACTAATTTACATTTCCACTGAAAATGCACCAAGATTCCCTTTTTCTTACATCCTCTTATCTTTTGTCTTTTGATTATGGCCATTCTAACAGGTGTGAGGTGAGGTCTCATTTTCATTTTGATTTGCATTTCCTTGATAATTAGTGATGTTGAGCGTGTCCTTCTTTCCCCCACTTTTTAAAATCAGTGCGTCATGGTTGTATACAATGGTGGAATCCGTTGTTACGTATTCATACCTGCTCACAATGTCACAATGTCATTTGGCCAGTATCATCCCCACCCCCAGGGCTGCCTCCCTCCCTCCCCTCCTCCCATTCCTTGGTTCTGTTCCTCTATTCATTTTTCTTCTTTTGAGAAGTGTTTATCCAGGCCCTTTACCCATGTTTAAATAAGGTTGTTTGTTTCATTGCTGCTGATTTGTTTGAAGTCCTTACATATTTTATTATTAACCCCTTGTTACGGTGTGGATACGAGGTGTCCCTCAAAAGCTCCTGTGGTAATGCTGGAATATTCAGAGGTGAAATGATCCGATTATGAGAGCTGGAACCTAATCAGGCCATCCTGGTTGGAATGGACTGGCTGGACGGTAACTGTAGGCAGGTGGGCGTGGCTGGGGAGGTGGGTCCCTGGGTGTGCCCCGAAAGGGTTCAACTTCTGTGTGTCAGCTTCTGTGTGGCCCCTTTCTCTCTTCTTTTTCTCTCTCCTCTCTCTCTGTCTCTGTCTCCTCTGTCTCTCTCTCTCTGCTTCCTGGCCACCACGAGGCTAGCCGTTTTCCACTACCATGACCTTCCATTATCGTGCTCCACCTCTCTTGGGCCCAGAGCAGTGGAACTGGGCAACTATGGACTGAATCCTGACATCATGAGCTCAAAACAAACTTTTATTCCTCTAAGTTGACTTTTTTTTTTTAAAATATTTATTTTTTTAATTTTCGGCAGACACAACATCTTTATTTGTATGTGGTGCTGAGGATCCAACCCAGGCCGCACGCATGGCAGGCGAGCGCGCTACCGCTTGAGCCACATCCCCAGCCCTCTAAGTTGACTTTGTCCAACGTTTTGGCCACAGTGACGTCAAGCTGACTAACACAGCCCTTATCCCACGAATGGTTTGCAAATAGTGCCTTCTTCTATGGGTTGTCACTTCACTCTGTTAGTTTTCTCCTTTTCTATGATGAACCTTTTTTAAAAAATTTGATGCTATTTAATTTATCTTTTTTTACTTTCACATCCCTACATTTGACACATATATTTTTATAAAAGACTCATTGACCAGAATAATGTCAAGGTGTCTACTCTTTTTTCCCTTATAGTTTTACAGTTTCAGATCTTAAAGTTTAAGCCTTTAATACACTTTAAGTTGTTTTTTTTTTCTGTATATGCAGGGTCCGGTTTCCTCCCTTGCGTGTGTATGTCCAGCTTCCCAGCGTCCTTGCTCCTTTCCCATGCTTCGTCCCTTGTCTGGTTGTCTCTCTCCTCAGATCTAAAACTTGCTCCATATGTTTAGGTGTTCCAGTGTACGGTGCACATATATTTATCATGTTACACACTCGTGACCAGCCCTCCTCCTTATCACTTCAGAGTGACCTTCTTTATCCCTTGGGATGGTTTTCAACTTTAAGTGAGTTTTTTTTTTTTGCCATAAGTGTAGCCGCTGTGGCTCCTGGGGCTTCCATTGGCTGGAAGGTTTTTCCCATTTTGTCTTTTTCTGCCTCTGAGTGTCCTTAAATCTAAAACGAGTCTCTTATGGACAATACATATTACATACATTTGGATTTTGTTTTTCTTTTTAAAATCTATTCAGTCATTCTTTTTATAAGACAATCCGGGCTGTTGCATCAGGTTATTGTTTATAAGTAGGGATATACCATGGCCATCTATCAACTGTTTTCTGGATTTTTTGTAAGTCCCTTGTTCCTTTATTCTTTTGCTGTCTACCTTTGTGACTTGATAGTTTTAAGTAGTGCTTATGCTTGGTTTCTTTATCTTTTGTGTATTTATTACATTTTTTCTCTTTCTAGCATTTGTGAGGCCTATATAAAACAATAGTCCAGGGTGGACTATTAGCAACTTAACTTTACACACACCTAAAACCTCTACTTTTACCCTCCCTCCTGCATTTCATATTTTGAAGTCACAGTTTACGTATTTTATATTGTGTGTCTCTAAGCAAATTATTGTAACTGTAGTTATTTTTAACAGTTTTTTTCTTAACTTTTGTATACAAGTTTTGTATACAAGCATATATACAAGTTTCTACACACTGCCCTTACAGTATTAGAGTATTTAGAATTTGACTACATATACCGTAACCAGCATATATCATGCACTTATTTAAAATTTTTTTTTAAGTATATATATATATATATATATATATATTTTAGTTGTAGACGGACACAATACCTTTATTTTGTTTATTTATTTTTATGCAGTGCTGAGGATCAAACCCAGTGCCTCACACATGCAAAGCAAGTGCTCTACCACTGAGCCACAGCCCCAGACTCTCATGCTCTCATGTTTTCATGTTAGTAACCAATTTCCTTTCATTTCTTTTGAGGAACTCCCGATAGCATTTATTAAAAGGAGATCCAGTGGTGATCAACTCCCTCTCCTTTTGCTTGGGAAAGTGTTTATCCCTCCTTCATTCGATGGTATGAAAACTATTCTGAAGGTCAGCTTTGCCAGGTTTAGTGTTCTTGGTTGACACTTTTTTTCCCAGTTCTTTGAATATATCATTCCATTCTCACCTGGCCTGCAGAGTTTCTTCTAGGAATGCCACTGACAGTCTCTTAGGGGTTTCCTGGATAAGTCACTATTCTCGTGCTGCCTTTATAATTCTTTATCTTTGACTTTTAGAATTTGATTATAAAGTGTCTTAATGAACCTTCCTTCCTTCCTCCCTTCCTTCCTTCCTTCCTTCCTTCCTTCCTTCCTTCCTTTCTTTTTTTCTTTTTTTTTTAACCAGGGATTAAACCCAGGATGCTTAACCTCTGGGCCACATCCCTGGCCCTTTTAAAATATTTTATTTAGAGACTGGGTCTGCTGAGTTGCTTAGTGCCTCTTTAAGTTGCTGAGGCTGGCTTTGAACTCACAATCCTCCTGCCTCAGCCTCCTGAGCCACTGGGATTACAGGCCTGCACCACCATGTCTGGCTAATGAACATTTCTTTGTTTAATCTATTCTTTCATTCATATTCAGGGATCTACACATTGGTTTCCTTTTCCTGGTTTGCAAAGTTTTCTGTCATCATTTCTTTATGTAAGTTTTCCCCCTCTTTCTGTCCCTCTGCTCCTTAGGGGACTCCCATAATGCCTATGCATTGGTTTGCTTTATGATGTCTCATCAGTCCCATAGACTTTCCTTTACTCTTTTTCATGCATTCTTATTTCTGTTCCTCTGTGTAATTTAAAATGACCTCTTAGACCCCATTGTCTTTTTTGGGGGGCAAGGAGGTTACCAGGGATTGAACTCAGGCACACTCAGCCACTGAGCCCTATTTTGTGTTTTATTTAGAGACATGGTCTCACTGAGTTGCTTAGCTTGCTGTTGCTGAGGTTGGCTTTGAACTCGTGATCCTCCTGCTTCAGCCTCCGGAGCTGCTGGGATGACAGGAGTGCTCCACTGTGCCCAGATCCATTGTCTTTTTGCTGCCTGATTGATTCTGCTGTTGAAGCACTCTATGAAATTTTTCATTTCTGTAAATTTGTGCTCTTCAACTCCAGAATTTCTGTGTGGTTATGCTTTACGGTTTCTAACTCTTTGTTGAACTTCTAATTTTGCTCATGCATTGTTTGTGTATGATCTGTTTTAGCTCACTGAACTTCTTGAGGCCACTCTTGGAGTTCTTTGTCAGGCACACGTAGATCTCCATGTCTTTAGGGTCAATTGCTAGTTCTCCCTTGGTGGATTCGTGTTTTCCAGGTTACTCGTGATTCTGTGGCCTTGTGTTGGTGTCTACACGTTTAAGAAGCAGGCATCTCTTCCAGTCTACCATAGCCTGTGTGGAGATTCTTGGTGTGCTGACTCGGAGTCTACGGCTGGTTTGATGTTTCAGGCCTCAGGAGGGCTGGGCCGGTGCCTAGGTTAGTAGGTGGGAGGCCACCCTGCTGCCTGTGTCTATGGGGACAGGCCTGGGACCTGGGTCTGCTGGGGAGGCCTGAGACTGCATCCATGTGGGCAGGCCCAGTTGCAACATGTCCACAGAGGCCAGCCTTGTTCTGTGGTCTACTATGATGGCCCTGTTGACTGTGTGTGTTGGGACAGGCCAGAAGCCAGCATCCCCAGCAGCCAGCTTAGTACTAGGCCTGAAACCAAGGTCTACAGGGGCAAACCTGTGCTAGGGCCAACCAGAGGCTGGGTCCCTGAGGATGGGCCTGGCTCTGTGCCTGGGGGCAGCGTGGTCCTGGTATCAACAGAGGAGAGCCAGGTGCTTGGGAGCCTGGGCCCGGCTTGGAGCCTGGCCTGTGGGGCCATCCGAGGGGCTGAACCTGGTCTGCAGTAGCCAGCTTGCTTCCTGGAGCCTCAGGCAGGCCTGGCAGCCTGGTCTTTGGGGATCAGCCTGGAGCTTGGGGCCAGGGCTGGCTTGGTACCAGGTGAGCCTGACAATGGGTTTGCCAGAGCAGGCCCAGTGCTGGGCCGGGGCGAAGCTGGGGCTCACTTCCATCCCTCTCCCCACGTAGCGGGCAGCACTCTGCCCTCTGTGCTGCCTGGGATGGAGGGAGGGGCTGTGTGGGTGAGAGAAACCGCCCCTGCCCTCCTCCTCATCCTTCCCCTTTCTGTGCTCCCCAGGCCCTGTAGTCTCTCCCTTGGGTCCCCAGCTCCTGCATTGTGACGTATGGCTGGCCATTCAGGTGCATGTCCCCAGGAGGGAGTCAGCGCTGGAGCTCCTGTTTTTCCATCCAATGGATGTCCTTAAAGACTGTTCTTATTAACCACATCAGCAGGGATTACTCCACAGGGTGTTCTAGGCTCTCTGCTTTCCTGGAATTTGCAAGAGACTCTGTCCTTTCCACGGGGGTGAGGGCCATTGTCTTTTGTTTTGTATATCATACTCTGTGTTTATCTTTCCAGAAGTCTGTGCCAAGCACAATTTTTTTGGTCTTTAGTCCTGGTTGTGAAACTCGTTTTCTGTATTTGTTGCTGTGGGAAACTGGCTTCAGGTTTTGGACGTTAGTCCGTGTGGGGGATTTGGCAGTCACCTTTTGACTTGGTTAAGGGAAGAAGAGGAAGTCAGCAAATTAGGTTCTGGGTGTGAGATTCCTTTAATCACTCCAAGGAAAAGATATTTTCTTCAACAACATACGGTATAACCACAGCATTTTCATATTCACAATCCCCAGAGATCCCTCATCTGACTTCCCTGAACTGCTTTCAATTCAGTTTAATTCATTCACAAACACACTACACACACACACACACACACACACACCCCTGTGTGCACTCATGCGTGTGAGCCCGCATGCACACACATGCGCACACACACACGCACACACACACACACAGAAAGCCTGGTTGTCAGTTCTAGGCACTGGGGACCCAGCAGTGAACAAGGGTAATATAAAGTTGTCATGAAGCCAAAGGAGACAGGGAGAAAAAGGAGCCATTTTGGCAGGTGTCGTGGGTCCGGTAACATGTGGGTGTCAGCATGGGGAAGGTTGAAGTGGAGAGGGAGGTACCCACACAGGCACAGGCGAAAACGTGCTGCAGGAAAAACATGACACCAGAAAGAAACCAGGTTCATGTACGGATTCAAAGGAGAGGGAAACTCATCTAGGGGGATGTTAAGAAAGCCTTTGGGGTGGCATTTGAAATGGGCTTAAAGAATACCTGCTGACAGTCACTTCCTCCCAACCTCGACCCTGTCTTCACAGCTGGGCTGTCTGAGCCGGCCCACGCTCGTCCTTCCTGTCTGAGGACTCTCACAGGCCCAAGAAGAAAGGACTCGCTCCTTCCTTGCTGCTCCCTGATGCTGTCACATGTCGCAGCTTCCCCTGGCCACCCTGCCGTGGGGGTGGTTCTGGTTTACGCAGCTCAGCACCCAGGCCAGTTTCCTCATGCTGCCTCGGAGACACGTGCACCAGCCAGCCCGCACCCCGCTCGGAGCTGGGGTACCAGCCCTACAAGTTCCCTCCCGGCGTGGACGTTCGATGACCCCCACTGGCTCCTGTCCTCTCCTCAGGCCTGGGGCACTGCGTGCTCCTCTTTGCTCTTAGGTTGGCTGATGCCCTGTTGGCACTTTCTGACATTATATTCTTGTTTTATAAAGTGGTGGGGTTCTTCTTCCCTGAAAGGATCTTGACTAATAGAGAAGTTGGTGCCAGGAAACGTCCAAGGAAATGGACACTCAAAAATGAGATTTGGGCATGAGGGCGGGCGTGACCTGGACTGGAACGCAGATGGAGCTCCTGGAGCGCCCCACGCAGCCACCTTTGCCTGACTGTGAGGAAGCACCTGGAGAAGCCAGTCCCCTGAGGGAGTAGGTAGGTGACTGCTGCACTTTCCCGTATGACAGGGGTGGTGGCCATGAGCTCCAGGGCAGAGAGGGCTACTCCTGGTGTACTGAAGCACTAAGGAAAGGCATCATAGGCTCGGGCTCCAGACTCTCAGCTCCGGCCATGCCATAGAGCTGGTGTGCTCATGTGGTGGACCCAGAAGGACCTCATTTCTTGCAGCTTCAGGAACAACTTTGTGAAAAATCAGAACAAATTTTAGTTTTGAAGGTTTCAGAATGGACGTGTAAGTGGATTACCCGGCCAAGGCTTCCAGTGAAGTCGAGAATCCCGAATCCTTGAATCACTTTGAGCTTCTCTGGCTGGTGCACGACAGGTCTGAGGGTGCTAAAGGCTGCTACCGGGGCCTCCCCTGGGCAATTGCTTTGCGAAGGGATGCTACTGTCTTCACCATCTGCCCCAGCCCACCCTTTGTTGCCAGTAGCCTCATAACTGAGTTAGATCTCAGCATGCTCCAGGGGAACCAGTACAAGTCTGAGCCAGGAGGAAACAATATAGATGGGTCATCTCTCCAGGCAGGGAGATGAGCATAAACACAAACTTGGAGGTTGCTCTGGGTTGTTCCCAGAGCAAACTGTGAATCATATAGTTTGTTTGCAACATAGTTACAGGAAGACTGGGAAAGTAGGTAGATCCATGCTGGGAGGCACCTGGCATGTGATTTAAATGGAGAAAGAAGAACCAGCGACCGAGCGTGAGCAGGAGTGACGTGCTTAGAGGCTCACTTCAATAGGTGGGGCTGGGGCCAAACAGGGTGGATGATGACTGGGACACTCAAGCCTGGGCCAGTCAGAAGTATAGTTATTTCAGTATTAAGAAATAATAGCTGGATCTAAAGTGGAGTAGGAAGTGGCATAAGCCTTGGGCTCCGTGACTCTGGACCCTGTTCCCTTTACACCAGCCTCCAGTTGAGCTCACAGCTTCCCACATATCAAAAGTAGCAAGAATGAAAGTGCCAGTCACCTTTGTGAGTGTACTGCCTCCGGGAAGGTGATAGTTTTAGCTGTTATCCATCTTTTTTAGTGAGAGTAACTCGCAGGCCCTTTATTGAGATTAGTGTGAAAGTAGAAGAGATGCAGAGGCAGTGGATATTTGAACATGAAAACTTCCCCGAGGGCACAGAAGCAGAGCGGGGAGGCTGGTGACTTTGAAGTCACCCTGTGGCCTTCGGGGTTCTCCAAAGTCGGGCAGCGCCTAGGGCTTCCTACATACCTGCCTCATGACTCGCTCCTTTCTTGTGGATACCTGCACAGTCACACAACCAACAGGAGGCCGCACAGCTCCTTGTGGGGAGTAGTATTACAGCTTAATCCCCACAGATGGGCAAGTATCATGATCAGCTTATGTTTCCAAAACACAAAGCCCTTATTTTCAGTTCTTCATTCATAGTTAAACCTGGAACCGGAGTTGGTGAAAAGGAGTTGTGAATACAGTTGGTACAAAAGTCTGTAGAAAAGGTTTGGCTAGCAAAGGCACGGCCTCAGAATCAGCAGGAGGTGGTCAGCATCTCCTCTGCCAAGCTGAGGGCACTGTCCCCGGCGGCTGAGCGGTGGGTTACTGGGGCTTCCCCACTGTTCCCTGCCAGGAGATGGTCCAGGAGCCTGCAAGGCAAGGGAAGCCCCCTGGTTCTGCCATGGCCTCTTAGTGTATTTATTTTCTCGTCTGTGATAGGGGCATAGAGAATTTCCTGGTAAGCCTGCTGCTGTTTTTGAAAGAGGATGATGAAGTAAACAAGAAAGTACTTGCTGAAGACACAAGGTACTGCTCTGGGCATGGAGACGGTGATGACAGCTCCCCAGGGCAGCCACGCACCTCGGACTACGCAGGGAGAGATCTGCTTCAGGGCTTAGTAACATTGGTTTCTTTTAATTCGTTGATGATTCAATCTGAAATATTTAGCTTTAAAATTATGAATATTCTTGTGCCTCAATCAGTTTGGGCTGACAGAATGAAGTACCATGGACCTGGTGGCTTCACAACACACACGTTTCTTGCAGTTTTGCAGGTTGGAGTCTGACCGAGTGCTGCTTCTTGAGGAGGGCTGAGCACAGGCAGCTGTCTGTCTATGAGGTTTCACGTAGAGGCCACCTGGCACTGGCCTTCTCTTATAGGGCACAAACCCCCATGAGGGCTCTACCTCGCCTTCTCATGGCCTCCCAGGGACCCCACCTCCAAATCATGGCACTGGAATTAGGGCTTCAACGTGTCGATCTGGGGACGCGGACACGCAGCCCATTGCCTGTTGACAAGTGGGTGTTTCCAGAATCTGGAATCATGTGAACGTGTCAGATACAGGGTGTGAGTGAGACTCAACCCGGGCGGTCACCTGGCCTGCTGTCAAGATCTTTTCAAGAAGAACAGACTGGATATTAGAAGGTTTTACTTAAGAGAACATATAATGTTCATTGATTTAGTATTAATTAATCCTAATTATTAACACGATTTGCTACGATAGCTTACTTTTGATACTATACTCCTTCATAAAAGCCAACTGTATCACCAGCGGCTATAAAAGTAAATTCACATTGTATTATCTGACTGTTCAATGGAAAGATCATTTTCCATAATGAATGTCACAGTTTTTTTTAAAGAGAGAGAGAGATAGAATTTTTTAATATTTATTTATTTTTTTAGTTTTCAGTGGACACAACACCTTTATTTTATTTTTATGTGGTGCTGAGGATCGAACCCAGCGCCTTGTGCATGCCAGGCGAGCGCGCTACCACTTGAGCCACATCCCCATCCCTGAATGTCACAATTTAAGATTAAGTAACAAGCCATATTATTTTTAGTGATTAACAATGATTAATGTTTGAGGAGGTAGATATATTTAACCCATAAACATTACACAATATATACATGTATCAAAACATCACATGATAGCCCCAAATGTATATTATTTTTATGTTTTATCTGATGGTTAAAAAACAAATTTAATTTAAATTTTAAAAATGAATGTTTAAATGCACGTATGGTGTAAGACTGTACATAAAATGTATATATGAGTTGCAGTTCACATAGGCCAGTTTAATTATAAATGAAATGAATTTTATTGTCTACTTAACTGTACATTGAAGCAAAGGAGGATGGAGTGGAAAATAAACCAGGCAGAATTTATGATCATTTTCTAGTGGGAGATGAGAGGGGGGAATAGATAATGAAGAAGTCAACAAAAATCAGAAAAAACGTACCAAGAAAGGTGTGAGGTGGGGCTCTGTGGGTGTAAACCCGTGGTGGAAGCCTCCCTCTGAGACTGCCCTGTGTAAGTGGGGACCTGAATATGAGAAAGCAGAGCTGCTCTGACTGTTCTGGGTTGGGAAGGATTAGCGGAAGGAAGGCGTCCTGAGGACAGAGCAGAAGGAGACGGTGTGAGACCAGGTTAAAGGCAGAGAGGGATCTCGTAGGTCCTGCAGGACTTTGCATCTTATTCTAGTCACAGTGGTCAACCACTGTCCAGGCTTAAGCATGGAGTGGCAAGATCCTATTTGGTTTGAGGAAGATCACTCAGGTGAATGCACAGAAACAATTAGGAGCAAGACTGGCATTAGACACTCTCAGGGGCCTCTCGGAGTAGTGGCTTGAATGAGGGCAGAGGCTTGAGGCAGAGGACATCAATACACTTGCTGAGCTGCAGGTAGGGAATGGTGGGGTTATGGGCTGAGCTGTGTCCCCAGATCTAGATGTCAAATCTTTACTCCAAGAATCTCAAAATGTGACTGCATCTGACAGAAGTAACCAGGTTGAAGTAAGTGTGTAGGGTATGTCCAATAAATGTGACCTCTTCAGGAAAGGAGATGGGGACACAAGCGCACATGTGCAAAAGACTCTGGGAGACTCAGAAGGAAGAAGATGCCATCTACAAGCCATCAAGAAGCCTCAGGAGAACCAACCCTGATGACAGCTTTACTCCATCGAGACTCTGTAACTCTGAAAAATACATTTCTGTTCTTTAAGCCCCCTATTCCTTGGTACTTTGTCATAGCAGCACCGACTGACTAATACATGAGATAAAGAGAGGAATCTAGGATTCTATATAGGTTTTTGGCCTGAGAAATTGCATGTTTAGAGGTCTATTTTATTGGTTTATTTTTCATTCCATCCTCCTTTGCTTCAATGTACAGTTAAGTAGACAATAAAATTCATTTCATTTGTAATTAAATTTGCATATGTGAACTGCAACTCATCTATACATTTTAATGTGCAGTTTTAAACCTTCTTAACACATGTGCATTTAAACAGAATTCCCTAACATTCATGAATAAGATTGAGGAAGGAACAGTTTTGGAGTAACATAGGGTGTTGGTGATAGGGGTAATTAAGAAGTAAATTTGGCTTTTCTACATTTGAAGTGCCTATCCACATGCATAAAAAGTTATTGAGTTGAGAGTGGTATGTATAAACCTGGGAAATTCATCCATTTTGTTATACAAATGATTCAAGTAAATAAACTTGCATGTTTCCGCCCATCCCAGTCACTTGTGGATGTAAACACTAAGGGCTGGTTAGAGGCGGGTGTCACCTCTCAGTGTCAGCAGTTTGGACTCTTGTTTTGTATTGAAGGGAGCTATGTGCTGCATGATTTCTGTCTCTAAAAGTCAACAGAACTTGAATGGACACATAAGGGTCAAATATCACCTTAAGAAGCCACTCCAAATCAGGAGGCAATTGCAACATTCTGAAAACATTTACTGGATTGGACATCATGAGATGTGGCTTTGGATCCAAACCTGCCCTTTCTAGATGAGTGTAATCTCAGATTCACATTTTTGTGCATTTTATGATGAATTCTTAACAGCATTTTTTCCCCTCTCCCTTTAGGGAACTTTTGGAATTTGTTTTTGTTTTTGCCTGATTGGGGAATGCTGGCTAATATAGTTCCTGCAAAGTCTTGCACAAGATTACCCCACATTTCAAACTGATTTTGGAACTCACTGGGTGTGTATTTGTAGTTACAAAGCCTAAAGATGCCCTACACATTACTACTGGGGGGATGGTGATTTTGTGTGTGTGTGTGTGTGTGTATGTGTGCACATGCATGTACTCTATTGACATATGCCCATGTATTCATGCAGATAGAGTATTATAAAATCCTTGCTATTACCAGGGAGCCTTGTATCAAATTGTGTTAAAACACGGGATCTGTGATATTTTGACAGGTGCCATTAGGGAGAACAATGGGCCCAGGATATATTCCTAGAGGGACTCACATTTATACTTTTTATATCATCCCCAAACAAGATTGTACATGTGGTCAGATTCACAATGATAGGAGTGAAAGATGCCTGTCTTAAAGCTGGGTTTGTAGCTCTCTCTACCTCAAGGGATTTTGAATTCCTATTTTTATGATAAAACCCATAATTACCTTGTGAATACGTATGCAATATTGCATTGTATTTGTTTGCTTTAAAATTTTTGTTTGTATGAACACTTAAAATAAATGAGAGTTTTTCTGACATTTCTTCATTAAAAAAAAGAAACCACTGGTAGGAAAATGGAAGAACTATCAGAGGCCTCAGTGCTCGACCTCTGAAAGGCCTCTGAGAAGACCTGCCTCAAAGATTGTTCTGAGAATTAATTAAGGCTGAATATTTAAATTAAACTCTAATACTCTACCATATGCTGGCAATTTCTGAAAATCTTGGGCAACTGAAAGTGCAGAGGCTGGATTTCTTTTATAAAATTATTATTATCATTAGGGGCTGGGGTTGTGGCTCAGTGGTAGAGCACTTGCCTTGCATGCATGAGGCACTGGGTTTGATCCTCAGCACCACATAAAAATAAATAAAATCAAATAAAGATATTGTGTCCATCTACAACTAAAAATATTTTTTAAAAATTGATATATACCAATTGTACATATTTATAAGGTATAATGTGACACATCAGTACATTTGATACATGTGGTCAGTGTAGAGGCTGATTTCTATAAAAATGTTTTGGCTTGATACAGCAAAGCTAAGATTTGTTTTCAGTTCTCTGCTACACTTGGGCTGTAGTGGATGCAACAGGGACAGTGCTCAACTTGGCCTTCCCATACGACCACCCAGCATGGTGGCTTGGCCACACTGGGCTATCACTTAATGTCCAGGGAACTGATGTAAGATATTGGCAAAGACAATTTATTAATAAAACACAATCAACCTTATGTTGAATTGTTACTGAAAACAATAGCTAATGGACTTTAAAAAAAATAAAATGATACAAGTCATCAAGACTATCTCTAGGTTATAGCATATTAGAAATGATAAATAGCATTATATGTGATACACAGGCATGGAGAATCGGAAGATTTATCTGAGTAGAAAGAGAGAGATAGTTAAGGATAACAACTGCGGGTATGGGCCACCTGAAAGGAGGAAACGGAAGAACAAGCTTGTTCATCCGTCCTCACCTCCTGGGCTGAAACCCCGTGGAGGTGGAGAAGGGGTTTATCACCCAGCCCAGGCCCCTGGGTGTGTTGCGTGCATGCATTTCAGACAGATTACTATGGCATTGTTTTCAAAGTACAAATCTTGGTCACCAGGGGCTCCTTTCTGGAGTTGGCAACCACAGTAGTGAAAGCAGTCCCTCGGCGCAGATGGGCAGTGCTCCAGGACCGTGGGAGACCCAGGGACATCCATTCCTGATTACAATGTTGGACTGTTTCTTAACATTTTGTTATTAAAAACACTGTAGAAGAGGCAAACTTAATGGAAAATTAATCATGTATTTAATACTGTTTGAAAAAAAAAATCCCAACCAAAGGACCTCATGAACCTTTTATTCACAGAGATGGGCATTAATTTCATGGATTTAGTGAAAGTTTGAAGTATAAGTATTACCAGTATGTGAAAGGTCAGTGGTAAGAATGTTTCCTTTTCATTGTTTGGCGCAGATGCTTTTCTGCTTAGTCTCCTGGTGGATTGATAGATGGACAGCAAGGCCGCTGAGACTGGCCACACGACGGCTGTGGCCCTCTAGCGGCCTGTGCTGCCTCGCTAGGCTCTGGCCATTGGCTTTGTGGTCTCACTGTGACCCTGTCTGTTGGCTTCTTTTGTCTTTCCCTTCCCTCGTGGACTTTTTTTTTTTTTTTTTTTTTGCCCAAGAGGACAGATTTGGTTATTGTATTAATCATGTCTTTTTATTCTCAATTATTTATGTATTTTTAATCAACAAATGGAAATTTTATACATTTGTGGGATACACTTGCAGTGTTTTGTCTAGAACGTCTAGAATGTGGCCTGATTAAAGCAAGCAAATTAGTACATCCATTTCCTCACTTAAGGGGTCATTTTTCGTGGTGAGATGGGCTGGGTGGACTCTGGCCACGGAGCCAAGCTCGGCAACCCCCGGGGCCCATGTAGCATGAAGTGGTAGCTGGTTTCTTTGGTGTGATTCCTCCATTGACCAGAACACAGAGCAGCAGCCAAGACTGCTGGGAGCCCTGCCCCTGCTCTTTCTGAGCCCTGGTAGTGCCCTCCCTCCCCGGGGACAGATAGGTGGCAGCCTCCTGTGTAAGGCTGGAGCGATGCAGAAGCCGAAGGTCCACCTGCATTTCCTTGGTCCATGTAGAACCCAGTTCTCCGTGGCAGTGTCCGCTTGCAGGATGGGTGGCATGCCCACAGGGAACTGTTCTCTCAGCAACTGGTCAGAGCCTTCCTTGGTTCTGCGGTCCAGGGGGTGTGTCAGCCTCACGGTTGAATTCTGGGCTATTCGGGATGCTATTCTTTCCCGTGGTTATTGGGTGGTTAGTTTCTGTTGCGGGGAGTGGAACTGGAGAGTGTTTATTTTGCCACCTTGCTGGCACACTTCCATTCTTTGTTTTTGATACTCTAACATGTTGGGACTTTGCTGATCCTCCCAGGCTAAAAACTGCACAGGCAGAGAAAATGTGCATCTCCTAGCACAAAACCCAGCACACAGAAGCAGCTTCATAAATACCTAATGCGTACATGAATTAAAATCATAGTCCCTGTAAGACTAGCTAATTCCCAAAGAACAAATGACTCACTTGCTGAGTTTGCCTGTCTAAAAACCCAAGATCCAGAGCCTTACCCCAACCACTTCTTTTATTGTGTTCTCAAACTCCCAGAAACTGTCCCTCTGCCCAGTCGCTCCAGAGCCAAGTATGGGGCAACTGGGGATAATCCCCAAGCCCCAGAGACTGCTCCCATATTAAAACTCCCCCCGACCCTGCCTTGCCTATTCCTTCCCTGAGAATCACAACGAAAGCTTTTGCCTGTTTCTCTCCGTATCTCTCTCCACTGTCTGAACATGTGGCCTCTGGTGCCCTGGGATGTGCCCTCTGCTTGGGAGTCTGCGAGTGTGACACTCTTCTGTGGCAGTTGTCTCTGATCTGTGGACCTCACCGTTCCTGAACAGGATACCTGAGGTATCCCGGAGGCCCCTCGCAGGTGGGGGCTTCAAGAGCACAGCACTGGCTTTGGCTCAGTCTGGGCTGCGTCACATCATGGTGGATGGCAAGGGTGGAAACGCAGGAAGGAGCAGACAGTGATGACATCCCCAACTGGAGCGGAGGAGAGAATGGCCCCATGCCACAGTGACCCAAGGCCCTTCTGCTAGGCCCCACCTCAAAGTTCTACTGCCTCCCAACAGTGCCACCTGGGGACCAACTGTATTCAAACTTCAGCAAAAATAGAACTAGCACAGGGGTTCCTCATTCCTTCCCAACTAAGGCTTTGTGTCTGGGACACTTGAAGGAGGCAGAGCAAACCTTGTTTCAACATAGCGAGCAGGTATTTATTGGCTGGGGACTAGTTTCCAGGTACTATTCCAGGCACCAGGGATACAGAGACAGAGAAAATATCCAAGTTCTTACAGCATTTACATTCCAATGAGGGTACATAGATGATTCCCAAATAAATATCGGCTGTGTCAGATACCATCATGTGAAAGGATGGGAGGCACAGAGTTACAGGGATTGCATTTCTGCATAGAATGATGAGGAAGCTGACATCTGAGCAGAGACTTGTGGGCGCTGAGATGTGATTACAGGTAAGATTGAGTTCGGCCACGTATTTGCATCTGGAGGAAAGTGCTCACTTGTGGGAAGACAGTTTGGGGTTAGACTCTGGGACATCTCAGAAGGTCCAAGAGTCCTCTGGAGTGGACACTCTCCTCTTCCATCATTTCTGATGAAGCAGAAGGTAAAAGGAAAAAGGCAAAAGTAAGATAAGAAAAAAGAAGACAGAAGAAACAGGAAGAAAACAAGAGGAGGAAGAGGAGGAGTCCTTTGAAACCAACGATGCAGACACATTAGACTTTAGAGATGATAAGTATCACATTTTTAAATAAAACGTATCAATTCTCATCTTTTTAAATAAAAACTTAGGCTTATCATGGTACCTCAGAAGTTCAATTTGTAAGAGTTATATTAGTTTTGGTAAAATATTGAGTTTAAGCCTATCTGTTCAACTAAAAGGTGCATGTGGTACTGTGCCCATTGTTGTTGTTATTTTGTTGCTACACTTTGAGAGTTGGTTTCCTTATTGAGAACATGAATAAAATGAGCTACTTTGTGTTAACTTAGTACATTGGCCAGGTCTCTGCTGTTTCTTGGCCAGGAAACAGGAGTTATTGCCCAGAGCAGGCTGCATGAAACAAAATAGAACATAAAGCCAGACCATCCTCTAGATCCTGCAGATGGTGGAGGCAGCCTAGGAATATCTATGATAACTAAGATTCTGCCTGATTTGTACTTTGATTACACGTGAAGCGCATATTTAAACAACGTTTAAAGAAGGAAATGTTTCAGGAGATGGTTTAGACCTGAAGAAGCCCATTCTGATCATGAAGTGGGAGTGGAAAGGAAGGAGAAATAGCTAATGATCTGCTGAGACCGTGACATGAATCTGAAAGGGTCTCCTTAAAAGCCTAGGAAGCAACTGATTCACCGCCCAGTGTCTGCAGGGTGCTGCAAATGATCCCCAACAGGAATGCAGGATGTGTGAAATCTCAATTTTTAAATAGCTAAGTTCCTACCAGTAGTAACCCAGAGACTCTGGCAGGAATGGTGGTTAGACCCACGCAAGGAAAACAGCAAGGAGCAGAAGGGGAAGAGCCAGGAACTTGAAGAGCTGGGTGGGCAGGCTAGGCTTCCGCATCTCCCCCACTGCACGCGTCCTCGTGGGCTTCAGTGTCCGGTCCCACTGGGTCAGGATGGCGTTCCTGGCTCCTGGCCACTTCCCTGGGCCCACCAGCCTGAACTGGTAGGGGCTGCAGGGGCCGAAGAAAACTTCCACGGCCAATCTGGGATCCGTGAGGAACAGCCATGGGATGCTGGGCTTCACCCCAATGAAGGAGGCCAGTTCGTCCATGTAAACAATGTAGTCCGTCTGTATGGTCTCGCTTTTGCCAAACCTAGAGGCAGGGGAGGAAACGCTACCGTGGGTGACCAAAGCCAAACCTTATTTAGAACAGGAACAGGGAGAGTGCCCCATCCTTTTCCCGGGGTACACCAGCATCAATCTTTGATTGCTTGTTTAGCCTACACTGAAGTTTTTTCATAGAACCTGCATATTGACCTCATTTGGAAATTCCCCAATGTTGCAGAGCAGCTGAGAAGGGCATTTTGTATCCCCATTAGCAAACAGATAAACTGTCCCTTGCTCAAGTTAATCAGGGACAGAGCTGGGAGGGGGGCGTTGCCATCCCATCCCCGTGTTGGTGAGTCATTTCTATCAGGCATCTGAAGAGTCATCGCCACCTTGAAGGGTGCATGGGCCAGAGGACAGAACTCCACAGCTGGGAGCTCACAGCCTTTGATTTCTGATCATCCCTGGGTCTCTTTTCTGGGAGGTATTGCCAGAGACCCAGAGGGACACAACTGACCTTGACACGCAGATTCCCCACCTGCTAGTCACCTTGTGTCTATGTTTAATAGTAGATTTTCACTAGCTCTTCTTTGTGAGACGGATGTGGCTCATAGCTGTCACCCTGATGACCTCATTTAGGACTCTTTGAGACAACGAGTCCCACAGATTCCCACACCCCTGGACCTCTGTCGAAAACAGGCTCTCTTACCATTTGAGCTTTTTCCCCATTTTCTCATCAATGTCACTCATCATGTCTTTCCTAGAAGGCAAACTACAAGTTCCTGAGAGAGATGGAAAGAAAAGACAACAGGTGAACAACTCTCGTGTAGCAAGAGCCTCCCACTTTCCCTTGTTAACAAGATACAAGTCACATTAGTTATTTCTATTTTTTTTTCAGTTTAGTAAAATAAGATGCTGAAGAATTGAACAGGTGATTTCTGAGACAGACAATGATCTGCTTCCACTCCTCGTCTTCTCAGAACTGAGACACCTCACAATAATTCAAAACCACCGTCTGATTAGCTTTATCTTTATTCTTAAACTGATTACCAGGTGTTTCATATCAGTTTCAGGGATGATATTCTAATTTTTCAGTCATATTTTTAAGCCACACAGAGGTGAACTGGCAGGATGTTTTTTCAATATTTTTTAAAAAACCAACCAAAAAAAAAAAAAAAAAAACTCCATAGGAAATAATTCTGCTTTGCTGGAAGAGGGAATTTCCAGCAAGTAAGATACAGAATTTAGTGAAACCTCCAGGCTCCCATGGACCACCCACAGATCTTCCTGAAAATGAAGGACATGCACTGTCCCCAAGTCACCAAGGACATAGAGGAGCCTCAGAAGACAAGATCTGACATGGAGCTGCTCACAAAGGTTGACAGAGTTCTCTGAAATAAGCCCGAATGGTTTCTGCCCAGAGACCCTTCCAATTTAGGATGGCGTCTTTGGCGATCTTGGAATCACTTTGGATGGAATTAGAACTCCTAGCTCAGACCTGGCGGCTCAGGCCCCTTCCGTCACTCCTGAGAGGTGGGGTCACTGAGCAGCTGCTTCCACCCCTGGGAACCCGTCTTGTCCTTGGGCAGGAAGAGATTTGGGAAGAAACTGTCTGTGTTCGTGGTCCACCAGCTGCTGCCATTGGGCTGCTTCTTACTGGCCCTGATGTCCTGGTCCTCTGGTTCTCCCAAAAGAGGCTGCTTGCTGTATTTCCTTTCTGTCCTAAGTCTGAGCGTTCCCTTTCTGTAGAGCCCAAGTTACAACTCCTGTCCTCAGAGAGTGAGTGTCTCCCTTCCTTAGGTTCCCGTCTCTCTGGGCTTGAGCCCTGAGTGGCACCAAGGGCAACCTCAAGCCATCGCCTTCCTGTCTGCTGCCTCCCCGAGCAACATCAGCCTCTGGGCAGCAGCACCCTCTGCCTGGGGTGGGGGAGTCAGGGAGTTGCAGGGAGATCACTGAGTGTGGGAGGCCTGGTGGTGAGGGGGCGCCAGGATGGGTAGAGGTAGCCTCCAAGTTCCTGTGAGTGGAAGAATCTTTAAACCCCATAAGTCATGGTAGGACCGGGAGCCTCAGATATGGCTGTAAAAGGCAGCAGGCCACCCAGCCTTTCTCATCCAGAAATTTTATGCTCAAGGTGCAACTCAACTTTATGCAATGACCTTTGATGTCCTTTGTTCCCCTCTAATCATGGGAGCCTACTTAGTCTTGTGATGAGCATCTGTACACAACTGCAAAAGTTCCGTGCATCTGACCCCAGGGCCCGCCACAGGAGGACACTGATGGCCTTCCTTACCGGCCCCAGCCAAGTCTGTTGCGTCCTTTTCCTTTTATTAATAACATAGAAAGTCATTCCTCTTCTATCTTAGAAACGGACCCTGGGCCACACCTGGCACTCTCTGCCTCTGATCATGCACTGATTCTCCTTCACGGACACACAGAGGGAAGACCATGGTAGCATCAAACCTAGCACCAGGCTGACCATGGCCATGGACACCTGAGCGGGCTGGATATGGGCTTGAAGCACCTTTTCCTATTAACCTTCCAAGTGATGTCATCCCACTGAATTTTGAAATCACAACTTTATGAAGCTGTCATGCACTTCAGATTAAGAACTCAGGTGTTCTTACGTCTAATGAGTGACCGTGGGTGGCTATCAGCTGGAAGGAATCGTAAGTGACAAAAAGCTTCCCTAACAATCTCTTACTACTGCACATCGTAGTCCAACGTGATAGAGTTCAAATGGCTTATAAAATAGAGCACTGAAGAACATGGAGTCACAGATGCTCAAAACCAGATGGGATCCTTGTAACGAGGACCATGGTTTTCACAAGGACTCAATGACCTTGTCATTGGCACCCGTCCCTGAACTCTGGCTGCTTACCCTTTATGACTCGGGTTGCCCAGCGGGCCTGCAGGTCCGTTGTGGGGATGGCAGCCCCCAGAGACTGGACAAGGCCAATCACAGCCAAGGTCGACTTCTCGAGCTGAGGGGGGAAGATGCCTTTGTACAAGGTGACCTCGTTGTTCCTGCTTTTGATGATGGAGTCATCAAGGAAGGGGTAGGCATTACTGTAGCCTGTGGCGAAGATGACACAATCGATGGCTTCAAACACCGTCCCATCCTCAAAAATGGCCGAGGTCTCTGTGAACTTTTTCACATTAGGCTTGATGGAGACCCTGCCGCAGAGGATGTGGGCGGGGAGGTCATCATTGAACACGGGCTCTTTCCTCAGGGCTCTGTAGGACATGGAGACAGCATCAGAACAGCAACATTCCCCCTGGGTCTATACAAATTGGTAAGAAATGGGACACCACCAGGATATTTTCTCTGAGCTGTGGAGTAACCAACAGTTAAAAACACAAAACCGCAGGGAGGCAGCTTTGCTGACCCCGTATCTGTTTTCTATGCTGCTCCCCTTCTCGCCCATCCCTCGCTCGTTCCAAATTCAAGCGTGAACCACACCCAACCCAAACGAGGCGGTGCGCTTTATAGCCCACTCCCCCTAAATTGAGGCTTTGCCTTTACAACAGTTTCCCATCATTTGCCTTTTCTCTTTCTTTCAGAGCCCAAGTTACAATCCTATGCTCAAGAGGAGTGAGTGTCCCTCCCCTCCTTTAATTCCAGCCTCTCTGGCCTGAGACCCGAGTGAAACCCGGTGAATACTCCTATTTCCTTATAGGGAAAAGTCCTAATGTGAGAGTGCCTGCTACTTGTACTTTTTTCTTTGCTACCTATTTATTACCTGTGAACCTGGATAAAATTAAGGGTTCTTAGATTCTCTCTGCTTCATTTTTCTCGTCTGGCACTGACACTCATACCTGCCTCAGGTGGCTGGGGGACCTGAATAACATGAAGAATTTTGCAGTCTCTAGCTTGGGCTCCAGTGCTGAAAAATGTCAGCTGCTGCTCCTAGTGAACTCCAGCCTGGCCGTTGTAATACAAAGAAATTCCAACAGGAGCAAGAAGGTGGAAGGCGGGCTAGTGCACCTGGGCTGTCACAGAGGGACGAGGCCTGAGCTCCCCCAGGTGAGGGACAGGGCACCTAGGAATCTCGTTGGCCAGGAAAGGAGGGGGCCGGTCTGAAGCTTTGGGCCCTGGAAGTCTGAAAAGAGCGAGTTCCACTATTTTTTACTCAGTAACATCCCTAGTGGACACAGATCCATCTGAGCTCACTGTGGAACTGGAGGAAGGGGCTGGTTATTATGTGGCAGCAGGTGCTATGAGAGCCACAGATAGACTCTCATGGGAGGAAACCAAGCCAGACCAAGAGACCGGTGGAATCCTGCTGGGAAACCCTGGGCTCACTGCGCTGTCACCTGTCACTCACTTAAACCACTGGCACCCACCCCACCACCACCACCGCGAGCTGCTCTCATGGGGCCACCAGAACCCGACGGCCCACTCTTCGTTTGGCTCAGCTGATTGCAGTGTGTGCACAGTGGAAGGCTCCCTCCCTCTCGAAACAGCGTCCTCCTCTGGCTTCCGGGTCATGTGCCCTCGGTTCCTTCCTGTCCACCCCCTGGGCTCCTCAGAATCCTGCTGCGGCCTTCTCCTCCTGAGGCCTTCTCCTCCTGACTTCTAAACAGTGGCACATCCCGGGACTCGGCCCCCAGCCCTCACCTCTCTGTCTACCCTCACTCTTCCAGAGGGCCCATCACATTGAACCTGAGGATTGAACCTCTGTTCCACCTTGATGTCACACTCCACCTCCTACCTGAAGCTACCAGGCATCCCGAGCTCCTCTGCCTCAGACGAGACCCCTGCTTCCCCACCGGGTTCCCCCCCAGCGAGTGTCAACCCCACCCTGCTCCGTCCTCCAGCGCCTCCTTGCTCTCACACCCTTGATCCAGCCCAACAGAAGATCCTGTCTGGGTCTGCCTTGGGGCTCCCTTGGAATCTGCCACTTCTGACCCTTCACCGCCGGCAAGCCGTGTCCAAGCCCCCATCCTGTCATCTGGGTGTGATGGTAGTTCTGAACTGGTCCTTTACTGCTGCCGGCTCTGCCCTCTGCATGGGGTGGCGACCACAGCGGTGGAGTGACCTCCAGTGCAAACTTAGATCTCGTCCCTGACATGCTCAGATGCCTGTGGCTTCCTGTCACCTTGACAGTGAAGGCCACACTCCCCACAGTGCCCACTAGGTCCCACGGCTGGCTCCTCTGCAGCGTTTCTCCCCCTCCCAGGAGTCAGGTTGATCCTGTCACCAAGCCCCCAGGCAGTGGGCCATGCCCTCGCCTACACACCCCCAGGCCCATCCCCCACCTCCGAAGTCTCCCTCAAAGTCCTCTTCTGAGGCCCCCCGCTGAGGACCCTGATGGAAAGTGTCCTGATGGTGCGTGCCACCACCTTGCTGGCCCTTTCTTCTCATGGCAGCCTACCCACGAGGGCCACTCTTTCTAGCTCGTCGGGTTCCTGTTACTTGTTGCCGTATCCACAGGACCTAACCGGGGACTGGCAGGTAATAAATGCTCAACTGATACCTATTGAGTTAATGAATTCACTCTGAGGTCTGGTCTTTTCACTCCACATCAGAGTCATTTCTTACTGTGAGATGGGCTTGGAGGAGTCAGAGGAGCCACTAAAGAGGAAGCTCGGGATGTGGCCATAGTTCAGCGAGGGGGACCCCCTGGGGGTGTGCAATGAGAGTGTCCCCGGGGAAAGCTCTCTTGCCTTGTTTGACTTTGCCACTAAGTGTGAGGCAGCGAGCACGTGGCCAAGAACAAGGGGCTCTGGAGTCAGCAGATCTGGCTGTTTTGAATGCTGCTTCTACTTGCTGGCTGAGGGACTTTGGTAAAGTTATGAACTACACTGAACCTCAGTTTTCTTGTCTCTAAAATGGGGATGCTAATGGAGCTCTCTTCAAAGTTGTGTGGATAAAATGAGATAATACACGTTGGAGCCTAGCAGAGGCTTAAGAAGTCTCTGACGTGAATTAAGTACGTAAAACATTAAGTGCTATTATCATTATCGTAGGAAGGAACTGATTGCTTAAGCCTTGCGTGATTGTGCAGCCGAGTGAATCTGCTACGGAGGATGTATGGAAATCACTCCTAAGACTGGCAGCTCTTGATCCTCTGATGTATGAAATGTGATCACTACACCAATATTTTGATTTGCTTTGTGATTACAACACACTTTCAGGGTTGTTGACACTGAAACAACTCAGCAGAAACACCACGTCCAGCTACGTTACCCGTTTAGAGGCATCAAGCCGTAGTTCTCGTGCTTGAACTTTGAGTTCATCTGCTTCATGTACCACCAGTCGGAGATGGCTGTGGGCAAGCTGTTCTTGAGGAACGTCTGAAAGCGCGTGATGAACACCATGTCCCAGGGGTAGCCATCATCCCAGACCCGGCTCAGCACCCAGGAGCCACTTCTGGAGCTGACGACGACCTGCAAACACCAAGTCAACCATGAAAGCTGCACATTTACAGTGGACGTTGCGATGCGCTTCCCCGTGTCCCCTGTCGGAATGGGGTCATCACCCGGCTCCCCGGGGGTTGCTGCAGGAATCCCTCAGCACCCAGTCCTCTTTGGGAGTTGATTTGGCTGAAGTGATGGGTCTCCCTCAAGGTCTTGTGCCCTTCCTGAGTCCCCTGCAGGCAGTGACTGGCCCATGCAGGTGTAAGAGGCTCAGACCATCAGTCACCTCGACTTGGGAAAATCTCAAAGGGATCCCGAGAGCACTCCCGGATCATTCACTGGAGCTAATCCCATCTGAGGTCAGCTGCCCTGCTGGGTGGGTGCTGGCAAGTGTTCATATTTTAACCCAGTCTTCCCTGGCTTAGGTGACGGATAACGGAATTCCAGCCATGATTCCTTGAGGGCTTCCCTGACCACTGCCATCCACAGACAAGCAATCATGATCTAACAGCGGGGTGTTCTGAACTAAAACGCCTGCCTCCGTCCTAAAAGAAGGAAGGAATTTGGAATTGGAAAGCCATAGGCTCAAATCCTGGCTTCCTGGTGTCAGCACGGGGAGGAGCAGTGCCTCCACATGACATCTGTGCGAGGGCTAATTTAATGCTACCACCTTCACGACGTGGCTAATAGCACTGAGCATGTGGCACCTGCTCAGGTTTTGTTCATCCCAAACAGTGTTGTTTTTTTCTTTTCTTTTTTAAAAAAAACACATTTTTATATATAGTGTCATTTAAAGGCATTTCTTATAAGGGAAGCTAGACAAATAGCAAAAGACTGAAGATCAATGAATTGAGAGCCTTGGAAATGGTCTTTCTTCCCGCTCATCAATCATGGGGACAAACCCAAATTCCACAGCACCGTGGTGGTTTCGTCATACCTTTCCTTAGCTCAGGAGGCTTCAATAATTTACCTTTACTTGTGGATAATTTCTGATTGTTTAGCCTGCTGTTGAAGTCCTTGAAAAGACGTCGTCACCCGACCCCACCCTTTCCTTCCTGACTCAGTTCCTGCAGCTACTCGGTTCTTGGCATCCGAAGACCAGAATTCCAGCTCCAGGGTTGACTCCCTGTCCAGCCTCCACAAGGACGAGGGCAGTTCTGGTCCTCAGTCCCTTTCTGTAAATGGCAGGGTGAGGCGAGCTCCCGTCGTCCCACCCTCCCAGGACTCCTCTCCACGCAGGTGTTGAGCACCGTGGTGCAGGACGCAGGTCGCCAGGGGTGACAGCCTCCATCCCACAGACTAGAGCGCGCGGCTCCTCCCATCTTCACGCCTCTGCTCCCGCCATGAGCGCTCCAAGCGCAGCGTCTGCCTCCTCCACCGTGAGCGCATGATCTGTCGAGTTCGGGCTCTGGTCCGCCTGCTGTGAGGCCTCCAGGTCTGCACTCACTTAGGCACTGGGTCCTGGCATCTGCCCTTTCCTCCAGTGGCAGCCCCTACACTGCGGGCACCCGTTCTGCTGAGCTCTTGCCGTCATGTTGGATCCGCACGCGTCGGTGAGCTAGATCTTACATTCCTTGGAAGAGAGGCCGTGGGGCCGAGTTCCTGTGTTCCTCCCTGTGCCACGTGGTGTGGTAAACAGGCACACAGGATGTGTGTTCACGCCCTGTGTCCCGTCACCATCTCCCCACTTCAGTGACCGCAGCACCATGAGGTCAAGGTGGACATGTGTTGGGGATGGCCGGGGCACCTCTTGGGATGACCCATGTTGGGGACCTATGACATCTGGAGATGTGATTCCTATCTCTGGGATTCTGAGTGCCAACCCTTACAGAATCTGCCCAAGCTAGCAGGTGACGTCTGTATGAGCTCATTCCCTGAGGACCCATGTCACCATCTTCTCCATCTTCCCCCGCCTCTCCTCAGCTCCTCCTTCCCAAACCCCTGAGCTGCAGCCACAGGACTGAGAGACACTGAGCCCCTTGCTTCAAGACCTTCTGACGTCTGCCTCTCTCAGCTTCTAGTTCTCAGCATACAGGTCATCAGGGCAAAGGGTCCCCGGTCCTTCCAGTTGCCCCAGGAAGTAGGTGGCCTCCGCTGATGGCCTGGTGACAGGCTGTCTCTTGATTTTCTAGTCCTTTCACAGCTTTAACTTGCACATTTGAGCATTTACTTATTCCATGTGTCTTTTTGCACTGGACGGAGTTCCATGTAAGGCCAATGTCTGCTGTGTTTCTCGCTCCCTCCAACATGCACCCCAGTGCCCGGCACCCAGGAGGCTTCCCACAGATACCCTCAGATGCAGCATGAGGAACCTGAGACTCAGAGGCAGTGAACAAGTTGCCCACGAGTCTCAGAGTCATGACCTTGACCCTGAATCCACTCCAGTTTTAGAGGAGTCAATCAGACAGGTGTGAGGCACCAATGTGTTGAAGAAAGACCACTGGGCCAGGTGTGGTGGCGCACACCTGTAATCCCAGCGGCTCGGGGAGGCTGAGGCAGGAGGACCGTGAATTCAAAGTCAGCCTCAGCAAAAAGCAAGGCACTAAGCAACTCAGTGAGACCCTGTTGCTAAATAAAATACAAAATAGGGCTGGGGATGTGGCCGGGTGCCCCTATGTTCGATCCCTGGTTGTCCCCCCCCCCCCACCCAAAAAAAAAAAAAAAAGATTGTTGGATGCCAGCATCACTCCTTGCCCCTGCCTGTCACCTAGGAAGCTGGGCCTTGTGAAATACCTCTTAGCTTTCACCAGGTGCCCCCTCCCCATTGCAGACCCCACCTCTCCATGACATCATGTGCTTCTGTGCTGGCCCTGGTTGTGTGGGGTGGTACCTTTTCAGCCATGCGACTGAGCTCTATGGCAATGTCAGAGCCCGAGTTCCCCAGGCCAATCACCAGCACTCGCTTCCCCCTCCACAGGCCCGGGTCCTTGTACTCCCTGCTGTGGAAGCACTGGCCCCCGAAGTGCTCCAGACCTGCGCGACAAGTGGGAGACGTTTCCATTAAAATGTCAAACTCCTTTAACCAGGTGGGCAAAGTCACAGAAAGGAGGGATTTTACTGCTCCATTAGATAGAGCAGGAATGTCCTTTTACCTCGGCATTTTATTTGAAGAAAAAAGACACTTGGGTATGGGTAGAGTGTGTCCCCCAAAGGATCCCGTGCTGGGAGTCTGGTCCCCAATGTGGTGGGGTGAGAGGAGGTGGGACCCTCAAGAGGGGGGCCATGAAGGAGGAAATGTGACCCCTGGGGGCGCTGCCCCTGGAAGGGGGTAGTGCTACTCTGGTGGAGTGTTTATTTCCATGAGAGCAAGCCAGGCTCCCCAATCCCTCTTGCTTCTGTCCCACCACGGAATCTACTCTTTTGGCAAATGGCTGGCTCCCTTTCCATTTCTGCCCTGTGTGATGGTGCAGCCAAGGGTCCCTTGCTAGAATGCTAGCACCATGACACTTGGATGTTCCAGCCAGAATCATGAGCCAAATGCACCTTTATTTAATAATGTGTCCAGCCTCAAGTATTCTATTATAGCAACAGAAGTCATAGTAATACAGACATCATTAGTTTATTCCTTTTTGTCAAATTTGTAGATGGTGGCCTACATTTCAGACTTACCTGGAAAGGAGTCTTTTGGTAGATTGGGGTATACATGATGTCCAGAACAGATCATAACAGCATCAAAGACAGCCGACTCTTTTTTACCATTCTTTTCAGTTTCAACATCCCATTGGCCAGTAGTTGAGAAATCAGGACGCTTACTTATACTGGATACAAGTGTCTGAGAGAAATACAGAAAGAAAACCTTCTTTTCTATGCTCATAGGTAGATTTGGAAGAAATAGTATGAAAAATACTCTTAATAGATAGTGGCTTAGGAAAAAAATTCATTAGTAAGATTCATATTCAAAATTCAAAATTCTCTTCAAAGAAATCAAAACATGACATGTGGCGTGGGTGTGTGCTTTTTTATTTTCGCACGGTTTCTAGCGTACCTCCAGTACTTTCTGCAGTGCAAGAAGGACACCCTTTGAGATATAACAGTGAGTTCAGTCATAGTTCACAAGAGGCACATGCCACACAGAAGCACGCTGGTAGCTAGCACTCTTTGCAACAGCAGCCGCATCCTAACCTCTAGACATTTCACTGTTAATATTAGTGTTGTATGAACGTGAGAGACACCGTCTGTATCTCAGGCTTTCTTAGGTGTCAGAGTTGCCTAGAAAGCTTGTAAAAGCACACGTCCAGATCTCTGGTTCAGTGGGCCGAGGGAGAAGGTCTAAACCTCCCTGGGCCTCCCAGGGGAGGGGAGGTTGCTGGGACTGTGCTGAGCAGCTCCAGTCCCCGTCATCAGTGAACCTTTAGTCATGGCTAAATGGC
>NW_026000019.1:20270137-20273245 GCF_001458135.2 Marmota marmota marmota
AAAAAGTTTTTTTTTTTTTTTTTTTTCTGTTGTTGTTATTGTTTGTGACAGCAATTGAACACAGGGGTGGTTAACCACTCAGCCACATCCCCCAACCCTTTTTATTTTTTATTTGAGACAGGGTCTCACTAAGTTGTGTAAAGCTGGCCTCAAGCTTGCAATCCTCCCACCTCAGCCTCCTGAATCACTGGGATTACAGGCATGCACCAGTGCACCTGACTAAGAGTATTTAATTTCTAAATTTCTGGATATTTTGCATTTATTTATTTGTTATCGATTTCTAAGTTAGTGCCATTTTGGTCCAAGAATTTTATGTAGTCAAATATTTGTAAATTTCTCATATGTTATAGACAATAAGTTATGTTCTCTGAATCTAGGATTGGAGAAGCCACCCTATTTAAAATGTCAAATAGGAAAAGAATACTTAAAAGAAAAATGGAACTTCTTCATCAGGACACCTAAGGTTAGCTATTTCTTACCTCAAATTGTATGTGTTTTAGAAGGCCCTTTTCTCTGGCAAATGAGGTGATGTATTCCTGTAGCTTGCGGTTGTGCATGAAGACGGGGAAGTCCTCAGGATAGGGGAAGTCTGGAAAGCACATCATCTCCTTGGAAGAGTTTGCAAAGACTGATGGGTAGATGCTCGCCCTGCCCTCCTCCGCACGTTCCTGTGAGTGAAGGAAATTGGTACCTGAGTGGACTGATCGTATTCACAGTTCTGCGCAATCACACAGGTGAGTTGGCCTTCACCCACAGGGAGACTCAGTAAGACCACACAGAAGTCAACTTCACTTGAGCAAATCTTCCACAGAATGTGGAAGGACGTGCTTTTCTTCACATATTTTCTTTCTAAGGGAACTAGTTTCATTATGTCCTTTAAGAAATATATAACTAGAATCATTTTATCTCCTCAAGACATTAAACATGGTGATGGGTGTTTTCCAAATTTCAATCTTGAATGATTTCAATGTGTCACCTCATGAGCATGAGTGGTCAGTTTATAAATGAGTGTTCAATGTATAACAGCAAACAGTGACAGGTGGTTGCCAACTGCCAACTATTTATGAGATATGTAAATGTTAACACTTTAAAATGTAATCTTTTAAAAATTGTGCTTTCCACCACATATAAAGTATCTATTTTGAACCAAACACATTGCATTTATGGTACTTATGTAGGCAACAAAGTTTTAACTTTCAGAAATGAAAAAGTATCCAAATTGGTTCTACTAATTCTGAGAATCTATAGAAAAAAACTACCCTTCTAAAATCTTAGAGAGGCCATGAAGTGATGATGGAGAAAGAAAAAGAACATTAAGGAATGATAGTGACGAGAAGATCGGGACCCCGTGTTGTGGTTCTCATCTTGGCCACATGCTGGAATCAACTGGGGCACTTTACAAAACAGAGTCTGTCCCACTCTGAGAGTGTTGGCCAGGAGCTTTAAATGCACCCAAGGAGCTGTTCAGTGAAGGCTGGCAGTCCCAGTGCAGAGTGAACAAACAGAAGTCAAAGGTCACTGTGCGAGACTCCTGCAACACACCTGTTAGAGCTGTGAGCTCTGCATGCAAGACAGTGACACGAGTGAAGGCATCAAACAGAAAATTCATCTTAGGTTAAGAAGAGACGAACCTGATACGGCTCTGCGGAGCCACCAAGGCACTCTGTGACCACACCACAGCTGCAGTGCCTTTCTATCTCAGCAGCTCCCCCAACAATAAATCAGCAAACTGGATTTTGATGAAAGATCAACTGCAGAACTTCCTGTTGCTGGTTCAAATGACAAGTACCAAGCACTGGGAATCTCTAATTAGGGTTCATGCAACTCACAGCTGTTAGGACCCCCAGAATATGAATGTTTAGTACAAATTAGAATGTTGCACACATGCCCAAAGCCAGCATGTCTGCAGCCTGGTAAGTAATTCAGTGAATCCAGGAAGTTTGACAGAAGCTATATCAATAAAATTAGAGAATAAACATCAAGGAATAAGTTGATATAATTTGAGCATCTCAACCTGAAAATGCAAAATCTGAGAAGCTTTCAAATCTGAAACTCTTCAAATGCCAAACGCAGGTGGGAAATCCACAACTGTCCTTACATGATGGGTTGCAGATGAAACACAGGAACAGTAAAATATTGCATAGCATTGCCTTTTCACTACATGTGTAAGGTGCACATTAGGAACAGATGAATTTTGTGTTTAGACGCAGATCTCATCTCCAAGGCATCTCATTGTATATATGCAAATATTCCAAACTCTGAAAAAAATCCACCCTAAAACCTTCTGATCCCAAACATTTCCAACAATAGACATTCCTCCTATTTGTAAACTAGAAAAGATACAGAGGAAGTTAAGAAAGGGTGAATGCAGAGAAAAGAGCCCCATCCATGAAACTTCTTGCCTATATCCTTGAAATTCACCGATACATTGTTTGGAGAGCTCTGAGAAAGAAAGACATTTCACCTGTGGCCTGGTCATAAAGCACCTTATTTCATCTGTGCTCAAAGGATAGGGAACTATGATATTTGGGTTTGAATCAGGTTTAGAAGAACTAGGTGGGCAGAGGAAAGTGCTCTAGGAAATAGCAGCAAATGTCAACTGTCAGCACCCTTAGTTTCTCACACTTAAATGGCGTCTGACGCCTTCTGAAAGAAAAGACAGTTGAGAGATTGTAAAATGCTGACTTCAGAAATTCAAGGTAATGAAAATGTGAAATTGTTGGAATTTGGAAATACCACCTGGGTGCAGGGGTGTGGCTGCAGAGTCCTAGGTGGCTGAGAAGCTCTGCTGTTCCCATAGCATTTGTGATCTGTAACCCCCTGGTGGGGGTGAAAGAGTTAGGAACCCCTGAGTAAGGGACTCCATTCATTTCTTGTGGCTACTGTAGTAAATTACCATCAGCACGGTGGCCTAAAGAACAGGATTGGTTTTCCTGCAGTTCTGGAGGCCAGCATCAGAAATCAGCATCTCTGGGCCCCAAAGTCAGCAGGGCCATGCTGGTTTCCAGAGGCTCAGGAGAGGACCCACTCCTTGCCCCTCAGAGCTCTGGTGCACACCAGCATTCCTTGGCTTCTTTGTGTCCAGATGCCACTATATATATATATATA